>NW_026734496.1:0-354379 GCF_949786415.1 Peromyscus eremicus
ACTTCCATGTGGACATATCCTAACACTTCGGTGTGCACACCTCCATGTGGACACACTCATTCTAACATTTCAGTGTACACACCTCCACAGGGACACACTATTTCTAACAGTTCAGTGTGCACACCTCGATGTGGACACACTCATTCTAACAGTTCAGGGTGCACAACTCCATGTGGACACACTCATTCTAACAGTTCAGTGTGCACACCTCCATGTGGACACACTCATTCTAACAGTTCAGTGTGCACACCTCCATGTGGACACACTCATTCTAACAGTTCAGTGTGCACACCTCCACAGGGATACACTAATTCTAACAGTTCAGTGTGCACACCTCCAAAGGGACACACTCATTCTAACAGTTCAGTGTGCACACCTCCATATGGACACACTCATTCTAACAGTTCAGTGTGCACACCTCCATGTGGACACACTCATTCTAACATTTCAGTGTGCACACCCCACAGGGATACACTAATTCTAACAGTTCAGTGTGCACATCTTCATGTGGACACACTCATTCTAACAGTTCAGTGTGCACACCTCCATGTGTACACACTCATTCTAACAGTTCAGTGTGCACACCTCCATGTGGACACACTTATTCTAACAGTTCATTGTGCACACCTCCATGTGGACAGATTCTAACACTTCGGTGTGCACACCTCCATGTGGACACACTCATTCTAACATTTCAGTGTTCACACCTCCACAGGGACACACTCATTCTAACAGTTCAGTGTGCACACCTCCATGTGGACATAATCATTCTAACAGTTCAGTGTGCACACCTCCACAGGGACACACTCATTCTAACAGTTCAGTGTGCACACCCTCATGTGGACACACTCATTCTCACAGTTCAGTGTGCACACCTCCACAGGGACACACTCATTCGAACAGTTCAGTGTGCACACCTCCATGTGGACACAATCATACTAACAGTTCAGTGTGCACACCTCCATGTGGACACATTCTAACATTTCAGTGTGCACACCTCCACAGGGACACACTCATTCTAACAGTTCAGTGTGCACACCTCCATGTGCACATAATCATTCTAACAGTTCACTGTGCACACCTCCACAGGGACACACTCATTCTAACAGTTCAGTGTGCACACCTGCATGTGGACACAATCATTCTAACAGTTCAGTTTGCACACCTCCATGAGGACCCACTCATTCTAACAGTTCAGTGTGGACACCTCCAAGTGGGCACAGTCATTTTAACAGTTCAGTGTGCACACCTCCATGTGGATACAATCATTTAACAGTTCAGTGTGCACACCTCCATGTGGACACATTCTAACAGTTCAGTGTGCACACCTCCATGTGGACACACTCATTCTAACAGTTCAGTGTGCACACCTCCATGTGGGCACACTCATTCCTACAGTTCAGTGTGCACACCTCCATGTGGACACACTCATTCTAACAGTTCAGTGTGCACATCTCCATGTGGACACACTCATTCTAACAGTTCAGTGTGCAAACCTCCATGTGAGCACCCTCATTCTAACAGTTCAGTGTGCACACGTCCATTTGGGCATACTCATTCTAACAGTTCAGTGTGCACACCTCCATGTGGGCACACTAATTCTAACATTTCAGTGTGCACACCTCCATGTGGACACACTCATTCTAACAGTTCAGTGTGCACAACTCCATGTGGACACACTCATTCTAACAGTTCAGTGTGCACATTTCCATGTGGACACAGTCATTCTAACAGTTCAGTGTGCACACTTCCATGTGGACACACTCATTCTAACAGCTCAGTGTGCACACCTCCATATGGACACACTCATTCTAACAGTTCAGTGTGCAAACCTCCATGTGGGCACACTCATTCTAACAGTTCAGTGTGCACACCTCCATGTGGACGCACTCATTCTAACAGTTCAGTGTGCACACCACCATGTGGACCTAATCATTCGAACAGTTCAGTGTGTACACCTCCACAGGGACACACTAATTCTAACAGTTCAGTGTGCACAACTACATGTGCACACACTCATTCTAACAGTTCAGTGTGGACACCTCCATGTGGGCACATTCATTTTAACAGTTCAGTGTGCACAGCTACATGTAGACACACTCATTCTAACAGTTCAGTTTGCACACCTCCATGTGGACATCTTCTAACAGTTCAGTGTGCAAACCTCCACAGGGACACACTCATTCTAACAGTTCAGTGTGCACACCTCCATGTGGACATAATCATTCTAACAGTTCAGTGTGCAGACCTCCACAGGGACACACTCATTCTAACAGTTCAGTGTGCAAACCTCCATGTGGATACACTCATTCTAACATTTCTGTGTGCACAACTGCATGAGGACACAATCATTCTAACAGTTCAGTGTGCACACCACCAAGAGGGCATACTCATTCTAACAGTTCAGTGTGCACACCTCCATGTGGGCACACTCATTCTAACAGTTCAGTGTGTACACCTCCATGTGGACACACTCATTCTAACAGTTCAGTGTGCACAACTCCATGTGGACACACTCATTCTAACAGTTAAGTGTGTACACTTCCACAGGGACACACTCATTCTAACAGTTCAGTGTGCACACCTCCATGTGGACACAGTCATTCTAACAGTTCAGTGTGCACACCTCCATGTGGACACAATCATTCTAACAGTTCAGTGTGCACCCCTTCATGTGGGCACACTCATTCTAACAGTTCAGTGTGCTCACTTCCATGTGGGCACACTCATTCTAACAGTTCAGTTTGCCCACATCCATGTGGGCACACTCATTCCTAACAGTTCAGTGTGCAACCTCCATGTGGGCACACTCATTCTAACAGTTCAGTGTGTACACCTCCATGTGGACACACTCATTCTAACAGTTCAGTGTGCACACCTCCATATGGACACAGTCATTCTAACAGTTCAGTGTGCACAACTCCATGTGGGCACACTCATTCTAACACTTCAGTGTGCACACCTCTATGTGGACACACTCATTCTAACAGTTCAGTGGGCACACCTCCATGTGGACACACTCATTCTAACAGTTCAGTGTGCACACCTCCATGTGGGCTCACTCATTCTAACAGTTCAGTGTGCACACCTCCATGTGTACACACTCATTCTAACAGTTCAGTGTGCACACCTCCATGTGAACACACTCATTCTAACAGTTCAGTTTGCACACCTCCATGTGGACACACACATTTTATCAGTTCAGTGTGCACACCTCCATGTGGACACACTCATTCTAACAGTTCACTGTGCACACCTCCATGTGGACAAATTCTAACACTTCGGTGTGCACACCTCCATGTGGACACACTCATTCTAACATTTCAGTGTACACACCTCCACAGGGACACACTCATTCTAACAGTTCAGTGTGCAAACCTCCATGTGGACACACTCATTCTAACAGTTCAGTATGCAAACCTCCATGTGGACACAATCATTCTAACAGTTCAGTGTGCACACCTCCATGTGGACACACTCATTCTAACAGTTCAGTGTGCACACCTCCATGTGGACACACTCATTCTAACAGTTCAGTGTGCACACCTCCACAGGGATACACTAATTCTAACAGTTCAGTGTGCACACCTCCAAGGGGACACACTCATTCTAACAGTTCAGTGTGCACACCTCCATGTGGACACACTCATTCTAACAGTTCAGTGTGCACACCTCCATGTGGACAGACTCATTCTAACATTTCAGTGTGCACACCCCACAGGGATACACTAATTCTAACAGTTCAGTGTGCACATCTTCATGTGGACACACTCATTCTAACAGTTCAGTGTGCACACCTCCATGTGGGCACACTCATTCTAACAGTTCAGTGTGTACAACTCCATGTGGACACACTCAATCTAACAGTTCAGTGTGCACACCTCCATGTGGACAAATTCTAACACTTCTGTGTTCACACCTCCATGCGGACACACTCATTCTAACATTTCAGTGTTCACACCTCCACAGGGACACACTCATTCTAACAGTTCAGTGTGCACACCTCCATGTGGACATAATCATTCGAACAGTTCAGTGTGCACACCTCCACAGGGACACACTCATTCTAACAGCTCAGTGTGCACACACTCATGTGGACACAATCATTCTCACAGTTCATTGTGCACACCTACACAGGGACACACTCATCTAACAGTTCAGTGTGCACACCTCCATGTGGACACACTCATTCTAACAGTTCAATGTGCACACCTCCATGTGGATACAATCATTCTAACAGTTCAGTGTGCACACCTCCATGTGGACACATTCTAACAGTTCAGTGTGCACACCTCCATGTGGACACACTCATTCTAACAGTTCAGTGTGCACAACCTCATGTGGGCACACTCATTCTAACAGTTCAGTGTGCACACCTCCATGTGGACACACTCATTCTAACAGTTCAGTGTGCACACCTCCATGTGGACACACTCATTCTAACAGTTCAGTGTGCACACCTCCATGTGAGCACACTCATTCTAACAGGTCAATGTGCACACCTCCATGTGGGCACACTCATTCTAACAGTTCAGAGTGCACACCTCCATGTGGACACACTCATTCTAACAGTTCAGTGTGCACACCTCCATGTGGACACACTCATTCTAACAGTTCAATGTGCACAACTCCATGTGGACACACTCATTCTAACAGTTCAGTGTGCACACTTTATTGTGGACACACTCATTCTAACAGTTCAGTGTGCACACCCCCACAGGGATAAACTCATTCTAACAGCTCAGTGTGCACACCTATATATGGACACATTCATTCTAACAGGTCAGTGTTCACACCTCCATATGGACACACTCATTCTAACAGTTCAGTGTGCACACCTCCATGTGGGCACACTCATTCTAACAGTTCAGAGTGCACACCTCCATGTGGACACACTCATTCTAACAGTTCAGTGTGCACACCTCCATGTGGACACACTCATTCTAACAGTTCAGTGTGCACACCTCCATGTGGGCACAGTCATTCTAACAGTTCAGTGTGCACACCTTCTTGTGGACACAGTCAATCTAACAGTTCAGTGTGCACACCTCCATGTGGACATATTCTAACACTTCGGTGTGCACACCTCCATGTGGACACACTCATTCTAACATTTCAGTGTACACACCTCCACAGGGACACACTCATTCTAACACTTTAGTGTGCAACCTCCATGTTGACACAATCATGCTAACAGTTCAGTGTGCACAACTCCATGAGGGCATACTCATTCTAACAGTTCAGTGTGCACACCTCATTGTGGACACACTCATTCTAACAGTTCAGTGTGCACACCTCCATGTGGACACACTCATTCTAACAGTTCAGTGTGCACACCTCCATGTGCACACTCATTTCTAACATTTCAGTGTGCACACCTCCACAGGGATACACTCATTCTAACATTTCAGTGTGCACACCTCCATGTGGACATATTCTAACACTTCGGTGTGCACACCTCCATGTGGACACACTCATTCTAACATTTCAGTGTACACACCTGCACAGGGACACACTCATTCTAACAGTTCAGTGTGCACACCTCCATGTTGACACACTCATTCTAACAGTTCAGTGTGCACAACTCCATGTGGACACACTCATTCTAACAGTTCAGTGTGCACACCTCCATGTGGACACACTCATTCTAACAGTTCAGTGTGCACACCTCCATGTGGACACACTCATTCTAACAGTTCAGTGTGCACACCTCCACAGGGATACACTAATTCTAACAGTTCAGTGTGCACACCTCCAAAGGGACACACTCATTCTAACAGTTCAGTGTGCACACCTCCATGTGGACACACTCATTCTAACAGTTCAGTGTGCACACCTCCATGTGGACACACTCATTCTAACATTTCAGTGTGCACACCCCACAGGGATACACTAATTCTAACAGTTCAGTGTGCACATCTTCATGTGGACACACTCATTCTAACAGTTCAGTGTGCACACCTCCATGTGGGCACACTCATTCTAACAGTTCAGTGTGCACACCTCCATGTGGACACACTCATTCTAACAGTTCACTGTGCACACCTCCATGTGGACATAAAAATTCGAACAGTTCAGTGTGCATACCTCCACAGGGACACACTCATTCTAACAGCTCAGTGTGCACACCCTCATGTGGACACAATCATTCTCACAGTTCATTGTGCACACCTACACAGGGACACACTCATTCTAACAGTTCAGTGTGCACACCTCCATGTGGACACAATCATTCTAACAGTTCAGCGTGGACACCCCAATGTGGCACATTCATTTTAACAGTTCAGTGTGCACACCTCCATGTGGACACAATCATTCTAACATTTCAGTGTGCACACCTCCATGTGGACACATTCTAACAGTTCAGTGTGCACACCTCCACAGGGACACCATCATTCTAACAGTTCAGTGTGCACACCTCCACAGGGACACACTCATTCTAACAGTTCAGTGTGCACACCTCCATGTGCACATAATCATTCTAACAGTTCACTGTGCACACCTCCTCAGGGACACACTCATTCTAACAGTTCAGTGTGCACACCTGCATGTGGACACAATCATTCTAACAGTTCAGTGTGCACACCTCCATGAGGACCCACTCATTCTAACAGTTCAGTGTGGACACCTCCATGTGGGCACAGTCATTTTAACAGTTCAGTGTGCACACCTCCATGTGGATACAATCATTCTAACAGTTCAGTGTGCACACCTCCATGTGGACACATTCTAACAGTTCAGTGTGCACACCTCCATGTGGACACACTCATTCAAACAGTTCAGTGTGCCACACCTCCATGTGGGCACACTCATTCTAACAGTTCAGTGTGCACACCTCCATGTGGACACACTCATTCTAACAGTTCAGTGTGCACACCTCCATGTGGACACACTCATTCTAACAGTTCAATGTGCACACCTCCATGTGAGCACACTCATTCTAACAGTTCAATGTGCACACCTCCATGTGGGCACACTCATTCTAACAGTTCAGAGTGCACACCTCCATGTGGACACACTCATTCTAACAGTTCAGTGTGCACACCTCCATGTGGACACACTCATTCTAACAGTTCAGTGTGCACACCTCCACAGGGATAAACTCATTCTAACAGCTCAGTGTGCACACCTTATATGGACACACTCATTCTAACATCTCAGTGTTCACACCTCTATATGGACACACTCATTCTAACAGTTCAGTGTGCACACGTCCATGTGGGCACACTCATTCTAACAGTTCAGTGTGCACACCTCCATGTGGACACACTCATTCTAACAGTTCAGTGTGCACACCTCCATGTGGACACACTCATTCTAACAGTTCAGTGTGCGCACCTCCATGTGGGCACACTCATTCTAACAGTTCAGTGTGCACACCTCCATGTGGACACACTCATTCTAACATTTCAGTGTTCACACCTCCACAGGGACACACTCATTCTAACAGTTCAGTGTGCACACCTCCATGTGGACATAATCATTCGAACAGTTCAGTGTGCACACCTCCACAGGGGACACACTCATTCTAACAGTTCAGTGTGCACACCCTCATGTGGACACACTCATTCTCACAGTTCAGTGTGCACACCTCCACAGGGACACACTCATTCTAACAGTTCAGTGTGCACACCTCCATGTGGACACAATCATACTAACAGTTCAGTGTGCACACCTCCATGTGGACACATTCTAACATTTCAGTGTGCACACCTCCACAGGGACACACTCATTCTAACAGTTCAGTGTGCACACCTCCATGTGCACATAATCATTCTAACAGTTCAGTGTTCACACCTCCATGTTGACCCACTCATTCTAACAGTTCAGTGTGCACACCTCCATGTGGACCCACTCATTCTAACAGTTCAGTGTGCACACCTCCATGTGGACACAGTCATTCTAACAGTTCAGTGTGCACACCTCCATGTGGACACAATCATTCTAACAGTTCAGTGTGCACACCTCCATGTGGGCACACTCATTCCATCAGTTCAGTGTGCACACCTCCATGTGGACACAGTCATTCTAACAGTTCAGTGTGCACACCTCCATGTTGACACAGTCATTCTAACAGTTCAGTGTGCACACCTCCATGTGGGCACACTCATTCTAACAGTTCAGTGTGCACACCTCCATGTGGACACACTCATTCTAACAGTTCAGTGTGTGCAACTCCATGTGGGCACACTCATTCTAACAGTTCAGTGTGCACACCTCCATGTGGACATACTCATTCTAACAGTTCAGTGTGCACACCTCCATGTGGGCACACTCATTCTAACATTTCAGTGTGCACACCTCATGTGGGCACACTCATTCTAACAGTTCAGTGTGCACACCTCCAAAGGGACACACTAATTCTAACAGTTCAGTGTGCACAACTCCATTTGGACACACTCATTCTAACAGTTCAGTGTGCACATCTCCATGTGGACACACTCATTCTAACAGTTCAGTGTGCACAACACCATGTGGACACACTCATTCTAACAGTTCAGTTTGCACACACCTCACAGGGATATACTCATTTTAACAGTTCAGTGTGCACACCTCCATGTGGACACACTCATTCTAACTGTTCAGTGTGCACACCCCAATGTGGACACACTCATTCTAACAGTTCAGTGTGCACACCTCCATGTGGGCACACTCACTCTAACAGTTCAGTGTGCACACCTCCATGTGGGCACACTCATTCTAACAGTTCAGTGTGCACACCTCCATGTGGGCACACTCATTCTAACAGTTCAGTGTGCACACCTCCTTGTGGACAAATTCTAACAGTTCAGTGTGCACAACTCCATGTGGACACACTCATTCTAACATTTCAGTGTGCACACCTCCACAGGGACACACTCATTCTAACAGTTCAGTGTTCACACCTCCATGTTGACCCACTCATTCTAACAGTTCAGTGTGCACACCTCCATGTGGACCCACTCATTCTAACAGTTCAGTGTGCACACCTCCATGTGGACACAATCATTCTAACAGTTCAGTGTGCCCACCTCCATGTGGGCACACTCATTCCAACAGTTCAGTGTGCACACCTCCATGTGGACACACTCATTCTAACAGTTCAGTGTGCACACCTCCATGTGGGCACACTCATTCTAACATTTCAGTGTGCACACCTCCACAGGGACACACTCATTCTAACAGTTCAGTGTGCACACCTCCATGTGGACACACTCATTCTAACAGTTCAGTGTGCACAACTCCATGTGGACACACTCATTCTAACAGTTCAGTGTGCACATCTCCATGTGGAAACACTCATTCTAACAGTTCAAAGTGCACACCTCCATGTGAACACAGTCATTCTAACAGTTCAGTGTGCACACCTCCATGTGGACACACTCATTCTAACAGTTCAGTGTGCACACCTCCATGTGGGCACACTCATTCTAACAGTTCAGTGTGCAAACCTCCATGTGGACACACACATTCTAACAGTTCAGTGTTCACACCTCCATGTGGACATACTCATTCTAACAGTTCAGTGTGCACACCTCCATGTGGGCACACTCATTCTAACAGTTCAGTGTGCAACCTCCATGTGGGCACACTCATTCTAACAGTTCAGTGTGCACACCTCCATGTGGACACACTCATTCTTAACAGTTCAGTGTGCACAACTCCATATGGACACAGTCATTCTAACAGTTCAGTGTGCACAACTCCATGTGGGCACACTCATTCTAACACTTTCAGTGTGCACACCTCCATGTGGACACACTCATACTAACAGTTCAGTGTGAACACCTCCATGTGGACACACTCATTCTAACAGATCAGTGTGCACACCTCCATGTGGGCACACTCATTCTAACAGTTTAGTGTGCACACCTCCATGTGGACACACTCATTCTAACAGTTCAGTGTGCACACCTCCATGTGGACACAATCATTCTAACAGTTCTGTTTGCACACCTTCATGTGGAAAATTCTAACACTTCAGTGTGCACACCTCCATGTGGACACACTCATTCTAACATTTCAGTGTGCACACCTCCACAGGGACACACTCATTCTAACAGTTCAGTGTGCACACCTCCATGTGGACACACTCATTCTAACAGTTCAGTGTGCACACCTCCATGTGGACACACTCATTCGTAACAGTTCAGTGTGCACACCTCCATGTGAACACACTCATTCTAACAGTTCAGTTGCACACCTCATGTGGACACACACATTTATCAGTTCAGTGTGCACACCTCCATGTGGACACACTCATTCTAACAGTTCACTGTGCACACCTCCATGTGGACAAATTCTAACACTTCGGTGTGCACACCTCCATGTGGACACACTCTTCTAACATTTCAGTGTACACACCTCCACAGGGACACACTCATTCTAACAGTTCAGTGTGCAAACCTCCATGTGGACACAATCATTCTAACAGTTCAGTGTGCACACCTCCATGAGGGCATACTCATTCTAACAGTTCAGTGTGCACACCTCATTGTGGACACACTCATTCTAACAGTTCAGTGTGCACACCTCCATGTGGACGCACTCATTCTAACAGTTCAGTGTGCACACCACCATGTGGACCTAATCATTCGAACAGTTCAGTGTGCACACCTCCACAGGGACACACTCATTCTTACAGTTCAGTGTGCACACCTCCATGTGGACACACTCATTCTAACAGTTCAGTGTGGACACCTCCATGTGGGCACATTCATTTTAACAGTTCAGTGTGCCACAGCTACATGTAGACACACTCATTCTAACAGTTCAGTGTGCACACCTCCATGTGGACACACTCATTCTAACATTTCAGTGTGCACACCTCCACAGGGACACACTCATTCTAACAGTTCAGTGTGCACACCTCCATGTTGACCCACTCATTCTAACAGTTCAGTGTGCACACCTCCATGTGGACCCACTCATTCTAACAGTTCAGTGTGCACACCTCCATGTGGACACACTCATTCTAACAGTTCAGTGTGCACACCTCCATGTGGGCACACTCATTCTAACAGTTCAGTGTGCACACCTCCATGTGGGCACACTCATTCTAACAGTTCAGTGTGCAAACCTCCATGTGGACACACACATTCTAACAGTTCAGTGTGCACACCTCCATGTGGACACACTCATTCTAACAGTTCAGTGTGCACACCTCCATGTGGGCACACTCATTCTAACAGTTCAGTGTGCAACCTCCATGTGGGCACACTCATTCTAACAGTTCAGTGTGCACACATCCATGTGGACACAGTCATTCTAACAGTTCAGTGTGCACAACTCCATGTGGGCACACTCATTCTAACACTTCAGTGTGCACACCTCCATGTGGACACACTCATACTAACAGTTCAGTGTGCACACCTCCATGTGGACACACTCATTCTAACAGATCAGTGTGCACACCTCCATGTGGGCACACTCATTCTAACAGTTCAGTGTGCACACCTCCATGTTGACACACTCATTCTAACTGTTCAGTGTGCACACCTCCATGTGGACACACTCATTCTAACAGTTCTGTTTACACACCTTCATGTGGACAAATTCTAACACTTCAGTGTGCACACCTCCATGTGGACACACTCTTTCTAACATTTCAGTGTACACACCTCCACAGGGACACACTCATTCTAACAGTTCAGTGTGCAAACCTCCATGTGGACACAATCATTCTAACAGTTCAGTGTGCACACCTCCATGAGGGCATACTCATTCTAACAGTTCAGTGTGCACACCTCTTTGTGGACACACTCATTCTAACAGTTCAGTGTGCAACACCTCCATGTGGACATAATCATTCTAACAGTTCAGTGTGCAGACCTCCACAGGGACACACTCATTCTAACAGTTCAGTGTGCAAACCTCCATGTGGACACACTCATTCTAACATTTCTGTGTGCACAACTGCATGTGGACACAATCATTCTAACAGTTCAGTGTGCACACCACCAAGTGGGCATACTCATTCTAACAGTTCAGTGTGCACACCTCCATGTGGGCACACTCATTCTAACAGTTCAGTGTACACCTCCATGTGGACACACTCATTCTAACAGTTCAGTGTGCACACCTCCATGTGGACACACTCATTCTAACAGTTCAGTGTGCACACTTCCATGTGGGCACACTCATTCTAACAGTTCAGTGTGCACACATCCATGTGGGCACACTCATTCTAACAGTTCAGTGTGCAACCTCCATGTGTTCACCCTCATTCTAAAAGTTCAGTGTGCACACCTCCATGTGGACACACTCATTCTAACAGTTCAGTGTGCACAACTCCACGTGGACACACTCATTCTAACAGTTCAGTGTGCACACCTCCATGTGGACACAGTCATTCTAACAGTTCAGTGTGCACACCTCCATGTGGACACAATAATTCTAACAGTTCATTGTGCACCCCATCATGTGGGCACACTCATTCTAACAGTTCAGTGTGCCACACTTCCATGTGGGCACACTCATTCTAACAGTTCAGTGTGCCCACATCCATGTGGGCACACTCATTCTAACAGTTCAGTGTGCAACCTCCATGTGGGCACACTCATTCTAAAAGCTCAGTGTGTACACCTCCATGTGGACACACTCATTCTAACAGTTCAGTGTGCACACCTCCATAAGGACACAGTCATAGTTCAGTGTGCACAACTCCATGTGGGCACACTCATTCTAAGACTTCAGTGTGCACACCTCCATGTGGACACACTCATTCTAAACAGTTCAGTGTGCACACCTCCATGTGGACACACTCATTCTAACAGATCAGTGTGCACACCTCCATGTGGGCACACTCATTCTATCAGTTCAGTGTGCACACCTCTATGTTGACACACTCATTCTAACAGTTCAGTGTGCACACCTCCATGTGGACACACTCATTCTAACAGTTCTGTGTGCACACCTCCATGTGGACAAATTCTAACACTTCAGTGTGCACAACCTCCATGTGGACACACTCATTCTAACATTTCAGTGTGCACACCTCCATGTGAACACACTCATTCTAACAGTTCAGTTTGCACACCTCCATGTGGACACACACATTTTATCAGTTCAGTGTGCACACCTCCATGTGGACACACTCATTCTAAACAGTTCAGTGTGCACACCTACATGTGGGCAAAATTCTAACACTTCGGTGTGCACACCTCCATGTGGACACACTCATTCTAACATTTCAGTGTACACACCTCCACAGGGACACACTCATTCTAACAGTTCAGTGTGCAAACCTCCATGTGGACACAATCATTGTAACAGTTCACTGTGCACACCTCCATGAGGGCATACTCATTCTAACAGTTCAGTGTGCACACCTCATTGTGGACACACTCACTCTAACAGTTCAGTGTGCACACCTCCATGTGGACGCACTCATTCTAACAGTTCAGTGTGCACACCACCATGTGGACCTAATCATTCGAACAGTTCAGTGTGCACACCTCCACAGGGACACACTCATTCTAACAGTTCAGTGTGCACACCTCCATGTGGACACACTCATTCTAACAGTTCAGTGTGCACAACTCCATGTGGGCACACTCATTCTAACACTTCAGTGTGCACACCTCCATGTGACACACTCATACTAACAGTTCAGTGTGCACACCTCCATGTGGACACACTCATTCTAACAGATCAGTGTGCACACACCTCCATGTGGGCACACTCATTCTAACAGTTCAGTGTGCACACCTCCATGTTGACACACTCATTCTAACAGTTCAGTGTGCACACCTCCATGTGGACACACTCATTCTAACAGTTCTGTTTGCACACCTTCATGTGGACAAATTCTAACACTTCAGTGTGCACACATCCATGTGGACACACTCATTCTAACATTTCAGTGTGCACACCTCCACAGGGACACACTCATTCTAACAGTTCAGTGTGCACACCTCCATGTGGACACACTCATTCTAACAGTTCAGTGTGCACACCTCCATGTGGACACACTCATTCTAACAGTTCAGTGTGCACACCTCCATGTGAACACACTCATTCTAACAGTTCAGTTTGCACACCTCCATGTGGACACACACAATCTATCAGTTCAGTGTGCACACCTCCATGTGGACACACTCATTCTAACAGTTCACTGTGCACACCTCCATGTGGACAAATTCTAACACTTCGGTGTGCACACCTCCATGTGGACACACTCATTATAACATTCAGTGTACACACCTCCACAGGGACACACTCATTCTAACAGTTCAGTGTGCACAACTCCATGTGGGCACACTCATTCTAACACTTCAGTGTGCACACCTCCATGTGGACACACTCATTCTAACAGTTCAGTGTGCACACCTCCATGAGGGCCTACTCATTCTAACAGTTCAGTGTGCACACCTCATTGTGGACACACTCATTCTAACAGTTCAGTGTGCACACCTCCATGTGGACGCACTCATTCTAACAGTTCAGTGTGCACACCACCATGTGGACCTAATCATTCGAACAGTTCAGTGTGCACACCTCCACAGGGACACACTCATTCTAACAGTTCAGTGTGCACACCTCCATGTGGACATAATCATTCTAACAGTTCAGTGTGCAGACCTCCACAGGGACACACTCATTCTAACAGTTCAGTGTGCAAACCTCCATGTGGACACACTCATTCTAACATTTCTGTGTGCACAACTGCATGAGGACACAATCATTCTAACAGTTCAGTGTGCACACCACCAAGTGGGCATACTCATTCTAACAGTTCAGTGTGCACACCTCCATGTGGGCACACTCATTCTAACAGTTCAGTGTGTACACCTCCATGTGGACACACTCATTCTAACAGTTCAGTGTGCACACCTCCATGTGGACACACTCATTCTAACAGTTCAGTGTGCACACTTCCATGTGGGCACACTCATTCTAACAGTTAAGTGTGCACACATCCATGTGGGCACACTCATTCTAACAGTTCAGTGTGCAACCTCCATGTGGGCACCCTCATTCTAAAAGTTCAGTGTGCACACCTCCATGTGGACACACTCATTCTAACAGTTCAGTGTGCATAACTCCATGTGGACACACTCATTCTAACAGTTAAGTGTGTACACTTCCACAGGGACACACTCATTCTAACAGTTCAGTGTGCACACCTCCATGTGGACACAGTCATTCTAACAGTTCAGTGTGCACACCTCCATGTGGACCCAATCATTCTAACAGTTCAGTGTGCATCCCTTCATGTGGGCACACTCATTCTAACAGTTCAGTGTGCACACTTCCATGTGGGCACACTCATTCTAACAGTTCAGTGTGCCCACATCCATGTGGGCACACTCATTCTAACAGTTCAGTGTGCAACCTCCATGTGGGCACACTCATTCTAACAGTTCAGTGTGTACACCTCCATGTGGACACACTCATTCTAACAGTTCAGTGTGCACACCTCCATATGGACACACTCATTCTAACAGTTCAGTGGGCACAACTCCATGTGGGCACACTCATTCTAACACTTCAGTGTGCACACCTCCATGTGGACACACTCATTCTAACAGTTCAGTGGGCACACCTCCATGTGGACACACTCATTCTAACAGTTCAGTGTGCACACCTCCATGTGGGCACACTCATTCTAACAGTTAATTGTGCACACCTCCATGTGTACACACTCATTCTAACAGTTCAGTGTGCACACCTCCATGTGAACACACTCATTCTAACAGTTCAGTTTGCACACCTCCATGTGGACACACACATTTTATCAGTTCAGTGTGCACACCTCCATGTGGACACACTCATTCTAACAGTTCACTGTGCACACCTCCATGTGGACAAATTCTAACACTTCGGTGTGCACACCTCCATGTGGACACACTCATTCTAACATTTCAGTGTACACACCTCCACAGGGACACACTCATTCTAACAGTTCAGTGTGCAAACCTCCATGTGGACACACCCATTCTAACAGTTCAGTATGCAAACCTCCATGTGGACACAATCATTCTAACAGTTCAGTGTGCACACCTCCATGTGGACACACTCATTCTAACAGTTCAGTGTGCACACCTCCATGTGGACACACTCATTCTAACAGTTCAGTGTGCACACCTCCACAGGGATACACTAATTCTAACAGTTCAGTGTGCACACCTCCAAAGGGACACACTCATTCTAACAGTTCAGTGTGCACACCTCCATGTGGACACACTCATTCTAACAGTTCAGTGTGCACACCTCCATGTGGACATAATCATTCGAACAGTTCAGTGTGCACACCTCCACAGGGACACACTCATTCTAACAGTTCAGTGTGCACACACTCATGTGGACACAATCATTCTCACAGTTCATTGTGCACACCTACACAGGGACACACTCATCTAACAGTTCAGTGTGCACACCTCCATGTGGACACACTCATTCTAACAGTTCAATGTGCACACCTCCATGTGGATACAATCATTCTAACAGTTCAGTGTGCACACCTCCATGTGGACACATTCTAACAGTTCAGTGTGCACACCTCCATGTGGACACACTCATTCTAACAGTTCAGTGTGCACAACTCCATGTGGGCACACTCATTCTAACAGTTCAGTGTGCACACCTCCATGTGGACACACTCATTCTAACAGTTCAGTGTGCACACCTCCATGTGGACACACTCATTCTAACAGTTCAGTGTGCACACCTCCACAGGGATAAACTCATTCTAACAGCTCAGTGTGCACACCTATATATGGACACACTCATTCTAACAGCTCAGTGTTCACACCTCCATATGGACACACTCATTCTAACAGTTCAGTGTGCACACCTCCATGTGGGCACACTCATTCTAACAGTTCAGTGTGCACACCTCCATGTGGACACACTCATTCTAACAGTTCAGTGTGCACACCTCCATGTGGACACACTCATTCTAACAGTTCAGTGTGCACACCTCCATGTGCACACTCATTCTAACATTTCAGTGTGCACACCTCCACAGGGATACACTCATTCTAACATTTCAGTGTGCACACCTCCATGTGGACATATTCTAACACTTCGGTGTGCACACCTCCATGTGGACACACTCATTCTAACATTTCAGTGTACACACCTCCACAGGGACAAACTCATTCTAACAGTTCAGTGTGCACACCTCCATGTTGACACACTCATTCTAACAGTTCAGTGTGCACAACTCCATGTGGACACACTCATTCTAACAGTTCAGTGTGCACACCTCCATGTGGACACACTCATTCTAACAGTTCAGTGTGCACACCTCCATGTGGACACACTCATTCTAACAGTTCAGTGTGCACACCTCCACAGGGATACACTAATTCTAACAGTTCAGTGTGCACACCTCCAAAGGGACACACTCATTCTAACAGTTCAGTGTGCACACCTCCATGTGGACACACTCATTCTAACAGTTCAGTGTGCACACCTCCATGTGGACACACTCATTCTAACATTTCAGTGTGCACACCCCACAGGGATACACTAATTCTAACAGTTCAGTGTGCACATCTTCATGTGGACACACTCATTCTAACAGTTCAGTGTGCACACCTCCATGTGGGCACACTCATTCTAACAGTTCAGTGTGCACACCTCCATGTGGACACACTCATTCTAACAGTTCACTGTGCACACAGCCATGTGGACATAAAAATTCGAACAGTTCAGTGTGCATACCTCCACAGGGACACACTCATTCTAACAGCTCAGTGTGCACACCTTCATGTGGACACAATCATTCTCACAGTTCATTGTGCACACCTACACAGGGACACACTCATTCTAACAGTTCAGTGTGCACACCTCCATGTGGACACAATCATTCTAACAGTTCAGCGTGGACACCTCCATGTGGGCACATTCATTTTAACAGTTCAGTGTGCACACCTCCATGTGGACACAATCATTCTAACAGTTCAGTGTGCACACCTCCATGTGGACACATTCTAACAGTTCAGTGTGCACACCTCCACAGGGACACACTCATTCTAACAGTTCAGTGTGCACACCTCCATGTGCACATAATCATTCTAACAGTTCACTGTGCACACCTCCACAGGGACACACTCATTCTAACAGTTCAGTGTGCACACCTGCATGTGGACACAATCATTCTAACAGTTCAGTGTGCACACCTCCATGAGGACCCACTCATTCTAACAGTTCAGTGTGGACACCTCCATGTGGGCACAGTCATTTTAACAGTTCAGTGTGCACACCTCCATGTGGATACAATCATTCTAACAGTTCAGTGTGCACACCTCCATGTGGACACATTCTAACAGTTCAGTGTGCACACCTCCATGTGGACACACTCATTCTAACAGTTCAGTGTGCACACCTCCATGTGGGCACACTCATTCTAACAGTTCAGTGTGCACACCTCCATGTGGACACACTCATTCTAACAGTTCAGTGTGCACACCTCCATGTGGACACACTCATTCTAACAGTTCAATGTGCACACCTCCATGTGAGCACACTCATTCTAACAGTTCAATGTGCACACCTCCATGTGGGCACACTCATTCTAACAGTTCAGAGTGCACACCTCCATGTGGACACACTCATTCTAACAGTTCAGTGTGCACACCTCCATGTGGACACACTCATTCTAACAGTTCAGTGTGCACACCTCCACAGGGATAAACTCATTCTAACAGCTCAGTGTGCACACCTATATATGGACACACTCATTCTAACATCTCAGTGTTCACACCTCCATATGGACACACTCATTCTAACAGTTCAGTGTGCACACGTCCATGTGGGCACACTCATTCTAACAGTTCAGTGTGCACACCTCCATGTGGACACACTCATTCTAACAGTTCAGTGTGCACACCTCCATGTGGACACACTCATTCTAACAGTTCAGTGTGCGCACCTCCATGTGGGCACACTCATTCTAACAGTTCAGTGTGCACACCTCCATGTGGACACACTCATTCTAACAGTTCAGTGTGCACACCTCCATGTGGACACACTCATTCTAACAGTTCAGTGTGCACACATCCATGTGGACACACTCAATCTAACAGTTCACTGTGCACACCTCCATGTGGACACACTCATTCTAACAGTTCAGTGTGCACACCTCCATGTGGGCACAGTCATTCTAACAGTTCAGTGTGCACACCTTCTTGTGGACCCAGTCAATCTAACAGTTCAGTGTGCACACCTCCATGTGGACATATTCTAACACTTCGGTGTGCACACCTCCATGTGGACACACTCATTCTAACATTTCAGTGTACACACCTCCACAAGGACACACTCATTCTAACAGTTCAGTGTGCACACCTCCATGTTGACACAATCATGCTAACAGTTCAGTGTGCACACCTCCATGAAGTCATACTCATTCTAACAGTTCAGTGTGCACACCTCATTGTGGACACACTCATTCTAAAAGTTCAGTGTGCACACCTCCATGTGGACACACTCATTCTAACAGTTCAGTGTGCACACCTCCATGTGCACACTCATTCTAACATTTCAGTGTGCACACCTCCACAGGGATACACTCATTCTAACATTTCAGTGTGCACACTTCCATGTGGACATATCCTAACACTTCGGTGTTCACACCTCCATGTGGACACACTCATTCTAACATTTCAGTGTACACACCTCCACAGGGACACACTATTTCTAACAGTTCAGTGTGCACACCTCGATGTGGACACACTCATTCTAACAGTTCAGTGTGCACAACTCCATGTGGACACACTCATTCTAACAGTTCAGTGTGCACACCTCCATGTGGACACACTCATTCTAACAGTTCAGTGTGCATACCTCCATGTGGACACACTCATTCTAACAGTTCAGTGTGCACACCTCCACAGGGATACACTCATTCTAACAGTTCAGTGTGCACACCTCCATGTGGACACACTTATTCGAACAGTTCATTGTGCACACCTCCATGTGGACAAATTCTAACACTTCGGTGTGCACACCTCCATGTGGACACACTCATTCTAACATTTCAGTGTTCACACCTCCACAGGGACACACTAATTCTAACAGTTCACTGTGCACACCTCCATGTGGACATAATCATTCGAACAGTTCAGTGTGCACACCTCCACAGGGACGCACTCATTCTAACAGTTCAGTGTGCACACCCTCATGTGGACACACTCATTCTCACAGTTCAGTGTGCACACCTCCACAGGGACACACTCATTCTAACAGTTCAGTGTGCACACCTCCATGTGGACACAATCATACTTACAGTTCAGTGTGCACACCTCCATGTGGACACATTCTAACATTTCAGTGTGCACACCTCCACAGGGACACACTCATTCTAACAGTTCAGTGTGCACACCTCCATGTGCACATAATCATTCTAACAGTTCACTGTGCACACCTCCACAGGGACACACTCATTCTAACAGTTCAGTGTGCACACCTGCATGTGGACACAATCATTCTAACAGTTCAGTTTGCACACCTCCATGAGGACCCACTCATTCTAACAGTTCAGTGTGGACACCTCCATGTGGGCACAGTCATTTTAACAGTTCAGTGTGCACACCTCCATGTGGATACAATCATTTAACAGTTCAGTGTGCACACCTCCATGTGGACACATTCTAACAGTTCAGTGTGCACACCTCCATGTGGACACACTCATTCTAACAGTTCAGTGTGCACACCTCCATGTGGGCACACTCATTCCTACAGTTCAGTGTGCACACCTCCATGTGGACACACTCATTCTAACAGTTCAGTGTGCACATCTCCATGTGGACACACTCATTCTAACAGTTCAGTGTGCAAACCTCCATGTGAGCACACTCATTCTAACAGTTCAGTGTGCACACGTCCATTTGGGCATACTCATTCTACCAGTTCAGTGTGCACACCTCCATGTGGGCACACTCATTCTAACATTTCAGTGTGCACACCTCCATGTGGACACACTCATTCTAACAGTTCAGTGTGCACAACTCCATGTGGACACACTCATTCTAACAGTTCAGTGTGCACATTTCCATGTGGACACACTCATTCTAACAGTTCAGTGTGCACACTTCCATGTGGACACACTCATTCTAACAGCTCAGTGTGCACACCTCCATATGGACACACTCATTCTAACAGTTCAGTGTGCACACCTCCATGTGAGCACACTCATTCTAACAGTTCAGTGTGCACACCTCCATGTGGACACACTTATTCTAACAGTTCATTGTGCACACCTCCATGTGGACAAATTCTAACACTTCGGTGTGCACACCTCCATGTGGACACACTCATTCTAACATTTCAGTGTTCACACCTCCACAGGGACACACTCATTCTAACAGTTCACTGTGCACACCTCCATGTGGACATAATCATTCGAACAGTTCAGTGTGCACACCTCCACAGGGACGCACTCATTCTAACAGTTCAGTGTGCACACCCTCATGTGGACACACTCATTCTCACAGTTCAGTGTGCACACCTCCACAGGGACACACTCATTCTAACAGTTCAGTGTGCACACCTCCATGTGGACACAATCATACTAACAGTTCAGTGTGCACACCTCCATGTGGACACATTCTAACATTTCAGTGTGCACACCTCCACAGGGACACACTCATTCTAACAGTTCAGTGTGCACACCTCCATGTGCACATAATCATTCTAACAGTTCACTGTGCACACCTCCACAGGGACACACTCATTCTAACAGTTCAGTGTGCACACCTGCATGTGGACACAATCATTCTAACAGTTCAGTTTGCACACCTCCATGAGGACCCACTCATTCTAACAGTTCAGTGTGGACACCTCCATGTGGGCACAGTCATTTTAACAGTTCAGTGTGCACACCTCCATGTGGATACAATCATTTAACAGTTCAGTGTGCACACCTCCAGGTGAACACATTCTAACAGTTCAGTGTGCACACCTCCATGTGGACACACTCATTCTAACAGTTCAGTGTGCACACCTCCATGTGGGCACACTCATTTCTACAGTTCAGTGTGCACACCTCCATGTGGACACACTCATTCTAACAGTTCAGTGTGCACATCTCCATGTGGACACACTCATTCTAACAGTTCAGTGTGCAAACCTCCATGTGAGCACACTCATTCTAACAGTTCAGTGTGCACACGTCCATTTGGGCATACTCATTCTAACATTTCAGTGTACACACCTCCACAGGGACACACTCATTCTAACAGTCAGTGTGCAAACCTCCATGTGGACACACTCATTCTAACAGTTCAGTATGCAAACCTCCATGTGGACACAATCATTCTAACAGTTCAGTGTGCACACCTCCATGTGGACACACTCATTCTAACAGTTCAGTGTGCACACCTCCATGTGGACACACTCATTCTAACAGTTCAGTGTGCACACCTCCACAGGGATACACTAATTCTAACAGTTCAGTGTGCACACCTCCAAAGGGACACACTCATTCTAACAGTTCAGTGTGCACACCTCCATGTGACACACTCATTCTAACAGTTCAGTGTGCACACCTCCATGTGGACATAATCATTCGAACAGTTCAGTGTGCACACCTCCACAGGACACACTCA
The DNA here is from genome assembly GCF_949786415.1 of Peromyscus eremicus. NCBI lineage: Eukaryota > Metazoa > Chordata > Mammalia > Rodentia > Cricetidae > Peromyscus > Peromyscus eremicus. The sequence continues at coordinate 22,539 of NW_026734496.1, forward strand.
TTCTAACAGCTCAGTGTGTACACACTCATGTGGACACAATCATTCTCACAGTTCATTGTGCACACCTACACAGGGACACACTCATCTAACAGTTCAGTGTGCACACCTCCATGTGGACACACTCATTCTAACAGTTCAATGTGCACACCTCCATGTGGATACAATCATTCTAACAGTTCAGTGTGCACAACTCCATGTGGGCACACTCATTCTAACAGTTCAGTGTGCACACCTCCATGTGGACACACTCATTCTAACAGTTCAGTGTGCACACCTCCATGTGGACACACTCATTCTAACAGTTCAGTGTGCACACCTCCATGTGAGCACACTCATTCTAACAGTTCAATGTGCACACCTCCATGTGGGCACACTCATTCTAACAGTTCAGTGTGCACACTTTATTGTGGACACACTCATTCTAACAGTTCAGTGTGCACACTTTATTGTGGACACACTCATTCTAACAGTTCAGTGTGCACACCTCCACAGGGATAAACTCATTCTAACAGCTCAGTGTGCACACCTAAATATGGACACACTCATTCTAACAGCTCAGTGTTCACACCTCCATATGGACACACTCATTCTAACAGTTCAGTGTGCACACCTCCATGTGGGCACACTCATTCTAACAGTTCAGTGTGCACACCTCCATGTGGACACACTCATTCTAACAGTTCAGTGTGCACACCTCCATGTGGACACACTCATTCTAACAGTTCAGTGTGCACACCTCCATGTGGACACACTCATTATAACAGTTCAGTGTGCACACCTCCATGTGGACACACTCATTCTAACAGTTCACTATGCACACCTCCAAGTGGACACACTCATTCTAACAGTTCAGTGTGCACACCTCCATGTGTGCACAGTCATTCTAACAGTTCAGTGTGCACACCTTCTTGTGGACACAGTCAATCTAACAGTTCAGTGTGCACACCTCCATGTGGACATATTCTAACACTTCGGTGTGCACACCTCCATGTGGACACACTCATTCTAACATTTCAGTGTACACACCTCCACAGGGACACGACTCATTCTAACACTTTAGTGTGCACACCTCCATGTTGACACAATCATGCTAACAGTTCAGTGTGCACACCTCCATGAGGGCATACTCATTCTAACAGTTCAGTGTGCACACCTCATTGTGGACACACTCATTCTAACAGTTCAGTGTGCACACCTCCATGTGCACACTCATTCTAACATTTCAGTGTGCACACCTCCACAGGGATACACTCATTCTAACATTTCAGTGTGCACACCTCCATGTGGACATATTCTAACACTTCGGTGTGCACACCTCCATGTGGACACACTCATTCTAACATTTCAGTGTACACACCTCCACAGGGACAAACTCATTCTAACAGTTCAGTGTGCACACCTCCATGTTGACACACTCATTCTAACAGTTCAGTGTGCACAACTCCATGTGGACACACTCATTCTAACAGTTCAGTGTGCACACCTCAATGTGGACACACTCATTCTAACAGTTCAGTGTGCACACCTCCATGTGGACACACTCATTCTAACAGTTCAGTGTGCACACCTCCACAGGGATACACTAATTCTAACAGTTCAGTGTGCACACCTCCAAAGGGACACACTCATTCTAACAGTTCAGTGTGCACACCTCCATGTGGACACACTCATTCTAACAGTTCAGTGTGCACACCTCCATGTGGACACACTCATTCTAACATTTCAGTGTGCACACCCCACAGGGATACACTAATTCTAACAGTTCAGTGTGCACATCTTCATGTGGACACACTCATTCTAACAGTTCAGTGTGCACACCTCCATGTGGGCACACTCATTCTAACAGTTCAGTGTGCACACCTCCATGTGGACACACTCATTCTAACAGTTCACTGTGCACACCTCCATGTGGACATAAAAATTCGAACAGTTCAGTGTGATACCTCCACAGGGACACACTCATTCTAACAGCTCAGTGTGCACACATTCATGTGGACACAATCATTCTCACAGTTCATTGTGCACACCTACACAGGGACACACTCATTCTAACAGTTCAGTGTGCACACCTCCATGTGGACACAATCATTCTAACAGTTCAGCGTGGACACCTCCATGTGGGCACATTCATTTTAACAGTTCAGTGTGCACACCTCCATGTGGACACAATCATTCTAACAGTTCAGTGTGCACACCTCCATGTGGACACATTCTAACAGTTCAGTGTGCACACCTCCACAGGGACACACTCATTCTAACAGTTCAGTGTGCACACCTCCATGTGCACATAATCATTCTAACAGTTCACTGTGCACACCTCCACAGGGACACACTCATTCTAACAGTTCAGTGTGCACACCTCCATGAGGACCCACTCATTCTAACAGTTCAGTGTGGACACCTCCATGTGGGCACAGTCATTTTAACAGTTCAGTGTGCACACCTCCATGTGGATACAATCATTCTAACAGTTCAGTGTGCACACCTCCATGTGGACACATTCTAACAGTTCAGTGTGCACACCTCCATGTGGACACACTCATTCTAACAGTTCAGTGTGCACACCTCCATGTGGGCACACTCATTCTAACAGTTCAGTGTGCACACCTCCATGTGGACACACTCATTCTAACAGTTCAGTGTGCACACCTCCATGTGGACACACTCATTCTAACAGTTCAATGTGCACACCTCCATGTGAGCACACTCATTCTAACAGTTGAATGTGCACACCTCCATGTGGGCACACTCATTCTAACAGTTCAGAGTGAACACCTCCATGTGGACACACTCATTCTAACAGTTCAGTGTGCACACCTCCATGTGGACACACTCATTCTAACAGTTCAGTGTGCACACCTCCACAGGGATAAACTCATTCTAACAGCTCAGTGTGCACACCTATATATGGACACACTCATTCTAACATCTCAGTGTTCACACCTCCATATGGACACACTCATTCTAACAGTTCAGTGTGCACACGTCCATGTGGGCCCACTCATTCTAACAGTTCAGTGTGCACACCTCCATGTGGACACACTCATTCTAACAGTTCAGTGTGCACACCTCCATGTATACACACTCATTCTAACAGTTCAGTGTGCACACCTCCATGTGGGCACACTCATTCTAACAGTTCAGTGTGCACACCTCCATGTGGACACACTCATTCTAACAGTTCAGTGTGCACACCTCCATGTGGACACACTCATTCTAACAGTTCAGTGTGCACACATCCATGTGGACACACTCAATCTAACAGTTCACTGTGCACACCTCCATGTGGACACACTCATTCTAACAGTTCAGTGTGCACACATCCATGTGGGCACAGTCATTCTAACAGTTCAGTGTGCACACCTCCTTGTGGACCCAGTCAATCTAACAGTTCAGTGTGCACACCTCTATGTGGACATATTCTAACACTTCGGTGTGCACACCTCCATGTGGACACACTCATTCTAACATTTCAGTGTACACACCTCCACAGGGACACACTCATTCTAACAGTTCAGTGTGCACACCTCCATGTTGACACAATCATGCTAACAGTTCAGTGTGCACACCTCCATGAGGCCATACTCATTCTAACAGTTCAGTGTGCACACCTCATTGTGGACACACTCATTCTAACAGTTCAGTGTGCACACCTCCATGTGGACACACTCATTCTAACAGTTCAGTGTGCACACCTCCATGTGCACACTCATTCTAACATTTCAGTGTGCACACCTCCACAGGGATACACTCATTCTAACATTTCAGTGTGCACACTTCCATGTGGACATATCCTAACACTTCGGTGTGCACACCTCCATGTGGACACACTCATTCTAACATTTCTGTGTACACACCTCCACAGGGACACACTATTTCTAACAGTTCAGTGTGCACACCTCGATGTGGACACACTCATTCTAACAGTTCAGTGTGCACAACTCCATGTGGACACACTCATTCTAACAGTTCAGTGTGCACACCTCCATGTGGACACACTCATTCTAACAGTTCAGTGTGCATACCTCCATGTGGACACACTCATTCTAACAGTTCAGTGTGCACACCTCCACAGGGATACACTAATTCTAACAGTTCAGTGTGCACACCTCCAAAGGGACACACTCATTCTAACAGTTCAGTGTGCACACCTCCATGTGGACACACTCATTCTAACAGTTCAGTGTCCACACCTCCATGTGGACACACTCATTCTAACATTTCAGTGTGCACACCCCACAGGGATACACTAATTCTAACAGTTCAGTGTGCACATCTTCATGTGGACACACTCATTCTAACAGTTCAGGGTGCACACCTCCATGTGGGCACACTCATTCTAACAGTTCAGTGTGCACACCTCCATGTGGACACACTCATTCTAACAGTTCAGTGTGCACACCTCCATGTGGACACACTTATTCTAACAGTTCATTGTGCACACCTCCATGTGGACAAATTCTAACACTTCGGTGTGCACACCTCCATGTGGACACACTCATTCTAACATTTCAGTGTTCACACCTCCACAGGGACACACTCATTCTAACAGTTCACTGTGCACACCTCCATGTGGACATAATCATTCGAACAGTTCAGTGTGCACACCTCCACAGGGACGCACTCATTCTAACAGTTCAGTGTGCACACCCTCATGTGGACACACTCATTCTCACAGTTCAGTGTGCACACCTCCACAGGGACACACTCATTCTAACAGTTCAGTGTGCACACCTCCATGTGGACACAATCATACTAACAGTTCAGTGTGCACACCTCCATGTGGACACATTCTAACATTTCAGTGTGCACACCTCCACAGGGACACACTCCTTCTAACAGTTCAGTGTGCACACCTCCATGTGCACATAATCATTCTAACAGTTCACTGTGCACACCTCCACAGGGACACACTGATTCTAACAGTTCAGTGTGCACAACTGCATGTGGACACAATCATTCTAACAGTTCAGTTTGCACACCTCCATGAGGACCCACTCATTCTAACAGTTCAGTGTGGACACCTCCATGTGGGCACAGTCATTTTAACAGTTCAGTGTGCACACCTCCATGTGGATACAATCATTTAACAGTTCAGTGTGCACACCTCCATGTGGACACATTCTAACAGTTCAGTGTGCACACCTCCATGTGGACACACTCATTCTAACAGTTCAGTGTGCACACCTCCATGTGGGCACACTCATTCCTACAGTTCAGTGTGCACACCTCCATGTGGACACACTCATTCTAACAGTTCGGTGTGCACATCTCCATGTGGACACACTCATTCTAACAGTTCAGTGTGCAAACCTCCATGTGAGCACACTCATTCTAACAGTTCAGTGTGCACACGTCCATTTGGGCATACTCATTCTAACAGTTCAGTGTGCACACCTCCATGTGGGCACACTCATTCTAACATTTCAGTGTGCACACCTCCATGTGGACACACTCATTCTAACAGTTCAGTGTGCACAACTCCATGTGGACACACTCATTCTAACAGTTCAGTGTGCACATTTCCATGTGGACACACTCATTCTAACAGTTCAGTGTGCACACTTCCATGTGGACACACTCATTCTAACAGCTCAGTGTGCACACCTCCATATGGACACACTCATTCTAACAGTTCAGTGTGCACACCTCCATGTGAGCACACTCATTCTAACAGTTCAGTGTGCACACCTCCATGTGGACACACTTATTCTAACAGTTCATTGTGCACACCTCCATGTGGACAAATTCTAACACTTCGGTGTGCACACCTCCCTGTGGACACACTCATTCTAACATTTCAGTGTTCACACCTCCACAGGGACACACTAATTCTAACAGTTCACTGTGCACACCTCCATGTGGACATAATCATTCGAACAGTTCAGTGTGCACACCTCCACAGGGACGCACTCATTCTAACAGTTCAGTGTGCACACCCTCATGTGGACACACTCATTCTCACAGTTCAGTGTGCACACCTCCATAGGGACACACTCATTCTAACAGTTCAGTGTGCACACCTCCATGTGGACACAATCATACTAACAGTTCAGTGTGCACACCTCCATGTGGACACATTCTAACATTTCAGTGTGCACACCTCCACAGGGACACACTCATTCTAACAGTTCAGTGTGCACACCTCCACAGGGACACACTGATTCTAACAGTTCAGTGTGCACACCTCCATTTGGACACACTCATTCTAACACTTCAGTGTGCACACCTTCACAGGGATACTCTCATTCTAACAGTTCAGTGTGCACACGTCCATGTGGGCACACTCATTATAACAGTTCAGTGTGCACACCTCCATGTGGACACACTAATTCTAACAGGTCAGTGTGCACACCTCCATGTGGACAAATTCTAACACTTCGGGTGCACACCTCTATGTGGACACACTCATTCAAACATTTCAGTGTGCACACCTCCACAGGGACACACTCATTCTAACAGTTCAGTGTGCACACCTCCATGAGGACACACTTATTCTAATAGTTCAGTGTGCACACCTCCATGTGGACACAGTCATTCTAACAGTTCAGTGTGCACACCTCCATGTGGACACACTCATTCTAACATTTCAGTGTGCACACACCACAGGGATAAACTCATTCTAACAGTTCAGTGTGCACAACTTCATGTGGACACACTCATTCTAACAGTTCAGTGTGCACACCTCCATGTGGACAAATTCTAACACTTCGGTGTGCACACCTCCATGTGGACACACTCATTCTAACATTTCAGTGTTCACACCTCCACAGGGACACACTCATTCTAACAGTTCAGTGTGCACACCTCCATGTGGACATAATCATTCGAACAGTTCATTGTGCACACCTCCACAGGGACACAATCATTCTAACAGCTCAGTGTGTACACCCTCATGTGGACACAATCATTCTCACAGTTCATTGTGCACACCTACACAGGGACACACTCATTCTAAAAGTTCAGTGTGCACACCTCCATGTGGACACACTCATTCTAACAGTTCAGCGTGGACACCTCCATGTGGGCACATTCATTTTAACAGTTCAGTGTGCACACCTCCATGTGGACACAATCATTCTAACAGTTCAGTGTGCACACCTCCATGTGGACACATTCTAACAGTTCAGTGTGCACACCTCCACAGGGACACACTCATTCTAACAGTTCAGTGTGCACACCTCCATGTGGACACACTCATTCTAACAGTTCAGTGTGCACACTTCCATGTGGGCACACTCATTCTAACAGTTCAGTGTGCACACCTCCATGTGGACACACTCATTCTAACAGTTCAGTGTGCACACCTCCATATGGACACACTCATTCTAACAGTTCAGTGTGCACAACTCCATGTGGACACACTCATTCTAACAGTTCAGTGTGCACACTTCCATGTGGACACACTCATTCTAACAGTTCAGTGTGCACACCTCCACAGGGATAAACTCATTCTAACAGCTCAGTGTGCACACCTATATATGGACACACTCATTCTAACAGCTCAGTGTGCACACCTCCATGTGGACACACTCATTCTAACAGTTCAGTGTGCACACCTCCATGTGGACACACTCATTCTAACAGTTCAGTGTGCACACCTCCATGTGGACACACTCATTCTAACAGTTCAGTGTGCACACCCCACAGGGATACACTCATTCTATCAGTTCAGTGTGCACAACTTCATGTGGAAACACTCATTCTAACAGTTCAGTGTGCACACCTCCATGTGGGCACATTCATTCTAACAGTTCAGTGTGCACACCTCCACAGGGATAAACTCATTCTAACAGCTCAGTGTGCACACCTATATATGGACACACTCATTCTAACAGCTCAGTGTGCACACCTCCATGTGGACACACTCATTCTAACAGTTCAGTGTGCACACCTCCATGTGGACACACTCATTCTAACAGTTCAGTGTGCACACCTCCATGTGGACACACTCATTCTAACAGTTCAGTGTGCACACCCCACAGGGATACACTCATTCTATCAGTTCAGTGTGCACAACTTCATGTGGACACACTCATTCTAACAGTTCAGTGTGCACACCTCCATGTGGACACACTCATTCTAACAGTTCAGTGTGCACACCTCCATGTGGACACACTCATTCTAACAGTTCAGTGTGCACACCTCCATGTGGACACACTTATTCTAACAGTTCAGTGTGCACACCTCCATGTGGACAAATTCTAACACTTCAGTGTGCACACCTCCATGTGGACACACTCATTCTAACATTTTAGTGTTCACACCTCCACAGGGAGACACTCATTCTAACAGTTCAGTGTGCATACCTCCATGTGGACATAATCATTCGAACAGTTCATTGTGCACACCTCCACAGGGACACAATCATTCTAACAGCTCAGTGTGTACACCCTCATGTGGACACAATCATTCTCACAGTTCATTGTGCACACCTACACAGGGACACACTCATTCTAAAAGTTCAGTGTGCACACCTCCATGTGGACACACTCATTCTAACAGTTCAGCGTGGACACCTCCATGTGGGCACATTCATTTTAACAGTTCAGTGTGCACACCTCCATGTGGACACAATCATTCTAACAGTTCAGTGTGCACACCTCCATGTGGACACATTCTAACAGTTCAGTGTGCACACCTCCACAGGGACACACTCATTCTAACAGTTCAGTGTGCACACCTCCATGTGGACACACTCATTCTAACAGTTCAGTGTGCACACCTCCATGTGGGCACACTCATTCTAACAGTTCAGTGTGCACACCTCCATGTGGACACACTCATTCTAACAGTTCAGTGTGCACACCTCCATATGGACACACTCATTCTAACAGTTCAGTGTGCACAACTCCATGTGGACACACTCATTCTAACAGTTCAGTGTGCACACTTCCATGTGGACACACTCATTCTTACAGTTCAGTGTGCACACCTCCACAGGGATAAACTCATTCTAACAGCTCAGTGTGCACACCTATATAGGGACACACTCATTCTAACAGCTCAGTGTGCACACCTCCATGTGGACACACTCATTCTAACAGTTCAGTGTGCACACCTCCATGTGGACACACTCATTCTAACAGTTCAGTGTGCACACCTCCATGTGGACACACTCATTCTAACAGTTCAGTGTGCACACCCCACAGGGATACACTCATTCTATCAGTTCAGTGTGCACAACTTCATGTGGACACACTCATTCTAACAGTTCAGTGTGCACACCTCCATGTGGGCACACTCATTCTAACAGTTCAGTGTGCACAACTCCACAGGGATTAACTCATTCTAACAGCTCAGTGTGCACACCTATATATGGACACACCCATTCTAACATTTTAGTGTTCACACCTCCACAGGGAGACACTCATTCTAACAGTTCAGTGTGCATACCTCCATGTGGACATAATCATTCGAACAGTTCAGTGTGCACACCTCCACAGGGACACACTCATTCTAACAGTTCAGTGTGCACACCCTCATGTGGACACAATCATTCTCACAGTTCAGTGTGCACACCTCCACAGGGACACACTCATTCTAACAGTTCAGTGTGCACACCTCCATGTGGACACAATCATTCTAACAGTTCAGTGTGCACACCTCCATGTGGACACATTCTAACATTTCAGTGTGCACACCTCCACAGGGACACACTCATTCTAACAGTTCAGTGTGCACACCTCCATGTGCACATAATCATTCTAACAGTTCACTGTGCACACCTCCACAGGGACACACTCATTCTAACAGTTCAGTGTGCACACCTGCATGTGGACACAATCATTCTAACAGTTCAGTGTGCACACCTCCATGAGGACCCACTCATTCTAACAGTTCAGTGTGGACACCTCCATGTGGGCACAGTCATTTTAACAGTTCAGTGTGCACACCTCCATGTGGACACAATCATTCTAACAGTTCAGTGTGCACAATTCCATGTGGACACATTCTAATAGTTCAGTGTGCACACCTCCATGTGGACACACTCATTCTAACAGTTCAGTGTGCACACCTCCATGTGGGCACACTCATTCCTACAGTTCAGTGTGCACACCTCCATGTGGACACACTCATTCTAACAGTTCAGTGTGCACATCTCCATGTGGACACATTCATTCTAACTGTTCAGTGTGCACACCTCCATGTGAGCACACTCATTCTAACAGTTCAGTGTGCACACCTCCATTTGGGCATACTCATTCTAACAGTTCAGTGTGCACACCTCCATGTGGACACACTCATTCTAACAGTTCAGTGTGCACACTTCCATGTGGACACACTCATTCTAACAGTTCAGTGTGCACAATTCCATGTGGACACACTCATTCTAACAGCTCAGTGTGCACACCTCCATATGGACACACTCATTCTAACAGTTCATTGTGCACACCTCCATGTGGGCACACTCATTCTAACAGTTCAGTGTGCACACCTTCGTGTGGACACACTTATTCTAATAGTTCAGTGTGCACACCTCCATGTGGACACACTCATTCTAACAGTTCAGTGTGCACACCTCCACAGGGATACACTCATTCTAACAGTAGAGTGTGCACATCTCCATGTACACACACTCATTCTAACAGTTCAGTGTGCACACCTCCATGTGGGCACACTCATTCTAACAGTTCAGTGTGCACACGTCCATGTGGGCACACTCATTATAACAGTTCAGTGTGCACACCTCCATGTGGACACACTCATTCTAACAGTTCAGTGTGCACACCTCCATGTGGACAAATTCTAACACTTCAGTGTGCACACCTCTATGTGGACACACTCATTCTAACATTTCAGTGTGCACACCTCCACAGGGACACACTCATTCTAACAGTTCAGTGTGCACACCTCCATGTGGACACACTTATTCTAATAGTTCAGTGTGCACACCTCCATGTGGACACACTCATTCTAACAGTTCAGTGTGCACACCTCCATGTGGACACACTCATTCTAGCATTTCAGTGTGCACACCCCACAGGGATACACTCATTCTAACAGTTCAGTGTGCACAACTTCATGTGGACACACTCATTCTAACAGTTCAGTGTGCACACCTCCATGTGGGCACACTCATTCTAACAGTTCAGTGTGCACACCTCCATGAGGACACACTTATTCTAATAGTTCAGTGTGCACACCTCCATGTGGACACACTCATTCTAACAGTTCAGTGTGCACACCTGCATGTGGACACAATCATTCTAACAGTTCAGTGTGCACACCTCCATGAGGACCCACTCATTCTAACAGTTCAGTGTGGACACCTCCATGTGGGCACAGTCATTTTAACAGTTCATTGTGCACACCTCCATGTGGACACAATCATTCTAACAGTTCAGTGTGCACAATTCCATGTGGACACATTCTAATAGTTCAGTGTGCACACCTCCATGTGGACACACTCATTCTAACAGTTCAGTGTGCACACCTCCATGTGGGCACACTCATTCCTACAGTTCAGTGTGCACACCTCCATGTGGACACACTCATTCTAACAGTTCAGTGTGCACATCTCCATGTGGACACATTCATTCTAACTGTTCAGTGTGCACACCTCCATGTGAGCACACTCATTCTAACAGTTCAGTGTGCACACCTCCATTTGGGCATACTCATTCTAACAGTTCAGTGTGCACACCTCCATGTGGACACACTCATTCTAACAGTTCAGTGTGCACACTTCCATGTGGACACACTCATTCTAACAGTTCAGTGTGCACAATTCCATGTGGACACACTCATTCTAACAGCTCAGTGTGCACACCTCCATATGGACACACTCATTCTAACAGTTCATTGTGCACACCTCCATGTGGGCACACTCATTCTAACAGTTCAGTGTGCACACCTTCATGTGGACACACTTATTCTAATAGTTCAGTGTGCACACCTCCATGTGGACACACTCATTCTAACAGTTCAGTGTGCACACCTCCACAGGGATACACTCATTCTAACAGTAGAGTGTGCACATCTCCATGTACACACACTCATTCTAACAGTTCAGTGTGCACACCTCCATGTGGGCACACTCATTCTAACAGTTCAGTGTGCACACGTCCATGTGGGCACACTCATTATAACAGTTCAGTGTGCACACCTCCATGTGGACACACTCATTCTAACAGTTCAGTGTGCACACCTCCATGTGGACAAATTCTAACACTTCAGTGTGCACACCTCTATGTGGACACACTCATTCTAACATTTCAGTGTGCACACCTCCACAGGGACACACTCATTCTAACAGTTCAGTGTGCACACCTCCATGTGGACACACTTATTCTAATAGTTCAGTGTGCACACCTCCATGTGGACACACTCATTCTAACAGTTCAGTGTGCACACCTCCATGTGGACACACTCATTCTAGCATTTCAGTGTGCACACCCCACAGGGATACACTCATTCTAACAGTTCAGTGTGCACAACTTCATGTGGACACACTCATTCTAACAGTTCAGTGTGCACACCTCCATGTGGGCACACTCATTCTAACAGTTCAGTGTGCACACCTCCATGTGGACACACTCATTCTAACAGTTCAGTGTGCACACCTCCATGTGGACAAATTCTAACACTTCGGGTGCACACCTCTATGTGGACACACTCATTCTAACATTTCAGTGTGCACACCTCCACAGGGACACACTCATTCTAACAGTTCAGTGTGCACACCTCCATGAGGACACACTTATTCTAATAGTTCAGTGTGCACACCTCCATGTGGACACACTCATTCTAACAGTTCAGTGTGCACACCTCCATGTGGACACACTCATTCTAACGTTTCAGTGTGCACACCCCACAGGGATAAACTCATTCTAACAGTTCAGTGTGCACAACTTCATGTGGACACACTCATTCTAACAGTTCAGTGTGCACACCTCCATGTGGACAAATTCTAACACTTCAGTGTGCACACCTCCATGTGGACACACTCATTCTAACATTTCAGTGTTCACACCTCCACAGGGACACACTCATTCTAACAGTTCAGTGTGCACACCTCCATGTGGACATAATCATTCGAACAGTTCATTGTGCACACCTCCACAGGGACACACTCATTCTAACAGCTCAGTGTGCACACCCTCATGTGGACACAATCATTCTCACAGTTCATTGTGCACACCTACACAGGGACACACTCATTCTAACAGTTCAGTGTGCACACCTCCATGTGGACACACTCATTCTAACAGTTCAGCGTGGACACCTCCATGTGGGCACATTCATTTTAACAGTTCAGTGTGCACACCTCCATGTGGACACAATCATTCTAACAGTTCAGTGTGCACACCTCCATGTGGACACATTCTAACAGTTCAGTGTGCACAGCTCCACAGGGACACACTCATTCTAACAGTTCAGTGTGCACACCTCCATGTGCACATAATCATTCTAACAGTTCACTGTGCACACCTCCACAGGGACACACTCATTCTAACAGTTCAGTGTGCACACCTGCATGTGGACACAATCATTCTAACAGTTCAGAGTGCACACCTCCATGAGGACCCACTCGTTCTAACAGTTCAGTGTGGACACCTCCATGTGGGCACAGTCATTTTAACAGTTCAGTGTGCACACCTCCATGTGGATACAATCTTTCTAACAGTTCAGTGTGCACACCTCCACAGGGACACACTCATTCTAACAGTTCAGTGTGCAAACCTCCATGTGGACACAATCATTCTAACAGTTCAGTGTGCACACCTCCATGTGGGCACACTCATTCTAACAGTTCAGTGTGCACACCTCCATGTTGACACACTCATTCTAACAGTTCAGTGTGCACACCTCCATGTGGACACACTCATTCTAACAGTTCAGTGTGCACACCTCCATGTGAGCACACTCATTCTAACAGTTCAATGTGCACACCTCCATTTGGGCACCCTCATTCTAACAGTTCAGAGTGCACACCTCAATGTGGACACACTCATTCTAACAGTTCAGTGTGCACACCTCCATATGGACACACTCATTCTAACAGTTCAGTGTGCACAACTCCATGTGGACACACTCATTCTAACAGTTCAGTGTGCACACTTCCATGTGGACACACTCATTCTAACAGTTCAGTGTGCACACCTCCACAGGGATAAACTCATTCTAACAGCTCAGTGTGCACACCTATATATGGACACACTCATTCTAACAGCTCAGTGTGCACACCTCCATGTGGACACACTCATTCTAACAGTTCAGTGTGCACAACTCCATGTGGACACACTCATTCTAACAGTTCAGTGTGCACACCTCCATGTGGACACACTCATTCTAACAGTTCAGTGTGCACACCTCCATGTGGACACACTCATTCTAACAGTTCAGTGTGCACACCTCCATGTGGGCACACTCATTGCTACAGTTCAGTGTGCACACCTCCATGTGGACACACTCATTCTAACAGTTCAGTGTGCACACTTCCATGTGGACACACTCATTCTAACAGTTCAGTGTGCACAATTCCATGTGGACACACTCATTCTAACAGCTCAGTGTGCACACCTCCATATGGACACACTCATTCTAACAGTTCAGTGTGCACACCTCCATGTGGGCACACTCATTCTAACAGTTCAGTGTGCACACCTTCATGTGGACACACTTATTCTAATAGTTCAGTGTGCACACCTCCATGTGGACACACTCATTCTAACAGTTCAGTGTGCACACCTCCACGTGGACACACTCATTCTAACAGTTCAGTGTGCACACCTCCACAGGGATACACTCATTCTAACAGTACAGTGTGCACATCTCCATGTAGACACACTCATTCTAACAGTTCAGTGTGCACACCTCCATGTGGGCACACTCATTCTAACAGTTCAGTGTGCACACGTCCATGTGGGCACACTCATTATAACAGTTCAGTGTGCACACCTCCATGTGGACACACTCATTCTAACAGTTCAGTGTGCACACCTCCATGTGGACAAATTCTAACACTTCGGTGTGCACACCTCTATGTGGACACACTCATTCTAACATTTCAGTGTGCACACCTCCACAGGGACACACTCATTCTAACAGTTCAGTGTGCACACCTCCATGTGGACACACTTATTCTAATAGTTCAGTGTGCACACCTCCATGTGGACACACTCATTCTAACAGTTCAGTGTGCACACCTCCATGTGGACACACTCATTCTAACATTTCAGTGTGCACACCCCACAGGGATACACTCATTCTAACAGTTCAGTGTGCACAACTTCATGTGGACACACTCATTCTAACAGTTCAGTGTGTACACCTCCATGTGGACACACTCATTCTAACAGTTCAGTGTGCACACCTCCATGAGGACACACTCATTCTAACAGTTCACTGTGCACACCTCCATGTGGACACACTTACTCTAACAGTTCATTGTGCACACCTCCATGTGGACAAATTCTAACACTTCGGTGTGCACACCTCCTTGTGGACACACTCATTCTAACATTTCAGTGTTCACACCTCCACAGGGACACACTCATTCTAACAGTTCAGTGTGCACACCTCCATGTGGACATAATCATTCGAACAGTTCAGTGTGCACACCTCCACAGGGACACACTCATTCTAACAGCTCAGTGTGCACACCCTCATGTGGACACAATCATTCTCACAGTTCATTGTGCACACCTACACAGGGACACACTCATTCTAACAGTTCAGTGTGCACACCTCCATGTGGACACAATCATTCTAACAGTTCAGCGTGGACACCTCCATGTGGGCACATTCATTTTAACAGTTCAGTGTGCACACCTCCATGTGGACACAATCATTCTAACAGTTCAGTGTGCACACCTCCATGTGGACACATTCTAACAGTTCAGTGTGCACACCTCCACAGGGACACACTCATTCTAACAGTTCAGTGTGCACCCCTCCATGTGCACATAATCATTCTAACAGTTCACTGTGCACACCTCCACAGGGACACACCCATTCTAACAGTTCAGTGTGCACACTTGCATTTGGACACATTCATTCTAACAGTTCAGTGTGCACACCTCCATGAGGACCCACTCATTCTAACAGTTCAGTGTGGACACCTCCATGTGGACACACTCATTCTAACAGTTCAGTGTGCACAACTCCATGTGGACACACTCATTCTAACAGTTCAGTGTGCACCCCTCCATGTGCACATAATCATTCTAACAGTTCACTGTGCACACCTCCACAGGGACACACCCATTCTAACAGTTCAGTGTGCACACTTCCATGTGGACACACTCATTCTAACAGTTCAGTGTGCACACCTCCACAGGGATAAAGTCATTCTAACAGCTCAGTGTGCACACCTATATATGGACACACTCATTCTAACAGCTCAGTGTGCACACCTCCATGTGGACACACTCATTCTAACAGTTCAGTGTGCACAACTCCATGTGGACACACTCATTCTAACAGTTCAGTGTGCACACCTCCATGTGGACACACTCATTCTAACAGTTCAGTGTGCACACCTCCATGTGGACACACTCATTCTAACAGTTCAGTGTGCACACCCCACAGGGATACACTCATTCTATCAGTTCAGTGTGCACAACTTCATGTGGACACACTCATTCTAACAGTTCAGTGTGCACACCTCCATGTGGGCACACTCATTCTAACAGTTCAGTGTGCACACCTCCATGTGGACACACTCATTCTAACAGTTCAGTGTGCACACCTCCATGTGGACACACTTATTCTAACAGTTCAGTTTGCACACCTCCATGTGGACAAATTCTAACACTTCGGTGTGCACACCTCCATGTGGACACACTCATTCTAACATTTTAGTGTTCACACCTCCACAGGGAGACACTCATTCTAACAGTTCAGTGTGCACACTTCCATGTGGACACATTCTAACAGTTCAGTGTGCACACCTCCATGTGGACACACTCATTCTAACAGTTCAGTGTGCACACCTCCATGTGGGCACACTCATTCCTACAGTTCAGTGTGCACACCTCCATGTGGACACACTCATTCTAACAGTTCAGTGTGCACATCTCCATGTGGACACACTCATTCTAACAGTTCAGTGTGCACACCTCCATGTGAGCACACTCATTCTAACAGTTCAGTGTGCACAACTCCATTTGGGCATACTCATTCTAACAGTTCAGTGTGCACACCTCCATGTGGACACACTCATTCTAACAGTTCAGTGTGCACACTTCCATGTGGACACACTCATTCTAACAGTTCAGTGTGCACAATTCCATGTGAACACACTCATTCTAACAGCTCAGTGTGCACACCTCCATATGGACACACTCATTCTAACAGTTCAGTGTGCACACCTCCATGTGGGCACACTCATTCTAACAGTTCAGTGTGCACACCTTCATGTGGACACACTTATTCTAATAGTTCAGTTTGCACACCTCCATGTGGACACACTCATTCTAACAGTTCAGTGTGCACACCTCCACGTGGACACACTCATTCTAACAGTTGAGTGTGCACACCTCCACAGGGATACACTCATTCTAACAGTACAGTGTGCACATCTCCATGTAGACACACTCATTCTAACAGTTCAGTGTGCACACCTCCATGTGGGCACACTCATTCTAACAGTTCAGTGTGCACACGTCCATGTGGGCACACTCATTATAACAGTTCAGTGTGCACACCTCCATGTGGACACACTCATTCTAACAGTTCAGTGTGCACACCTCCATGTGGACAAATTCTAACACTTCGGTGTGCACACCTCTATGTGGACACACTCATTCTAACATTTCAGTGTGCACACCTTCACAGGGACACACTCATTCTAACAGTTCAGTGTGCACACCTCCATGTGGACACACTTATTCTAATAGTTCAGTGTGCACACCTCCATGTGGACACACTCATTCTAACAGTTCAGTGTGCACACCTCCATGTGGACACACTCATTCTAACATTTCAGTGTGCACACCCCACAGGGATACACTCATTCTAACAGTTCAGTGTGCACAACTTCATGTGGACACACTCATTCTAACAGTTCAGTGTGCACACCTCCATGTGGGCACACTCATTCTAACAGTTCAGTGTGCACACCTCCATGTGGACACACTTATTCTAACAGTTCATTGTGCACACCTCCATGTGGACAAATTCTAACACTTCGGTGTGCACACCTCCTTGTGGACACACTCATTCTAACATTTCAGTGTTCACACCTCCACAGGGACACACTCATTCTAACAGTTCAGTGTGCACACCTCCATGTGGACATAATCATTCGAACAGTTCAGTGTGCACACCTCCACAGGGACACACTCATTCTAACAGCTCAGTGTGCACACCCTCATGTGGACACAATCATTCTCACAGTTCATTGTGCACACCTACACAGGGACACACTCATTCTAACAGTTCAGTGTGCACACCTCCATGTGGACACAATCATTCTAACAGTTCAGCGTGGACACCTCCATGTGGGCACATTCATTTTAACAGTTCAGTGTGCACACCTCCATGTGGACACAATCATTCTAACAGTTCAGTGTGCACACCTCCATGTGGACACATTCTAACAGTTCAGTGTGCACACCTCCACAGGGACACACTCATTCTAACAGTTCAGTGTGCACCCCTCCATGTGCACATAATCATTCTAACAGTTCAGTGTGCACACCTCCACAGGGACACACCCATTCTAACAGTTCAGTGTGCACACCTGCATGTGGACACAATCATTCTAACAGTTCAGTGTGCACACCTCCATGAGGACCCACTCATTCTAACAGTTCAGTGTGGACACCTCCATGTGGACACACTCATTCTAACAGTTCAGTGTGCACAACTCCATGTGGACACACTCATTCTAACAGTTCAGTGTGCACACCTCCATGTGGGCACACTCATTCTAACAGTTCAGTGTGGACACCTCCATGTGGACACACTCATTCTAACAGTTCAGTGTGCACAACTCCATGTGGACACACTTATTCTAATAGTTCAGTGTGCACACCTCCATGTGGGCACAGTCATTTTAACATTTCAGTGTGCACACCTCCATGTGGATACAATCATTCTAACAGTTCAGTGTGCACACCTCCATGTGGACACATTCTAACAGTTCAGTGTGCACACCTCCATGTGGACACACTCATTCTAACAGTTCAGTGTGCACACCTCCATGTGGGCACACTCATTCTAACAGTTCAGTGTGCACACATCCATGTGGACACACTCATTCTAACAGTTCAGTGTGCACACCTCCCTGTGGACACACTCATTCTAACAGTTCAGTGTGCACAACTCCATGTGGACACACTCATTCTAACAGTTCAGTGTGCACACTTCCATGTGGACACACTCATTCTAACAGTTCAGTGTGCACACCTCCACAGGGATAAACTCATTCTAACAGCTCAGTGTGCACACCTATATATGGACACACTCATTCTAACAGCTCAGTGTTCACACCTCCATATGGACACACTCATTCTAACAGTTCAGTGTGCACACCTCCATGTGGGCACACTCATTCTAACAGTTCAGTGTGCACACCTCCATGTGGACACACTTATTCTAATAGTTCAGTGTGCACACCTCCATGTGGACACACTCATTCTAACAGTTCAGTGTGCACACCTCCACGTGGACACACTCATTCTAACAGTTCAGTGTGCACACCTCCACAGGGATACACTCATTCTAACAGTACAGTGTGCACATCTCCATGTAGACACACTCATTCTAACAGTTCAGTGTGCACACCTCCATGTGGGCACACTCATTCTAACAGTTCAGTGTGCACACGTCCATGTGGGCACAACATTATAACAGTTCAGTGTGCACACCTCCATGTGGACACACTCATTCTAACAGTTCAGTGTGCACACCTCCATGTGGACAAATTCTAACACTTCGGTGTGCACACCTCTATGTGGACACACTCATTCTAACATTTCAGTGTGCACAACTCCACAGGGACACACTCATTCTAACAGTTCAGTGTGCACACCTCCATGTGGACACACTTATTCTAATAGTTCAGTGTGCACACCTCCATGTGGACACACTCATTCTAACAGTTCAGTGTGCACACCTCCATGTGGACACACTCATTCTAACATTTCATTGTGCACACCCCACAGGGATACACTCATTCTAACAGTTCAGTGTGCACAACTTCATGTGGACACACTCATTCTAACAGTTCAGTGTGCACACGTCCATGTGGGCACACTCATTCTAACAGTTCAGTGTGCACACCTCCATGTGGACACACTCATTCTAACAGTTCAGTGTGCACACCAGCATGGGGACACACTTATTCTAACAGTTCATTGTGCACACCTCCATGTGGACAAATTCTAACACTTCGGTGTGCACACCTTCTTGTGGACACACTCATTCTAACATTTCAGTGTTCACACCTCCACAGGGACACACTCATTCTAACAGTTCAGTGTGCACACCTCCATGTGGACATAATCATTCGAACAGTTCAGTGTGCACACCTCCACAGGGACACACTCATTCTAACAGCTCAGTGTGCACACACTCATGTGGACACAATCATTCTCACAGTGAATTGTGCACACCTACACAGGGACACAGTCATTCTAACAGTTCAGTGTGCACACCTCCATGTGGACACAATCATTCTAACAGTTCAGCGTGGACACATCCATGTGGGCAAATTCATTTTAACAGTTCAGTGTGCACACCTCCATGTGGACACAATCATTCTAACAGTTCAGTGTGCACACCTCCATGTGGACACATTCTAACAGTTCAGTGTGCACACCTCCACAGGGACACACTCATTCTAACAGTTCAGTGTGCACACCTCCATGTGCACATAATCATTCTAACAGTTCACTGTGCACACTTCCACAGGGACACACTCATTCTAACAGTTCAGTGTGCACACCTGCATGTGGACACAATCATTCTAACAGTTCAGTGTGCACACCTCCATGAGGACCCACTCATTCTAACAGTTCAGTGTGGACACCTCCATGTGGGCAAGGTCATTTTAACAGTTCAGTGTGCACACCTCCATGTGGATACAATCATTCTAACAGTTCAGTGTGCACACCTCCATGTGGACACATTCTAACAGTTCAGTGTGCACACCTCCATGTGGACACACTCATTCTAACAGTTCAGTGTGCACACCTCCATGTGGGCACACTCATTCTAACAGTTCAGTGTGCACACCTCCATGTGGACACACTCATTCTAACAGTTCAGTGTGCACACCTCCATGTGGACACACTTATTCTAACATTTCAGTGTGCACACCTCCATGTGAGCACACTCATTCTAACAGTTCAATGTGCACACCTCCATGTGGGCACACTCATTCTAACAGTTCAGAGTGCACACCTCCATGTGGACACACTCATTCTAACAGTTCAGTGTGCACACCTCCATGTGGACACACTCATTCTAACAGTTCAGTGTGCACAACTCCATGTGGACACACTCATTCTAACAGTTCAGTGTGCACACTTCCATGTGGACACACTCATTCTAACAGTTCAGTGTGCACACCTCCACACGGATAAACTCATTCTAACAGCTCAGTGTGCACACCTATATATGGACACACTCATTCTAACAGCTCAGTGTTCACACCTCCATATGGACACACTCATTCTAACAGTTCAGTGTGCACACCTCCATGTGGGCACACTCATTCTAACAGTTCAGTGTGCACACCTCCATGTGGACACACTCATTCTAACAGTTCAGTGTGCACACCTCCATGTGGACACACTCATTCTAACAGTTCAGTGTGCACACCTCCATGTGGGCACAGTCATTCTAACAGTTCAGTGTGCACACCTTCTTGTGGACACAGTCAATCTAACAGTTCAGTGTGCACACCTCCATGTGGACATATTCTAACACTTCGGTGTGCACACCTCCATGTGGACACACTCATTCTAACAGTTCAGTGTGCACACCTCCATGTGCACACTCATTCTAACATTTCAGTGTGCACACCTCCACAGGGATACACTCATTCTAACATTTCAGTGTGCACACCTCCATGTGGACATATTCTAACACTTCGGTGTGCACACCTCCATGTGGACACACTCATTCTAACATTTCAGTGTACACACCTCCACAGGGACACACTCATTCTAACAGTTCAGTTTGCACACCTCCATGTGGACACACTCATTCTAACAGTTCAGTGTGCACAACTCCATGTGGACACACTCATTCTAACAGTTCAGTGTGCACACCTCCATGTGGACACACTCATTCTAACAGTTCAGTGTGCACACCTCCATGTGGACACACTAATTCTAACAGTTCAGTGTGCACACCTCCATGTGGACACACTTATTCTAATAGTTCAGTGTGCACACCTCCATGTGGACACACTCATTCTAGCAGTTCAGTGTGCTCACCTCCACGTGGACACACTCATTCTAACAGTTCAGTGTGCACACCTCCACAGGGATACACTCATTCTAACAGTACAGTGTGCACATCTCCATGTAGACACACTCATTCTAACAGTTCAGTGTGCACACCTCCATGTGGGCACACTCATTCTAACAGTTCAGTGTGCACACGTCCATGTGGGCACACTCATTATAACAGTTCAGTGTGCACACCTCCATGTGGACACACTCATTCTAACAGTTCAGTGTGCACACTTCCATGTGGACAAATTCTAACACTTCGGTGTGCACACCTCCATGTGGACACACTCATTCTAACATTTCAGTGTTCACACCTCCACAGGGACACACTCATTCTAACAGTTGAGTGTGCACACCTCCATGTGGACATAATCATTCGAACAGTTCAGTGTGCACACCTCCACAGAGACACACTCATTCTAACAGCTCAGTGTGCACACCCTCATATGGACACAATCATTCTCACAGTTCATTGTGCACACCTACACAGGGACACACTCATTCTAACAGTTCAGTGTGCACACCTCCATGTGGACACACTCATTCTAACAGTTCAGTGTGCACACTTCCACAGGGACACACTCATTCTAACACTTCAGTGTGCACAACTCCATGTGGACACACTCATTCTAACAGTTCAGTGTGCAAACCTCCATGTTGGCACACTCATTCTAACAGTTCAGTGTGCACAGGTCCATGTGGACACACTCATTCTAACAGTTCAGTGTGCACACCTCCATGTGGACACACTCATTTTAAAAGTTCAGTGTGCACACCTCCATTTGGGCACACTCATTCTAACAGTTCAGTGTGCACACCTCCTTGTGGACACATTCATTCTAACAGTTCAGTGTGCACACCTCCATGTGGACACACTTATTCTAACAGTTCAGTGTGAACACCTCCATGTGGACAAATTCTAACACTTCGGTGTGCACACATCCATGTGGACACACTCATTCTAACATTTCAGTGTTCACACCTCCACAGGGACACACTCATTCTAACAGTTCAGTGTGCACACCTCCATGTGGACATAATCATTCGAACAGTTCAGTGTGCACACCTCCACAGGGACACACTCATTCTAACAGCTCAGTGTGCACACCCTCATGTGGACACAATCATTCTCACAGTTCATTGTGCACACCTACACAGGGACACAGTCATTCTAACAGTTCAGTGTGCACACCTCCATGTGGACACAATCATTCTAACAGTTCAGCGTGGACACATCCATGTGGGCAAATTCATTTTAACAGTTCAGTGTGCACACCTCCATGTGGACACAATCATTCTAACAGTTCAGTGTGCACACCTCCATGTGGACACATTCTAACAGTTCAGTGTGCACACCTCCACAGGGACACACTCATTCTAACAGTTCAGTGTGCACACCTCCATGTGCACATAATCATTCTAACAGTTCACTGTGCACACCTCCACAGGGACACACTCATTCTAACAGTTCAGTGTGCACACCTGCATGTGGACACAATCATTCTAACAGTTCAGTGTGCAAACCTCCATGAGGACCCACTCATTCTAACAGTTCAGTGTGGACACCTCCATGTGGGCAAGGTCATTTTAACAGTTCAGTGTGCACACCTCCATGTGGATACAATCATTCTAACAGTTCAGTGTGCACACCTCCATGTGGACACATTCTAACAGTTCAGTGTGCACACCTCCATGTGGACACACTCATTCTAACAGTTCAGTGTGCACACCTCCATGTGGGCACACTTATTCTAACAGTTCAGTGTGCACACCTCCATGTGGACACACTCATTCTAACAGTTCAGTGTGCACACCTCCATGTGGACACACTTATTCTAACATTTCAGTGTGCACACCTCCATGTGAGCACACTCATTCTAACAGTTCAATGTGCACACCTCCATGTGGGCACACTCATTCTAACAGTTCAGAGTGCACACCTCTATGTGGACACACTCATTCTAACAGTTCAGTGTGCACACCTCCATGTGGACACACTCATTCTAACAGTTCAGTGTGCACAACTCCATGTGGACACACTCATTCTAACAGTTCAGTGTGCACACTTCCATGTGGACACACTCATTCTAACAGTTCAGTGTGCACACCTCCACACGGATAAACTCATTCAAACAGCGCAGTGTGCACACCTATATATGGACACACTCATTCTAACAGCTCAGTGTTCACACCTCCATATGGACACACTCATTCTAACAGTTCAGTGTGCACACCTCCATGTGGGCACACTATTCTAACAGTTCAGTGTGCACACCTCCATGTGGACACACTCATTCTAACAGTTCAGTGTGCACACCTCCATGTGGACACACTCATTCTAACAGTTCAGTGTGCACACCTCCATGTGGGCACAGTCATTCTAACAGTTCAGTGTGCACACCTTCTTGTGGACACAGTCAATCTAACAGTTCAGTGTGCACACCTCCATGTGGACATATTCTAACACTTCGGTGTGCACACCTCCATGTGGACACACTCATTCTAACATTTCAGTGTACACACTTCCACAGGGACACACTCATTCTAACAGTTCAGTGTGCACACCTCCATGTTGACACAATCATGCTAACAGTTCAGTGTGCACACCTCCATGAGGGCATACTCCTTCTAACAGTTCAGTGTGCACACCTCATTGTGGACACACTCATTCTAACAGTTCAGTGTGCACACCTCCATGTGGACACACTCATTCTAACAGTTCAGTGTGCACACCTCCATGTGCACACTCATTCTAACATTTCAGTGTGCACACCTCCACAGGGATACACTCATTCTAACATTTCAGTGTGCACACCTCAATGTGGACATATTCTAACACTTCGGTGTGCACACCTCCATGTGGACACACTCATTCTAACATTTCAGTGTACACACCTCTACAGGGACACACTCATTCTAACAGTTCATTGTGCACACCTCCATGTGGACACACTCATTCTAACAGTTCAGTGTGCACAACTCCATGTGGACACACTCATTCTAACAGTTCAGTGTGCACACCTCCATGTGGACACACTCATTCTAACAGTTCAGTGTGCACACCTCCATGTGGACACACTCATTCTAACAGTTCAGTGTGCACACCTCCATGTGGACACACTTATTCTAATAGTTCAGTGTGCACACCTCCATGTGGACACACTCATTCTAGCAGTTCAGTGTGCACACCTCCATGTGGACACACTCATTCTAACAGTTCAGTGTGCACACCTCCACAGGGGTACACTCATTCTAACAGTACAGTGTGCACATCTCCATGTAGACACACTCATTCTAACAGTTCAGTGTGCACACCTCCACAGGGATACACTAATTCTAACAGTTCAGTGTGCACACCTCCGTGTGGACACACTCATTCTAGCAGTTCAGTGTGCACACCTCCATGTGGACACACTCATTCTAACAGTTCAGTGTGCACACCTCCATGTGGACACACTCATTCTAACATTTCAGTGTGCACACCCCACAGGGATACACTAATTCTAACAGTTCAGTGTGCACATCTTCATGTGGACACACTCATTCTAACAGTTCAGGGTGCACACCTCCATGTGGGCACACTCATTCTAACAGTTCAGTGTGCACACCTCCATGTGGACACACTCATTCTAACAGTTCAGTGTGCACACCTCCATGTGGACACACTTATTCTAACAGTTCATTGTGCACACCTCCATGTGGACAAATTCTAACACTTCGGTGTGCACACCTCCATGTGGACACACTCATTCTAACATTTCAGTGTTCACACCTCCACAGGGACACACTCATTCTAACAGTTCAGTGTGCACACCTCCATGTGGACATAATCATTCGAACAGTTCAGTGTGCACACCTCCACAGGGACACACTCATTCTAACAGTTCAGTGTGCACACCCTCATGTGGACACACTCATTCTCACAGTTCAGTGTGCACACCTCCACAGGGACACACTCATTCTAACAGTTCAGTGTGCACACCTCCATGTGGACACAATCATACTAACAGTTCAGTGTGCACACCTCCATGTGGACACATTCTAACATTTCAGTGTGCACACCTCCACAGGGACACACTCATTCTAACAGTTCAGTGTGCACACCTCCATGTGCACATAATCATTCTAACAGTTCAGTGTTCACACCTCCATGTTGACCCACTCATTCTAACAGTTCAGTGTGCACACCTCCATGTGGACCCACTCATTCTAACAGTTCAGTGTGCACACCTCCATGTGGACACAGTCATTCTAACAGTTCAGTGTGCACACCTCCATGTGGACACAATCATTCTAACAGTTCAGTGTGCACACCTCCATGTGGGCACACTCATTCCATCAGTTCAGTGTGCACACCTCCATGTGGACACAGTCATTCTAACAGTTCAGTGTGCACACCTCCATGTTGACACAGTCATTCTAACAGTTCAGTGTGCACACCTCCATGTGGGCACACTCATTCTAACAGTTCAGTGTGCACACCTCCATGTGGACACACTCATTCTAACAGTTCAGTGTGCGCAACTCCATGTGGGCACACTCATTCTAACAGTTCAGTGTGCACACCTCCATGTGGACACACTCATTCTAACAGTTCAGTGTGCACACCTCCATGTGGGCACACTCATTCTAACATTTCAGTGTGCACACCTCCATGTGGGCACACTCATTCTAACAGTTCAGTGTGCACACCTCCAAAGGGACACACTAATTCTAACAGTTCAGTGTGCACAACTCCATGTGGACACACTCATTCTAACAGTTCAGTGTGCACATCTCCATGTGGACACACTCATTCTAACAGTTCAGTGTGCACAACACCATGTGGACACACTCATTCTAACAGTTCAGTTTGCACACCTCCACAGGGATACACTCATTTTAACAGTTCAGTGTGCACACCTCCATGTGGACACACTCATTCTAACTGTTCAGTGTGCACACCCCAATGTGGACACACTCATTCTAACAGTTCAGTGTGCACACCTCCATGTGGACACACTCATTCTAACAGTTCAGTGTGCACACCTCCATGTGGACACACTCATTCTAAAAGTTCAGTGTGCACAACTCCAGGTGGACACACTCATTCTCACAGTTCAGTGTGCACACCTCCATGTGGACACACTCATTCTAACAGTTCAGTGTGCACACCTCCATGTGGACACAGTCATTCTAACAGTTCAGTGTGCACACCTCCGTGTGGACACACTCATTCTAACAGTTCAGTGTGCACACCTCCACAGGGACACACTCATTCTAACAGTTCAGTGTGCACAGCTCCATGTGGGCACACTCATTCTGACAGTTCAGTGTGCACACCTCCATGTGGACACACTCATTCTAACAGTTCAGTGTGCACACCTCCATGTGGGCACACTCATTCTAACAGTTCAGTGTGCACACCTCCATGTGGGCACACTCATTCTAACAGTTCAGTGTGCACACCTCCATGTGGGCACACTCATTCTACACAGTTCAGTGTGCACACCTCCATGTGGACACAATCATTCTAACAGTTCAGTGTGCACACCTCCATGTGGACACGCCCATTCTAACAGTTCATTGTGCACACCTCCATGTGGGCACACTCATTCTAACAGTTCAGTGTGCTCACCTCCATGTGGACACACCAATTCTAACAGATCTGTGTGCACACCTCCATGTGAACACACTCATTCTAACAGTTCAGTGTGCACACCTCCATGTGGACACACTCATTCTAACAGTTCAGTGTGCACACCTCCATGTGGACACACTCATTCTAACAGTTCAGTGTGCACACCACCATGTGGGCACACTCACTCTAACAGTTCAGTGTGCACACCTCCATGTGGGCACACTCATTCTAACAGTTCAGTGTGCACACCTCCATGTGGGCACACTCATTCTAACAGTTCAGTGTGCACACCTCCATGTGGACAAATTCTAACAGTTCAGTGTGCACAACTCCATGTGGACACACTCATTCTAACATTTCAGTGTGCACACCTCCACAGGGACACACTCATTCTAACAGTTCAGTGTTCACACCTCCATGTTGACCCACTCATTCTAACAGTTCAGTGTGCACACCTCCATGTGGGCACACTCATTCTAACAGTTCAGTGTGCAAACCTCCATGTGGACACACACATTCTAACAGTTCAGTGTGCACACCTCCATGTGGACATACTCATTCTAACAGTTCAGTGTGCACACCTCCATGTGGGCACACTCATTCTAACAGTTCAGTGTGCAACCTCCATGTGGGCACACTAATTCTAACAGTTCAGTGTGCACACCTCCATGTGGACACACTCATTCTAACAGTTCAGTGTGCACACCTCCATATGGACACAGTCATTCTAACAGTTCAGTGTGCACAACTCCATGTGGGCACACTCATTCTAACACTTCAGTGTGCACACCTCCATGTGGACACACTCATACTAACAGTTCAGTGTGAACACCTCCATGTGGACACACTCATTCTAACAGATCAGTGTGCACACCTCCATGTGGGCACACTCATTCTAACAGTTTAGTGTGCACACCTCCATGTGGACACACTCATTCTAACAGTTCAGTGTGCACACCTCCATGTGGACACACTCATTCTAACAGTTCTGTTTGCACACCTTCATGTGGACAAATTCTAACACTTCAGTGTGCACACCTCCATGTGTACACACTCATTCTAACATTTCAGTGTGCACACCTCGACAGGGACACACTCATTCTAACAGTTCAGTGTGCACAACTCCATGTGGACACACTCATTCTAACAGTTCAGTGTGCACACCTCCATGTGGACACACTCATTCTAACAGTTCAGTGTGCACACCTCCATGTGAACACACTCATTCTAACAGTTCAGTTTGCACACCTCCATGTGGACACACACATTTTATCAGTTCAGTGTGCACACCTCCATGTGGACACACTCATTCTAACAGTTCACTGTGCACACCTCCATGTGGACAAATTCTAACACTTCGGTGTGCACACCTCCATGTGGACACACTCATTCTAACATTTCAGTGTACACACCTCCACAGGGACACACTCATTCTAACAGTTCAGTGTGCAAACCTCCATGTGGACACAATCATTCTAACAGTTCAGTGTGCACACCTCCATGAGGGCATACTCATTCTAACAGTTCAGTGTGCACACCTCATTGTGGACACACTCATTCTAACAGTTCAGTGTGCACACCTCCATGTGGACGCACTCATTCTAACAGTTCAGTGTGCACACCACCATGTGGACCTAATCATTCGAACAGTTCAGTGTGCACACCTCCACAGGGACACACTCATTCTTAGAGTTCAGTGTGCACACCTACATTTGGACACACTCATTCTAACAGTTCAGTGTGGACACCTCCATGTGGGCACATTCATTTTAACAGTTCAGTGTGCACAGCTACATGTAGACACACTCATTCTAACAGTTCAGTGTGCACACCTCCATGTGGACAAATTCTAACAGTTCAGTGTGCACAACTCCATGTGGACACACTCATTCTAACATTTCAGTGTGCACACCTCCACAGGGACACACTCATTCTAACAGTTCAGTGTGCACACCTCCATGTTGACCCACTCATTCTAACAGTTCAGTGTGCACACCTCCATGTGGACCCACTCATTCTAACAGTTCAGTGTGCACACCTCCATGTGGACACAGTCATTCTAACATTTCAGTGTGCCCACCTCCATGTGGGCACACTCATTCTAACAGTTCAGTGTGCACACCTCCATGTGGGCACACTCATTCTAACAGTTCAGTGTGCACACCTCCATGTGGGCACTCTCATTCTAACAGTTCAGTGTGCAAACCTCCATGTGGACACACACATTCTAACAGTTCAGTGTGCACACCTCCATGTGGACACACTCATTCTAACAGTTCAGTGTGCACACCTCCATGTGGGCACACTCATTCTAACAGTTCAGTGTGCAACCTCCATGTGGGCACACTCATTCTAACAGTTCAGTGTGCACACATCCATGTTGACACAGTCATTCTAACAGTTCAGTGTGCACAACTCCATGTGGGCACACTCATTCTAACACTTCAGTGTGCACACCTCCATGTGGACACACTCATACTAACAGTTCAGTGTGCACACCTCCATGTGGACACACTCATTCTAACAGATCAGTGTGCACACCTCCATGTGGGCACACTCATTCTAACAGTTCAGTGTGCACACCTCCATGTTGACACACTCATTCTAACTGTTCAGTGTGCACACCTCCATGTGGACACACTCATTCTAACAGTTCTGTTTACACACCTTCATGTGGACAAATTCTAACACTTCACTGTGCACACCTCCATGTGGACACACTCTTTCTAACATTTCAGTGTACACACCTCCACAGGGACACACTCATTCTAACAGTTCAGTGTGCAAACCTCCATGTGGACACAATCATTCTAACAGTTCAGTGTGCACACCTCCATGAGGGCATACTCATTCTAACAGTTCAGTGTGCACACCTCTTTGTGGACACACTCATTCTAACAGTTCAGTGTGCACACCTCCATGTGGACGCACTCATTCTAACAGTTCAGTGTGCACACCACCATGTGGACCTAATCATTCGAACAGTTCAGTGTGCTCACCTCCACAGGGACACACTCATTCTAACAGTTCAGTGTGCACAACTACATGTGGACACACTCATTCTAACAGTTCAGTGTGGACACCTCCATGTGGGCACATTCATTTTAACAGTTCAGTGTGCACAGCTACATGTAGACACACTCATTCTAACAGTTCAGTGTGCACACCTCCATGTGGACACATTCTAACAGTTCAGTGTGCAAACCTCCACAGGGACACACTCATTCTCACAGTTCAGTGTGCACACCTCCATGTGGACATAATCATTCTAACAGTTCAGTGTGCAGACCTCCACAGGGACACACTCATTCTAACAGTTCAGTGTGCAAACCTCCATGTGGACACACTCATTCTAACATTTCTGTGTGCACAACTGCATGTGGACACAATCATTCTAACAGTTCAGTGTGCACACCTCCAAGTGGGCATACTCATTCTAACAGTTCATTGTGCACACCTCCATGTGGGCACACTCATTCTAACAGTTCAGTGTGTACACCTCCATGTG
Source organism: Peromyscus eremicus (assembly GCF_949786415.1). Lineage (NCBI taxonomy): Eukaryota > Metazoa > Chordata > Mammalia > Rodentia > Cricetidae > Peromyscus > Peromyscus eremicus. The sequence continues at coordinate 54,082 of NW_026734496.1, forward strand.
GACACACTCATTCTAACAGTTCAGTGTGCACACCTCCATGTGGACACACTCATTCTAACAGTTCAGTGTGCACACTTCCATGTGGGCACACTCATTCTAACAGTTCAGTGTGCACACATCCATGTGGGCACACTCATTCTAACAGTTCAGTGTGCAACCTCCATGTGTTCACCCTCATTCTAAAAGTTCAGTGTGCACACCTCCATGTGGACACACTCATTCTAACAGTTCAGTGTGCACAACTCCACGTGGACACACTCATTCTAACAGTTAAGTGTGTATACTTCCACAGGGACACACTCATTCTAACAGTTCAGTGTGCACACCTCCATGTGGACACAGTCATTCTAACAGTTCAGTGTGCACACCTCCATGTGGACACAATAATTCTAACAGTTCATTGTGCACCCCATCATGTGGGCACACTCATTCTAACAGTTCAGTGTGCACACTTCCATGTGGGCACACTCATTCTAACAGTTCAGTGTGCCCACATCCATGTGGGCACACTCATTCTAACAGTTTAGTGTGCAACCTCCATGTGGGCACACTCATTCTAACAGCTCAGTGTGTACACCTCCATGTGGACACACTCATTCTAACAGTTCAGTGTGCACACCTCCATAAGGACACAGTCATTCTAACAGTTCAGTGTGCACAACTCCATGTGGGCACACTCATTCTAAGACTTCAGTGTGCACACCTCCATGTGGACACACTCATTCTAACAGTTCAGTGTGCACACCTCCATGTGGACACACTCATTCTAACAGATCAGTGTGCACACCTCCATGTGGGCACACTCATTCTAACAGTTCAGTGTGCACACCTCTATGTTGACACACTCATTCTAACAGTTCAGTGTGCACACCTCCATGTGGACACACTCATTCTAACAGTTCTGTGTGCACACCTCCATGTGGACAAATTCTAACACTTCAGTGTGCACACCTCCATGTGGACACACTCATTCTAACATTTCAGTGTGCTCACCTCCACAGGGACACACTCATTCTAACAGTTCTGTTTGCACACCTTCATGTGGACAAATTCTAACACTTCAGTGTGCACACCTCCATGTGTACACACTCATTCTAACATTTCAGTGTGCACACCTCCACAGGGACACACTCATTCTAACAGTTCAGTGTGCACACCTCCATGTGGACACACTCATTCTAACAGTTCAGTGTGCACACCTCCATGTGGACACACTCATTCTAACAGTTCAGTGTGCACACCTCCATGTGAACACACTCATTCTAACAGTTCAGTTTGCACACCTCCATATGGACACACACATTTTATCAGTTCAGTGTGCACACCTCCATGTGGACACACTCATTCTAACAGTTCACTGTGCACACCTCCATGTGGACAAATTCTAACACTTCGGTGTGCACACCTCCATGTGGACACACTCATTCTAACATTTCAGTGTACACACCTCCACAGGGACACACTCATTCTAACAGTTCAGTGTGCAAACCTCCATGTGGACACAATCATTCTAACAGTTCAGTGTGCACACCTCCATGAGGGCATACTCATTCTAACAGTTCAGTGTGCACACCTCATTGTGGACACACTCATTCTAACAGTTCAGTGTGCACACCTCCATGTGGACGCACTCATTCTAACAGTTCAGTGTGCACACCACCATGTGGACCTAATCATTCGAACAGTTCAGTGTGCACACCTCCACAGGGACACACTCATTCTTACAGTTCAGTGTGCACACCTACATTTGGACACACTCATTCTAACAGTTCAGTGTGGACACCTCCATGTGGGCACATTCATTTTAACAGTTCAGTGTGCACAGCTACATGTAGACACACTCATTCTAACAGTTCAGTGTGCACACCTCCATGTGGACAAATTCTAACAGTTCAGTGTGCACAACTCCATGTGGACACACTCATTCTAACATTTCAGTGTGCACACCTCCACAGGGACACACTCATTCTAACAGTTCAGTGTGCACACCTCCATGTTGACCCACTCATTCTAACAGTTCAGTGTGCACACCTCCATGTGGACCCACTCATTCTAACAGTTCAGTGTGCACACCTCCATGTGGACACAGTCATTCTAACATTTCAGTGTGCCCACCTCCATGTGGGCACACTCATTCTAACAGTTCAGTGTGCACACCTCCATGTGGGCACACTCATTCTAACAGTTCAGTGTGCACACCTCCATGTGGGCACACTCATTCTAACAGTTCAGTGTGCAAACCTCCATGTGGACACACACATTCTAACAGTTCAGTGTGCACACCTCCATGTGGACACACTCATTCTAACAGTTCAGTGTGCACACCTCCATGTGGGCACACTCATTCTAACAGTTCAGTGTGCAACCTCCATGTGGGCACACTCATTCTAACAGTTCAGTGTGCACACATCCATGTGGACACAGTCATTCTAACAGTTCAGTGTGCACAACTCCATGTGGGCACACTCATTCTAACACTTCAGTGTGCACACCTCCATGTGGACACACTCATACTAACAGTTCAGTGTGCACACCTCCATGTGGACACACTCATTCTAACAGATCAGTGTGCACACCTCCATGTGGGCACACTCATTCTAACAGTTCAGTGTGCACACCTCCATGTTGACACACTCATTCTAACTGTTCAGTGTGCACACCTCCATGTGGACACACTCATTCTAACAGTTCTGTTTACACACCTTCATGTGGACAAATTCTAACACTTCAGTGTGCACACCTCCATGTGGACACACTCTTTCTAACATTTCAGTGTACACACCTCCACAGGGACACACTCATTCTAACAGTTCAGTGTGCAAACCTCCATGTGGACACAATCATTCTAACAGTTCAGTGTGCACACCTCCATGAGGGCATACTCATTCTAACAGTTCAGTGTGCACACCTCTTTGTGGACACACTCATTCTAACAGTTCAGTGTGCACACCTCCATGTGGACGCACTCATTCTAACAGTTCAGTGTGCACACCACCATGTGGACCTAATCATTCGAACAGTTCAGTGTGCACACCTCCACAGGGACACACTCATTCTAACAGTTCAGTGTGCACAACTACATGTGGACACACTCATTCTAACAGTTCAGTGTGGACACCTCCATGTGGGCACATTCATTTTAACAGTTCAGTGTGCACAGCTACATGTAGACACACTCATTCTAACAGTTCAGTGTGCACACCTCCATGTGGACACATTCTAACAGTTCAGTGTGCAAACCTCCACAGGGACACACTCATTCTCACAGTTCAGTGTGCACACCTCCATGTGGACATAATCATTCTAACAGTTCAGTGTGCAGACCTCCACAGGGACACACTCATTCTAACAGTTCAGTGTGCAAACCTCCATGTGGACACACTCATTCTAACATTTCTGTGTGCACAACTGCATGTGGACACAATCATTCTAACAGTTCAGTGTGCACACCTCCAAGTGGGCATACTCATTCTAACAGTTCATTGTGCACACCTCCATGTGGGCACACTCATTCTAACAGTTCAGTGTGTACACCTCCATGTGGACACACTCATTCTAACAGTTCAGTGTGCACACCTCCATGTGGACACACTCATTCTAACAGTTCAGTGTGCACACTTCCATGTGGGCACACTCATTCTAACAGTTCAGTGTGCACACATCCATGTGGGCACACTCATTCTAACAGTTCAGTGTGCAACCTCCATGTGTTCACCCTCATTCTAAAAGTTCAGTGTGCACACCTCCATGTGGACACACTCATTCTAACAGTTCAGTGTGCACAACTCCACGTGGACACACTCATTCTAACAGTTAAGTGTGTATACTTCCACAGGGACACACTCATTCTAACAGTTCAGTGTGCACACCTCCATGTGGACACACTCATTCTAACAGTTCAGTGTGCACACCTCCATGTGGACACAATAATTCTAACAGTTCATTGTGCACCCCATCATGTGGGCACACTCATTCTAACAGTTCAGTGTGCACACTTCCATGTGGGTACACTCATTCTAACAGTTCAGTGTGCCCACATCCATGTGGGCACACTCATTCTAACAGTTCAGTGGGCAACCTCCATGTGGGCACACTCATTCTAACAGCTCAGTGTGTACACCTCCATGTGGACACACTCATTCTAACAGTTCAGTGTGCACACCTCCATAAGGACACAGTCATTCTAACAGTTCAGTGTGCACAACTCCATGTGGGCACACTCATTCTAAGACTTCAGTGTGCACACCTCCATGTGGACACACTCATTCTAACAGTTCAGTGTGCACACCTCCATGTGGACACACTCATTCTAACAGATCAGTGTGCACACCTCCATGTGGGCACACTCATTCTAACAGTTCAGTGTGCACACCTCTATGTTGACACACTCATTCTAACAGTTCAGTGTGCACACCTCCATGTGGACACACTCATTCTAACAGTTCTGTGTGCACACCTCCATGTGGACAAATTCTAACACTTCAGTGTGCACACCTCCATGTGGACACACTCATTCTAACATTTCAGTGTGCTCACCTCCACAGGGACACACTCATTCTAACAGTTCAGTGTGTACACCTCCATGTGGACACACTCATTCTAACAGTTCAGTGTGCACACCTCCATGTGGACACACTCATTCTAACAGTTCAGTGTGCACACCTCCATGTGAACACACTCATTCTAACAGTTCAGTTTGCACACCTCCATGTGGACACACACATTTTATCAGTTCAGTGTGCACACCTCCATGTGGACACACTCATTCTAACAGTTCACTGTGCACACCTCCATGTGGGCAAATTCTAACACTTCGGTGTGCACACCTCCATGTGGACACACTCATTCTAACATTTCAGTGTACACACCTCCACAGGGACACACTCATTCTAACAGTTCAGTGTGCAAACCTCCATGTGGACACAATCATTCTAACAGTTCAGTGTGCACAACTCCATGTGGACACACTCATTCTAACAGTTCAGTGTGCACACTTCCATGTGGACACACTCATTCTAACAGTTCAGTGTGCACACCTCCACAGGGATAAACTCATTCTAACAGCTCAGTGTGCACACCTATATATGGACACACTCATTCTAACAGCTCAGTGTTCACACCTCCATACGGACACACTCATTCTAACAGTTCAGTGTGCACACCTCCATGTGGGCACACTCATTCTAACAGTTCAGTGTGCACACCTCCATGTGGACACACTTATTCTAATAGTTCAGTGTGCACACCTCCATGTGGACACACTCATTCTAACAGTTCAGTGTGCACACCTCCACGTGGACACACTCATTCTAACAGTTCAGTGTGCACAACTCCACAGGGATACACTCATTCTAACAGTACAGTGTGCACATCTCCATGTAGACACACTCATTCTAACAGTTCAGTGTGCACACCTCCATGTGGGCACACTCATTCTAACAGTTCAGTGTGCACACGTCCATGTGGGCACACTCATTATAACAGTTCAGTGTGCACACCTCCATGTGGACACACTCATTCTAACAGTTCAGTGTGCACACCTCCATGTGGACAAATTCTAACACTTCAGTGTGCACACCTCTATGTGGACACACTCATTCTAACATTTCAGTGTGCACAACTCCACAGGGACACACTCATTCTAACAGTTCAGTGTGCACACCTCCATGTGGACACACTTATTCTAATAGTTCAGTGTGCACACCTCCATGTGGACACACTCATTCTAACAGTTCAGTGTGCACACCTCCATGTGGACACACTCATTCTAACATTTCAGTGTGCACACCCCACAGGGATACACTCATTCTAACAGTTCAGTGTGCACAACTTCATGTGGACACACTCATTCTAACAGTTCAGTGTGCACACGTCCATGTGGGCACACTCATTCTAACAGTTCAGTGTGCACACCTCCATGTGGACACACTCATTCTAACAGTTCAGTGTGCACACCAGCATGGGGACACACTTATTCTAACAGTTCATTGTGCACACCTCCATGTGGACAAATTCTAACACTTCGGTGTGCACACCTTCTTGTGGACACACTCATTCTAACATTTCAGTGTTCACACCTCCACAGGGACACACTCATTCTAACAGTTCAGTGTGCACACCTCCATGTGGACATAATCATTCGAACAGTTCAGTGTGCACACCTCCACAGGGACACACTCATTCTAACAGCTCAGTGTGCACACCCTCATGTGGACACAATCATTCTCACAGTGAATTGTGCACACCTACACAGGGACACAGTCATTCTAACAGTTCAGTGTGCACACCTCCATGTGGACACAATCATTCTAACAGTTCAGCGTGGACACATCCATGTGGGCAAATTCATTTTAACAGTTCAGTGTGCACACCTCCATGTGGACACAATCATTCTAACAGTTCAGTGTGCACACCTCCATGTGGACACATTCTAACAGTTCAGTGTGCACACCTCCACAGGGACACACTCATTCTAACAGTTCAGTGTGCACACCTCCATGTGCACATAATCATTCTAACAGTTCACTGTGCACACCTCCACAGGGACACACTCATTCTAACAGTTCAGTGTGCACACCTGCATGTGGACACAATCATTCTAACAGTTCAGTGTGCACACCTCCATGAGGACCCACTCATTCTAACAGTTCAGTGTGGACACCTCCATGTGGGCAAGGTCATTTTAACAGTTCAGTGTGCACACCTCCATGTGGATACAATCATTCTAACAGTTCAGTGTGCACACCTCCATGTGGACACATTCTAACAGTTCAGTGTGCACACCTCCATGTGGACACACTCATTCTAACAGTTCAGTGTGCACACCTCCATGTGGGCACACTCATTCTAACAGTTCAGTGTGCACACCTCCATGTGGACACACTCATTCTAACAGTTCAGTGTGCACACCTCCATGTGGACACACTTATTCTAACATTTCAGTGTGCACACCTCCATGTGAGCACACTCATTCTAACAGTTCAATGTGCACACCTCCATGTGGGCACACTCATTCTAACAGTTCAGAGTGCACACCTCCATGTGGACACACTCATTCTAACAGTTCAGTGTGCACACCTCCATGTGGACACACTCATTCTAACAGTTCAGTGTGCACAACTCCATGTGGACACACTCATTCTAACAGTTCAGTGTGCACACTTCCATGTGGACACACTCATTCTAACAGTTCAGTGTGCACACCTCCACACGGATAAACTCATTCTAACAGCTCAGTGTGCACACCTATATATGGACACACTCATTCTAACAGCTCAGTGTTCACACCTCCATATGGACACACTCATTCTAACAGTTCAGTGTGCACACCTCCATGTGGGCACACTATTCTAACAGTTCAGTGTGCACACCTCCATGTGGACACACTCATTCTAACAGTTCAGTGTGCACACCTCCATGTGGACACACTCATTCTAACAGTTCAGTGTGCACACCTCCATGTGGGCACAGTCATTCTAACAGTTCAGTGTGCACACCTTCTTGTGGACACAGTCAATCTAACAGTTCAGTGTGCACACCTCCATGTGGACATATTCTAACACTTCGGTGTGCACACCTCCATGTGGACACACTCATTCTAACATTTCAGTGTACACACTTCCACAGGGACACACTCATTCTAACAGTTCAGTGTGCACACCTCCATGTTGACACAATCATGCTAACAGTTCAGTGTGCACACCTCCATGAGGGCATACTCCTTCTAACAGTTCAGTGTGCACACCTCATTGTGGACACACTCATTCTAACAGTTCAGTGTGCACACCTCCATGTGGACACACTCATTCTAACAGTTCAGTGTGCACACCTCCATGTGCACACTCATTCTAACATTTCAGTGTGCACACCTCCACAGGGATACACTCATTCTAACATTTCAGTGTGCACACCTCCATGTGGACATATTCTAACACTTCGGTGTGCACACCTCCATGTGGACACACTCATTCTAACATTTCAGTGTACACACCTCCACAGGGACACACTCATTCTAACAGTTCATTGTGCACACCTCCATGTGGACACACTCATTCTAACAGTTCAGTGTGCAAAACTCCATGTGGACACACTCATTCTAACAGTTCAGTGTGCACACCTCCATGTGGACACACTCATTCTAACAGTTCAGTGTGCACACCTCCATGTGGACACACTAATTCTAACAGTTCAGTGTGCACACCTCCATGTGGACACACTTATTCTAATAGTTCAGTGTGCACACCTCCATGTGGACACACTCATTCTAGCAGTTCAGTGTGCACACCTCCACGTGGACACACTCATTCTAACAGTTCAGTGTGCACACCTCCACAGGGATACACTCATTCTAACAGTACAGTGTGCACATCTCCATGTAGACACACTCATTCTAACATTTCAGTGTGCACACCTCCACAGGGACACACTCATTCTAACAGTTCAGTGTGCACACCTCCATGTGCACATAATCATTCTAACAGTTCAGTGTTCACACCTCCATGTTGACCCACTCATTCTAACAGTTCAGTGTGCACACCTCCATGTGGACCCACTCATTCTAACAGTTCAGTGTGCACACCTCCATGTGGACACAGTCATTCTAACAGTTCAGTGTGCACACCTCCATGTGGACACAATCATTCTAACAGTTCAGTGTGCACACCTCCATGTGGGCACACTCATTCCATCAGTTCAGTGTGCACACCTCCATGTGGACACAGTCATTCTAACAGTTCAGTGTGCACACCTCCATGTTGACACAGTCATTCTAACAGTTCAGTGTGCACACCTCCATGTGGGCACACTCATTCTAACAGTTCAGTGTGCACACCTCCATGTGGACACACTCATTCTAACAGTTCAGTGTGCGCAACTCCATGTGGGCACACTCATTCTAACAGTTCAGTGTGCACACCTCCATGTGGACACACTCATTCTAACAGTTCAGTGTGCACACCTCCATGTGGGCACACTCATTCTAACATTTCAGTGTGCACACCTCCATGTGGGCACACTCATTCTAACAGTTCAGTGTGCACACCTCCAAAGGGACACACTAATTCTAACAGTTCAGTGTGCACAACTCCATGTGGACACACTCATTCTAACAGTTCAGTGTGCACATCTCCATGTGGACACACTCATTCTAACAGTTCAGTGTGCACAACACCATGTGGACACACTCATTCTAACAGTTCAGTTTGCACACCTCCACAGGGATACACTCATTTTAACAGTTCAGTGTGCACACCTCCATGTGGACACACTCATTCTAACTGTTCAGTGTGCACACCCCAATGTGGACACACTCATTCTAACAGTTCAGTGTGCACACCTCCATGTGGACACACTCATTCTAACAGTTCAGTGTGCACACCTCCATGTGGACACACTCATTCTAAAAGTTCAGTGTGCACAACTCCAGGTGGACACACTCATTCTCACAGTTCAGTGTGCACACCTCCATGTGGACACACTCATTCTAACAGTTCAGTGTGCACACCTCCATGTGGACACAGTCATTCTAACAGTTCAGTGTGCACACCTCCGTGTGGACACACTCATTCTAACAGTTCAGTGTGCACACCTCCACAGGGACACACTCATTCTAACAGTTCAGTGTGCACAGCTCCATGTGGGCACACTCATTCTGACAGTTCAGTGTGCACACCTCCATGTGGACACACTCATTCTAACAGTTCAGTGTGCACACCTCCATGTGGGCACACTCATTCTAACAGTTCAGTGTGCACACCTCCATGTGGGCAGACTCATTCTAACAGTTCAGTGTGCACACCTCCATGTGGGCACACTCATTCTACACAGTTCAGTGTGCACACCTCCATGTGGACACAATCATTCTAACAGTTCAGTGTGCACACCTCCATGTGGACACGCCCATTCTAACAGTTCATTGTGCACACCTCCATGTGGGCACACTCATTCTAACAGTTCAGTGTGCTCACCTCCATGTGGACACACCAATTCTAACAGATCTGTGTGCACACCTCCATGTGAACACACTCATTCTAACAGTTCAGTGTGCACACCTCCATGTGGACACACTCATTCTAACAGTTCAGTGTGCACACCTCCATGTGGACACACTCATTCTAACAGTTCAGTGTGCACACCACCATGTGGGCACACTCACTCTAACAGTTCAGTGTGCACACCTCCATGTGGGCACACTCATTCTAACAGTTCAGTGTGCACACCTCCATGTGGGCACACTCATTCTAACAGTTCAGTGTGCACACCTCCATGTGGACAAATTCTAACAGTTCAGTGTGCACACCTCCATGTGGACACACTCATTCTAACAGTTCAGTGTGCACAACTCCATGTGGACACACTCATTCTAACAGTTCAGTGTGCACATCTCCATGTGGAAACACTCATTCTAACAGTTCAAAGTGCACACCTCCATGTGAACACAGTCATTCTAAAAGTTCAGTGTGCACACCTCCATGTGGACACACTCATTCTAACAGTTCAGTGTGCACACCTCCATGTGGGCACACTCATTCTAACAGTTCAGTGTGCAAACCTCCATGTGGACACACACATTCTAACAGTTCAGTGTGCACACCTCCATGTGGACATACTCATTCTAACAGTTCAGTGTGCACACCTCCATGTGGGCACACTCATTCTAACAGTTCAGTGTGCAACCTCCATGTGGGCACACTCATTCTAACAGTTCAGTGTGCACACCTCCATGTGGACACACTCATTCTAACAGTTCAGTGTGCACACCTCCATATGGACACAGTCATTCTAACAGTTCAGTGTGCACAACTCCATGTGGGCACAGTCATTCTAACACTTCAGTGTGCACACCTCCATGTGGACACACTCATACTAACAGTTCAGTGTGAACACCTCCATGTGGACACACTCATTCTAACAGATCAGTGTGCACACCTCCATGTGGGCACACTCATTCTAACAGTTTAGTGTGCACACCTCCATGTGGACACACTCATTCTAACAGTTCAGTGTGCACACCTCCATGTGGACACACTCATTCTAACAGTTCTGTTTGCACACCTTCATGTGGACAAATTCTAACACTTCAGTGTGCACACCTCCATGTGTACACACTCATTCTAACATTTCAGTGTGCACACCTCCACAGGGACACACTCATTCTAACAGTTCAGTGTGCACACCTCCATGTGGACACACTCATTCTAACAGTTCAGTGTGCACACCTCCATGTGGACACACTCATTCTAACAGTTCAGTGTGCACACCTCCATGTGAACACAGTCATTCTAACAGTTCAGTTTGCACACCTCCATGTGGACACACACATTTTATCAGTTCAGTGTGCACACCTCCATGTGGACACACTCATTCTAACAGTTCACTGTGCACACCTCCATGTGGACAAATTCTAACACTTCGGTGTGCACACCTCCATGTGGACACACTCATTCTAACATTTCAGTGTACACACCTCCACAGGGACACACTCATTCTAACAGTTCAGTGTGCAAACCTCCATGTGGACACAATCATTCTAACAGTTCAGTGTGCACACCTCCATGAGGGCATACTCATTCTAACAGTTCAGTGTGCACACCTCATTGTGGACACACTCATTCTAACAGTTCAGTGTGCACACCTCCATGTGGACGCACTCATTCTAACAGTTCAGTGTGCACACCACCATGTGGACCTAATCATTCGAACAGTTCAGTGTGCACACCTCCACAGGGACACACTCATTCTTACAGTTCAGTGTGCACACCTACATTTGGACACACTCATTCTAACAGTTCAGTGTGGACACCTCCATGTGGGCACATTCATTTTAACAGTTCAGTGTGCACAGCTACATGTAGACACACTCATTCTAACAGTTCAGTGTGCACACCTCCATGTGGACACACTCATTCTAACAGTTCAGTGTGCACACCTCCATGTGAACACACTCATTCTAACAGTTTAGTGTGCACACTTCCATGTGGACACACTCATTCTAACAGTTCAGTGTGCACACCTCCATGTGGACACACTCATTCTAACACTTCTGTTTGCACACCTTCATGTGGACAAATTCTAACACTTCAGTGTGCACACCTCCATGTGTACACACTCATTCTAACATTTCAGTGTGCACACCTCCACAGGGACACACTCATTCTAACAGTTCAGTGTGCACACCTCCATGTGGACACACTCATTCTAACAGTTCAGTGTGCACACCTCCATGTGGACACACTCATTCTAACAGTTCAGTGTGCACACCTCCATGTGAACACACTCATTCTAACAGTTCAGTTTGCACACCTCCATGTGGACACACACATTTTATCAGTTCAGTGTGCACACCTCCATGTGGACACACTCATTCTAACAGTTCACTGTGCACACCTCCATGTGGACAAATTCTAACACTTCGGTGTGCACACCTCCATGTGGACACACTCATTCTAACATTTCAGTGTACACACCTCCACAGGGACACACTCATTCTAACAGTTCAGTGTGCAAACCTCCATGTGGACACAATCATTCTAACAGTTCAGTGTGCACACCTCCATGAGGGCATACTCATTCTAACAGTTCAGTGTGCACACCTCATTGTGGACACACTCATTCTAACAGTTCAGTGTGCACACCTCCATGTGGACATATTCTAACAGTTCAGTGTGCACACCTCCATGTGGACGCACTCATTCTAACAGTTCAGTGTGCACACCACCATGTGGACCTAATCATTCGAACAGTTCAGTGTGCACACCTCCACAGGGACACACTCATTCTTACAGTTCAGTGTGCACACCTACATGTGGACACACTCATTCTAACAGTTCAGTGTGGACACCTCCATGTGGGCACATTCATTTTAACAGTTCAGTGTGCACAGCTACATGTAGACACACTCATTCTAACAGTTCAGTGTGCACACCTCCATGTGGACAAATTCTAACAGTTCAGTGTGCACAACTCCATGTGGACACACTCATTCTAACATTTCAGTGTGCACACCTCCACAGGGACACACTCATTCTAACAGTTCAGTGTGCACACCTCCATGTTGACCCACTCATTCTAACAGTTCAGTGTGCACACCTCCATGTGGACACACTCATTCTAACAGTTCAGTGTGCACACCTCCATGTGGACACAGTCATTCTAACATTTCAGTTTGCCCACCTCCATGTGGGCACACTCATTCTAACAGTTCAGTGTGCACACCTCCATGTGGGCACACTCATTCTAACAGTTCAGTGTGCACACCTCCATGTGGGCACACTCATTCTAACAGTTCAGTGTGCAAACCTCCATGTGGACACACACATTCTAACAGTTCAGTGTGCACACCTCCATGTGGACACACTCATTCTAACAGTTCAGTGTGCACACCTCCATGTGGGCACACTCATTCTAACAGTTCAGTGTGCAACCTCCATGTGGGCACACTCATTCTAACAGTTCAGTGTGCACACATCCATGTGGACACAGTCATTCTAACAGTTCAGTGTGCACAACTCCATGTGGGCACACTCATTCTAACACTTCAGTGTGCACACCTCCATGTGGACACACTCATACTAACAGTTCAGTGTGCACACCTCCATGTGGACACACTCATTCTAACAGATCAGTGTGCACACCTCCATGTGGGCACACTCATTCTAACAGTTCAGTGTGCACACCTCCATGTTGACACACTCATTCTAACTGTTCAGTGTGCACACCTCCATGTCGACACACTCATTCTAACAGTTCTGTTTACACACCTTCATGTGGACAAATTCTAACACTTCAGTGTGCACACCTCCATGTGGACACACTCTTTCTAACATTTCAGTGTACACACCTCCACAGGGACACACTCATTCTAACAGTTCAGTGTGCAAACCTCCATGTGGACACAATCATTCTAACAGTTCAGTGTGCACACCTCCATGAGGGCATACTCATTCTAACAGTTCAGTGTGCACACCTCTTTGTGGACACACTCATTCTAACAGTTCAGTGTGCACACCTCCATGTGGACGCACTCATTCTAACAGTTCAGTGTGCACACCACCATGTGGACCTAATCATTCGAACAGTTCAGTGTGCACACCTCCACAGGGACACACTCATTCTAACAGTTCAGTGTGCACAACTACATGTGGACACACTCATTCTAACAGTTCAGTGTGGACACCTCCATGTGGGCACATTCATTTTAACAGTTCAGTGTGCACAGCTACATGTAGACACACTCATTCTAACAGTTCAGTGTGCACACCTCCATGTGGACACATTCTAACAGTTCAGTGTGCAAACCTCCACAGGGACACACTCATTCTCACAGTTCAGTGTGCACACCTCCATGTGGACATAATCATTCTAACAGTTCAGTGTGCAGACCTCCACAGGGACACACTCATTCTAACAGTTCAGTGTGCAAACCTCCATGTGGACACACTCATTCTAACATTTCTGTGTGCACAACTGCATGTGGACACAATCATTCTAACAGTTCAGTGTGCACACCTCCAAGTGGGCATACTCATTCTAACAGTTCATTGTGCACACCTCCATGTGGGCACACTCATTCTAACAGTTCAGTGTGTACACCTCCATGTGGACACACTCATTCTAACAGTTCAGTGTGCACACCTCCATGTGGACACACTCATTCTAACAGTTCAGTGTGCACACTTCCATGTGGGCACACTCATTCTAACAGTTCAGTGTGCACACATCCATGTGGGCACACTCATTCTAACAGTTCAGTGTGCAACCTCCATGTGTTCACCCTCATTCTAAAAGTTCAGTGTGCACACCTCCATGTGGACACACTCATTCTAACAGTTCAGTGTGCACAACTCCACGTGGACACACTCATTCTAACAGTTAAGTGTGTATACTTCCACAGGGACACACTCATTCTAACAGTTCAGTGTGCACACCTCCATGTGGACACAGTCATTCTAACAGTTCAGTGTGCACACCTCCATGTGGACACAATAATTCTAACAGTTCATTGTGCACCCCATCATGTGGGCACACTCATTCTAACAGTTCAGTGTGCACACTTCCATGTGGGCACACTCATTCTAACAGTTCAGTGTGCCCACATCCATGTGGGCACACTCATTCTAACAGTTCAGTGTGCAACCTCCATGTGGGCACACTCATTCTAACAGCTCAGTGTGTACACCTCCATGTGGACACACTCATTCTAACAGTTCAGTGTGCACACCTCCATAAGGACACAGTCATTCTAACAGTTCAGTGTGCACAACTCCATGTGGGCACACTCATTCTAAGACTTCAGTGTGCACACCTCCATGTGGACACACTCATTCTAACAGTTCAGTGTGCACACCTCCATGTGGACACACTCATTCTAACAGATCAGTGTGCACACCTCCATGTGGGCACACTCATTCTAACAGTTCAGTGTGCACACCTCTATGTTGACACACTCATTCTAACAGTTCAGTGTGCACACCTCCATGTGGACACACTCATTCTAACAGTTCTGTGTGCACACCTCCATGTGGACAAATTCTAACACTTCAGTGTGCACACCTCCATGTGGACACACTCATTCTAACATTTCAGTGTGCTCACCTCCACAGGGACACACTCATTCTAACAGTTCAGTGTGTACACCTCCATGTGGACACACTCATTCTAACAGTTCAGTGTGCACACCTCCATGTGGACACACTCATTCTAACAGTTCAGTGTGCACACCTCCATGTGAACACACTCATTCTAACAGTTCAGTTTGCACACCTCCATGTGGACACACACATTTTATCAGTTCAGTGTGCACACCTCCATGTGGACACACTCATTCTAACAGTTCACTGTGCACACCTCCATGTGGGCAAATTCTAACACTTCGGTGTGCACACCTCCATGTGGACACACTCATTCTAACATTTCAGTGTACACACCTCCACAGGGACACACTCATTCTAACAGTTCAGTGTGCAAACCTCCATGTGGACACAATCATTCTAACAGTTCAGTGTGCACACCTCCATGAGGGCATACTCATTCTAACAGTTCAGTGTGCACACCTCATTGTGGACACACTCATTCTAACAGTTCAGTGTGCACACCTCCATGTGGACGCACTCATTCTAACAGTTCAGTGTGAACACCTCCATGTGGACACACTCATTCTAACAGTTCAGTGTGCACACCTCCATGTGGACACACTCATTCTAACAGTTCAGTGTGCACACCTCCATATGGACACAGTCATTCTAACAGTTCAGTGTGCACAACTCCATGTGGGCACACTCATTCTAACACTTCAGTGTGCACACCTCCATGTGGACACACTCATACTAACAGTTCAGTGTGAACACCTCCATGTGGACACACTCATTCTAACAGATCAGTGTGCACACCTCCATGTGGGCACACTCATTCTAACAGTTTAGTGTGCACACCTCCATGTGGACACACTCATTCTAACAGTTCAGTGTGCACACCTCCATGTGGACACACTCATTCTAACAGTTCTGTTTGCACACCTTCATGTGGACAAATTCTAACACTTCAGTGTGCACACCTCCATGTGTACACACTCATTCTAACATTTCAGTGTGCACACCTCCACAGGGACACACTCATTCTAACAGTTCAGTGTGCACACCTCCATGTGGACACACTCATTCTAACAGTTCAGTGTGCACACCTCCATGTGGACACACTCATTCTAACAGTTCAGTGTGCACACCTCCATGTGAACACACTCATTCTAACAGTTCAGTTTGCACACCTCCATGTGGACACACACATTTTATCAGTTCAGTGTGCACACCTCCATGTGGACACACTCATTCTAACAGTTCACTGTGCACACCTCCATGTGGACAAATTCTAACACTTCGGTGTGCACACCTCCATGTGGACACACTCATTCTAACATTTCAGTGTACACACCTCCACAGGGACACACTCATTCTAACAGTTCAGTGTGCAAACCTCCATGTGGACACAATCATTCTAACAGTTCAGTGTGCACACCTCCATGAGGGCATACTCATTCTAACAGTTCAGTGTGCACACCTCATTGTGGACACACTCATTCTAACAGTTCAGTGTGCACACCTCCATGTGGACGCACTCATTCTAACAGTTCAGTGTGCACACCACCATGTGGACCTAATCATTCGAACAGTTCAGTGTGCACACCTCCACATTGACACACTCATTCTTACAGTTCAGTGTGCACACCTACATTTGGACACACTCATTCTAACAGTTCAGTGTGGACACCTCCATGTGGGCACATTCATTTTAACAGTTCAGTGTGCACAGCTACATGTAGACACACTCATTCTAACAGTTCAGTGTGCACACCTCCATGTGGACGCACTCATTCTAACAGTTCAGTGTGCACACCACCATGTGGACACAGTCATTCTAACATTTCAGTGTGCCCACCTCCATGTGGGCACACTCATTCTAACAGTTCAGTGTGCACACCTCCATGTGGGCACATTCATTCTAACAGTTCAGTGTGCACACCTCCATGTGGGCACACTCATTCTAACAGTTCAGTGTGCAAACCTCCATGTGGACACACACATTCTAACAGTTCAGTGTGCACACCTCCATGTGGACACACTCATTCTAACAGTTCAGTGTGCACACCTCCATGTGGGCACACTCATTCTAACAGTTCAGTGTGCAACCTCCATGTGGGCACACTCATTCTAACAGTTCAGTGTGCACACATCCATGTGGACACACTCATTCTAACAGTTCAGTGTGCACAACTCCATGTGGACACACTCATTCTAACACTTCAGTGTGCACACCTCCATGTGGACACACTCATACTAACAGTTCAGTGTGCACACCTCCATGTGGACACACTCATTCTAACAGATCAGTGTGCACACCTCCATGTGGGCACACTCATTCTAACAGTTCAGTGTGCACACCTCCATGTTGACACACTCATTCTAACTGTTCAGTGTGCACACCTCCATGTCGACACACTCATTCTAACAGTTCTGTTTACACACCTTCATGTGGACAAATTCTAACACTTCAGTGTGCACACCTCCATGTGGACACACTCTTTCTAACATTTCAGTGTACACACCTCCACAGGGACACACTCATTCTAACAGTTCAGTGTGCACACATCCATGTGGACACACTCATTCTAACAGTTCAGTGTGCACAACTCCACGTGGACACACTCATTCTAACAGTTAAGTGTGTATACTTCCACAGGGACACACTCATTCTAACAGTTCAGTGTGCACACCTCCATGTGGACACAGTCATTCTAACAGTTCAGTGTGCACACCTCCATGTGGACACAATAATTCTAACAGTTCATTGTGCACCCCATCATGTGGGCACACTCATTCTAACAGTTCAGTGTGCACACTTCCATGTGGGCACACTCATTCTAACAGTTCAGTGTGCCCACATCCATGTGGGCACACTCATTCTAACAGTTCAGTGTGCAACCTCCATGTGGGCACACTCATTCTAACAGCTCAGTGTGTACACCTCCATGTGGACACACTCATTCTAACAGTTCAGTGTGCACACCTCCATAAGGACACAGTCATTCTAACAGTTCAGTGTGCACAACTCCATGTGGGCACACTCATTCTAAGACTTCAGTGTGCACACCTCCATGTGGACACACTCATTCTAACAGTTCAGTGTGCACACCTCCATGTGGACACACTCATTCTAACAGATCAGTGTGCACACCTCCATGTGGGCACACTCATTCTAACAGTTCAGTGTGCACACCTCTATGTTGACACACTCATTCTAACAGTTCAGTGTGCACACCTCCATGTGGACACACTCATTCTAACAGTTCTGTGTGCACACCTCCATGTGGACAAATTCTAACACTTCAGTGTGCACACCTCCATGTGGACACACTCATTCTAACATTTCAGTGTGCTCACCTCCACAGGGACACACTCATTCTAACAGTTCTGTTTGCACACCTTCATGTGGACAAATTCTAACACTTCAGTGTGCACACCTCCATGTGTACACACTCATTCTAACATTTCAGTGTGCACACCTCCACAGGGACACACTCATTCTAACAGTTCAGTGTGCACACCTCCATGTGGACACACTCATTCTAACAGTTCAGTGTGCACACCTCCATGTGGACACACTCATTCTAACAGTTCAGTGTGCACACCTCCATGTGAACACACTCATTCTAACAGTTCAGTTTGCACACCTCCATGTGGACACACACATTTTATCAGTTCAGTGTGCACACCTCCATGTGGACACACTCATTCTAACAGTTCACTGTGCACACCTCCATGTGGACAAATTCTAACACTTCGGTGTGCACACCTCCATGTGGACACACTCATTCTAACATTTCAGTGTACACACCTCCACAGGGACACACTCATTCTAACAGTTCAGTGTGCAAACCTCCATGTGGACACAATCATTCTAACAGTTCAGTGTGCACACCTCCATGAGGGCATACTCATTCTAACAGTTCAGTGTGCACACCTCATTGTGGACACACTCATTCTAACAGTTCAGTGTGCACACCTCCATGTGGACGCACTCATTCTAACAGTTCAGTGTGCACACCACCATGTGGACCTAATCATTCGAACAGTTCAGTGTGCACACCTCCACAGGGACACACTCATTCTTACAGTTCAGTGTGCACACCTACATGTGGACACACTCATTCTAACAGTTCAGTGTGGACACCTCCATGTGGGCACATTCATTTTAACAGTTCAGTGTGCACAGCTACATGTAGACACACTCATTCTAACAGTTCAGTGTGCACACCTCCATGTGGACAAATTCTAACAGTTCAGTGTGCACAACTCCATGAGGACACACTCATTCTAACATTTCAGTGTGCACACCTCCACAGGGACACACTCATTCTAACAGTTCAGTGTGTACACCTCCATGTGGACACACTCATTCTAACAGTTCAGTGTGCACACCTCCATGTGGACACACTCATTCTAACAGTTCAGTGTGCACACCTCCATGTGAACACACTCATTCTAACAGTTCAGTTTGCACACCTCCATGTGGACACACACATTTTATCAGTTCAGTGTGCACACCTCCATGTGGACACACTCATTCTAACAGTTCACTGTGCACACCTCCATGTGGGCAAATTCTAACACTTCGGTGTGCACACCTCCATGTGGACACACTCATTCTAACATTTCAGTGTACACACCTCCACAGGGACACACTCATTCTAACAGTTCAGTGTGCAAACCTCCATGTGGACACAATCATTCTAACAGTTCAGTGTGCACACCTCCATGAGGGCATACTCATTCTAACAGTTCAGTGTGCACACCTCATTGTGGACACACTCATTCTAACAGTTCAGTGTGCACACCTCCATGTGGACGCACTCATTCTAACAGTTCAGTGTGAACACCTCCATGTGGACACACTCATTCTAACAGTTCAGTGTGCACACCTCCATGTGGACACACTCATTCTAACAGTTCAGTGTGCACACCTCCATATGGACACAGTCATTCTAACAGTTCAGTGTGCACAACTCCATGTGGGCACACTCATTCTAACACTTCAGTGTGCACACCTCCATGTGGACACACTCATACTAACAGTTCAGTGTGAACACCTCCATGTGGACACACTCATTCTAACAGATCAGTGTGCACACCTCCATGTGGGCACACTCATTCTAACAGTTTAGTGTGCACACCTCCATGTGGACACACTCATTCTAACAGTTCAGTGTGCACACCTCCATGTGGACACACTCATTCTAACAGTTCTGTTTGCACACCTTCATGTGGACAAATTCTAACACTTCAGTGTGCACACCTCCATGTGTACACACTCATTCTAACATTTCAGTGTGCACACCTCCACAGGGACACACTCATTCTAACAGTTCAGTGTGCACACCTCCATGTGGACACACTCATTCTAACAGTTCAGTGTGCACACCTCCATGTGGACACACTCATTCTAACAGTTCAGTGTGCACACCTCCATGTGAACACACTCATTCTAACAGTTCAGTTTGCACACCTCCATGTGGACACACACATTTTATCAGTTCAGTGTGCACACCTCCATGTGGACACACTCATTCTAACAGTTCACTGTGCACACCTCCATGTGGACAAATTCTAACACTTCGGTGTGCACACCTCCATGTGGACACACTCATTCTAACATTTCAGTGTACACACCTCCACAGGGACACACTCATTCTAACAGTTCAGTGTGCAAACCTCCATGTGGACACAATCATTCTAACAGTTCAGTGTGCACACCTCCATGAGGGCATACTCATTCTAACAGTTCAGTGTGCACACCTCATTGTGGACACACTCATTCTAACAGTTCAGTGTGCACACCTCCATGTGGACGCACTCATTCTAACAGTTCAGTGTGCACACCACCATGTGGACCTAATCATTCGAACAGTTCAGTGTGCACACCTCCACAGGGACACACTCATTCTTACAGTTCAGTGTGCACACCTACATGTGGACACACTCATTCTAACAGTTCAGTGTGGACACCTCCATGTGGGCACATTCATTTTAACAGTTCAGTGTGCACAGCTACATGTAGACACACTCATTCTAACAGTTCAGTGTGCACACCTCCATGTGGACAAATTCTAACAGTTCAGTGTGCACAACTCCATGTGGACACACTCATTCTAACATTTCAGTGTGCACACCTCCACAGGGACACACTCATTCTAACAGTTCAGTGTGCACACCTCCATGTTGACCCACTCATTCTAACAGTTCAGTGTGCACACCTCCATGTGGACCCACTCATTCTAACAGTTCAGTGTGCACACCTCCATGTGGACACAGTCATTCTAACATTTCAGTGTGCCCACCTCCATGTGGGCACACTCATTCTAACAGTTCAGTGTGCACACCTCCATGTGGGCACATTCATTCTAACAGTTCAGTGTGCACACCTCCATGTGGGCACACTCATTCTAACAGTTCAGTGTGCAAACCTCCATGTGGACACACACATTCTAACAGTTCAGTGTGCACACCTCCATGTGGACACACTCATTCTAACAGTTCAGTGTGCACACCTCCATGTGGGCACACTCATTCTAACAGTTCAGTGTGCAACCTCCATGTGGGCACACTCATTCTAACAGTTCAGTGTGCACACATCCATGTGGACACAGTCATTCTAACAGTTCAGTGTGCACAACTCCATGTGGGCACACTCATTCTAACACTTCAGTGTGCACACCTCCATGTGGACACACTCATACTAACAGTTCAGTGTGCACACCTCCATGTGGACACACTCATTCTAACAGATCAGTGTGCACACCTCCATGTGGGCACACTCATTCTAACAGTTCAGTGTGCACACCTCCATGTTGACACACTCATTCTAACTGTTCAGTGTGCACACCTCCATGTCGACACACTCATTCTAACAGTTCTGTTTACACACCTTCATGTGGACAAATTCTAACACTTCAGTGTGCACACCTCCATGTGGACACACTCTTTCTAACATTTCAGTGTACACACCTCCACAGGGACACACTCATTCTAACAGTTCAGTGTGCAAACCTCCATGTGGACACAATCATTCTAACAGTTCAGTGTGCACACCTCCATGAGGGCATACTCATTCTAACAGTTCAGTGTGCACACCTCCATGTGGACACACTCATTCTAACAGTTCAGTGTGCACACCTCTATGATCGCACTCATTCTAACAGTTCAGTGTGCACACCACCATGTGGACCTAATCATTCGAACAGTTCAGTGTGCACACCTCCACAGGGACACACTCATTCTAACAGTTCAGTGTGCACAACTACATGTGGACACACTCATTCTAACAGTTCAGTGTGGACACCTCCATGTGGGCACATTCATTTTAACAGTTCAGTGTGCACAGCTACATGTAGACACACTCATTCTAACAGTTCAGTGTGCACACCTCCATGTGGACACATTCTAACAGTTCAGTGTGCAAACCTCCACAGGGACACACTCATTCTCACAGTTCAGTGTGCACACCTCCATGTGGACATAATCATTCTAACAGTTCAGTGTGCAGACCTCCACAGGGACACACTCATTCTAACAGTTCAGTGTGCAAACCTCCATGTGGACACACTCATTCTAACATTTCTGTGTGCACAACTGCATGTGGACACAATCATTCTAACAGTTCAGTGTGCACACCTCCAAGTGGGCATACTCATTCTAACAGTTCATTGTGCACACCTCCATGTGGGCACACTCATTCTAACAGTTCAGTGTGTACACCTCCATGTGGACACACTCATTCTAACAGTTCAGTGTGCACACCTCCATGTGGACACACTCATTCTAACAGTTCAGTGTGCACACTTCCATGTGGGCACACTCATTCTAACAGTTCAGTGTGCACACATCCATGTGGGCACACTCATTCTAACAGTTCAGTGTGCAACCTCCATGTGTTCACCCTCATTCTAAAAGTTCAGTGTGCACACCTCCATGTGGACACACTCATTCTAACAGTTCAGTGTGCACAACTCCACGTGGACACACTCATTCTAACAGTTAAGTGTGTATACTTCCACAGGGACACACTCATTCTAACAGTTCAGTGTGCACACCTCCATGTGGACACAGTCATTCTAACAGTTCAGTGTGCACACCTCCATGTGGACACAATAATTCTAACAGTTCATTGTGCACCCCATCATGTGGGCACACTCATTCTAACAGTTCAGTGTGCACACTTCCATGTGGGCACACTCATTCTAACAGTTCAGTGTGCCCACATCCATGTGGGCACACTCATTCTAACAGTTCAGTGTGCAACCTCCATGTGGGCACACTCATTCTAACAGCTCAGTGTGTACACCTCCATGTGGACACACTCATTCTGACAGTTCAGTGTGCACACCTCCATAAGGACACAGTCATTCTAACAGTTCAGTGTGCACAACTCCATGTGGGCACACTCATTCTAAGACTTCAGTGTGCACACCTCCATGTGGACACACTCATTCTAACAGTTCAGTGTGCACACCTCCATGTGGACACACTCATTCTAACAGATCAGTGTGCACACCTCCATGTGGGCACACTCATTCTAACAGTTCAGTGTGCACACCTCTATGTTGACACACTCATTCTAACAGTTCAGTGTGCACACCTCCATGTGGACACACTCATTCTAACAGTTCTGTGTGCACACCTCCATGTGGACAAATTCTAACACTTCAGTGTGCACACCTCCATGAGGACAAACTCATTCTAACATTTCAGGGTGCTCACCTCCACAGGGACACACTCATTCTAACAGTTCTGTTTGCACACCTTCATGTGGACAAATTCTAACACTTCAGTGTGCACACCTCCATGTGTACACACTCATTCTAACATTTCAGTGTGCACACCTCCACAGGGACACACTCATTCTAACAGTTCAGTGTGCACACCTCCATGTGGACACACTCATTCTAACAGTTCAGTGTGCACACCTCCATGTGGACACACTCATTCTAACAGTTCAGTGTGCACACCTCCATGTGAACACACTCATTCTAACAGTTCAGTTTGCACACCTCCATGTGGACACACACATTTTATCAGTTCAGTGTGCACACTTCCATGTGGACACACTCATTCTAACAGTTCACTGTGCACACCTCCATGTGGACAAATTCTAACACTTCGGTGTGCACACCTCCATGTGGACACACTCATTCTAACATTTCAGTGTACACACCTCCACAGGGACACACTCATTCTAACAGTTCAGTGTGCAAACCTCCATGTGGACACAATCATTCTAACAGTTCAGTGTGCACACCTCCATGAGGGCATACTCATTCTAACAGTTCAGTGTGCACACCTCATTGTGGACACACTCATTCTAACAGTTCAGTGTGCACACCTCCATGTGGACGCACTCATTCTAACAGTTCAGTGTGCACACCACCATGTGGACCTAATCATTCGAACAGTTCAGTGTGCAAACCTCCACAGGGACACACTCATTCTCACAGTTCAGTGTGCACACCTCCATGTGGACATAATAATTCTAACAGTTCAGTGTGCAGACCTCCACAGGGACACACTCATTCTAACAGTTCAGTGTGCAAACCTCCATGTGGACACACTCATTCTAACATTTCTGTGTGCACAACTGCATGTGGACACAATCATTCTAACAGTTCAGTGTGCACACCTCCAAGTGGGCATACTCATTCTAACAGTTCATTGTGCACACCTCCATGTGGGCACACTCATTCTAACAGTTCAGTGTGTACACCTCCATGTGGACACACTCATTCTAACAGTTCAGTGTGCACACCTCCATGTGGACACACTCATTCTAACAGTTCAGTGTGCACACTTCCATGTGGGCACACTCATTCTAACAGTTCAGTGTGCACACATCCATGTGGGCACACTCATTCTAACAGTTCAGTGTGCAACCTCCATGTGTTCACCCTCATTCTAAAAGTTCAGTGTGCACACCTCCATGTGGACACACTCATTCTAACAGTTCAGTGTGCACAACTCCACGTGGACACACTCATTCTAACAGTTAAGTGTGTATACTTCCACAGGGACACACTCATTCTAACAGTTCAGTGTGCACACCTCCATGTGGACGCACTCATTCTAACAGTTCAGTGTGCACACCACCATGTGGACCTAATCATTCGAACAGTTCAGTGTGCACACCTCCACAGGGACACACTCATTCTTACAGTTCAGTGTGCACACCTACATGTGGACACACTCATTCTAACAGTTCAGTGTGGACACCTCCATGTGGGCACATTCATTTTAACAGTTCAGTGTGCACAGCTACATGTAGACACACTCATTCTAACAGTTCAGTGTGCACACCTCCATGTGGACAAATTCTAACAGTTCAGTGTGCACAACTCCATGTGGACACACTCATTCTAACATTTCAGTGTGCACACCTCCACAGGGACACACTCATTCTAACAGTTCAGTGTGCACACCTCCATGTTGACCCACTCATTCTAACAGTTCAGTGTGCACACCTCCATGTGGACACACTCATTCTAACAGTTCAGTGTGCACACCTCCATGTGGACACAGTCATTCTAACATTACAGTGTGCCCACCTCCATGTGGGCACACTCATTCTAACAGTTCAGTGTGCACACCTCCATGTGGGCACACTCATTCTAACAGTTCAGTGTGCACACCTCCATGTGGGCACACTCATTCTAACAGTTCAGTGTGCAAACCTCCATGTGGACACACACATTCTAACAGTTCAGTGTGCACACCTCCATGTGGACACACTCATTCTAACAGTTCAGTGTGCACACCTCCATGTGGGCACACTCATTCTAACAGTTCAGTGTGCAACCTCCATGTGGGCACACTCATTCTAACAGTTCAGTGTGCACACATCCATGTGGACACAGTCATTCTAACAGTTCAGTGTGCACAACTCCATGTGGGCACACTCATTCTAACACTTCAGTGTGCACACCTCCATGTGGACACACTCATACTAACAGTTCAGTGTGCACACCTCCATGTGGACACACTCATTCTAACAGATCAGTGTGCACACCTCCATGTGGGCACACTCATTCTAACAGTTCAGTGTGCACACCTCCATGTTGACACACTCATTCTAACTGTTCAGTGTGCACACCTCCATGTGGACACACTCATTCTAACAGTTCTGTTTACACACCTTCATGTGGACAAATTCTAACACTTCAGTGTGCACACCTCCATGTGGACACACTCTTTCTAACATTTCAGTGTACACACCTCCACAGGGACACACTCATTCTAACAGTTCAGTGTGCAAACCTCCATGTGGACACAATCATTCTAACAGTTCAGTGTGCACACCTCCATGAGGGCATACTCATTCTAACAGTTCAGTGTGCACACCTCTTTGTGGACACACTCATTCTAACAGTTCAGTGTGCACACCTCCATGTGGACGCACTCATTCTAACAGTTCAGTGTGCACACCACCATGTGGACCTAATCATTCGAACAGTTCAGTGTGCACACCTCCACAGGGACACACTCATTCTAACAGTTCAGTGTGCACAACTACATGTGGACACACTCATTCTAACAGTTCAGTGTGGACACCTCCATGTGGGCACATTCATTTTAACAGTTCAGTGTGCACAGCTACATGTAGACACACTCATTCTAACAGTTCAGTGTGCACACCTCCATGTGGACACATTCTAACAGTTCAGTGTGCAAACCTCCACAGGGACACACTCATTCTCACAGTTCAGTGTGCACACCTCCATGTGGACATAATCATTCTAACAGTTCAGTGTGCAGACCTCCACAGGGACACACTCATTCTAACAGTTCCGTGTGCAAACCTCCATGTGGACACACTCATTCTAACATTTCTGTGTGCACAACTGCATGTGGACACAATCATTCTAACAGTTCAGTGTGCACACCTCCAAGTGGGCATACTCATTCTAACAGTTCATTGTGCACACCTCCATGTGGGCACACTCATTCTAACAGTTCAGTGTGTACACCTCCATGTGGACACACTCATTCTAACAGTTCAGTGTGCACACCTCCATGTGGACACACTCATTCTAACAGTTCAGTGTGCACACTTCCATGTGGGCACACTCATTCTAACAGTTCAGTGTGCACACATCCATGTGGGCACACTCATTCTAACAGTTCAGTGTGCAACCTCCATGTGTTCACCCTCATTCTAAAAGTTCAGTGTGCACACCTCCATGTGGACACACTCATTCTAACAGTTCAGTGTGCACAACTCCACGTGGACACACTCATTCTAACAGTTAAGTGTGTATACTTCCACAGGGACACACTCATTCTAACAGTTCAGTGTGCACACCTCCATGTGGACACAGTCATTCTAACAGTTCAGTGTGCACACCTCCATGTGGACACAATAATTCTAACAGTTCATTGTGCACCCCATCATGTGGGCACACTCATTCTAACAGTTCAGTGTGCACACTTCCATGTGGGCACACTCATTCTAACAGTTCAGTGTGCCCACATCCATGTGGGCACACTCATTCTAACAGTTCAGTGTGCAACCTCCATGTGGGCACACTCATTCTAACAGCTCAGTGTGTACACCTCCATGTGGACACACTCATTCTAACAGTTCAGTGTGCACACCTCCATAAGGACACAGTCATTCTAACAGTTCAGTGTGCACAACTCCATGTGGGCACACTCATTCTAAGACTTCAGTGTGCACACCTCCATGTGGACACACTCATTCTAACAGTTCAGTGTGCACACCTCCATGTGGACACACTCATTCTAACAGATCAGTGTGCACACCTCCATGTGGGCACACTCATTCTAACAGTTCAGTGTGCACACCTCTATGTTGACACACTCATTCTAACAGTTCAGTGTGCACACCTCCATGTGGACACACTCATTCTAACAGTTCTGTGTGCACACCTCCATGTGGACAAATTCTAACACTTCAGTGTGCACACCTCCATGTGGACACACTCATTCTAACATTTCAGTGTGCTCACCTCCACAGGGACACACTCATTCTAACAGTTCAGTGTGTACACCTCCATGTGGACACACTCATTCTAACAGTTCAGTGTGCACAACTCCATGTGGACACACTCATTCTAACAGTTCAGTGTGCACACCTCCATGTGAACACACTCATTCTAACAGTTCAGTTTGCACACCTCCATGTGGACACACACATTTTATCAGTTCAGTGTGCACACCTCCATGTGGACACACTCATTCTAACAGTTCACTGTGCACACCTCCATGTGGGCAAATTCTAACACTTCGGTGTGCACACCTCCATGTGGACACACTCATTCTAACATTTCAGTGTACACACCTCCACAGGGACACACTCATTCTAACAGTTCAGTGTGCAAACCTCCATGTGGACACAATCATTCTAACAGTTCAGTGTGCACACCTCCATGAGGGCATACTCATTCTAACAGTTCAGTGTGCACACCTCATTGTGGACACACTCATTCTAACAGTTCAGTGTGCACACCTCCATGTGGACGCACTCATTCTAACAGTTCAGTGTGCACACCACCATGTGGACCTAATCATTCGAACAGTTCAGTGTGCACACCTCCACAGGGACACACTCATTCTAACAGTTCAGTGTGCACACCTCCATGTGGACACACTCATTCTAACAGTTCAGTGTGCACAACTCCATGTGGGCACACTCATTCTAACACTTCAGTGTGCACACCTCCATGTGGACACACTCATACTAACAGTTCAGTGTGCACACCTCCATGTGGACACACTCATTCTAACAGATCAGTGTGCACACCTCCATGTGGGCACACTCATTCTAACAGTTCAGTGTGCACACCTCCATGTTGACACACTCATTCTAACAGTTCAGTGTGCACACCTCCATGTGGACACACTCATTCTAACAGTTCTGTTTGCACACCTACATGTGGACAAATTCTAACACTTCAGTGTGCACACATCCATGTGGACACACTCATTCTAACATTTCAGTGTGCACACCTCCACAGGGACACACTCATTCTAACAGTTCAGTGTGCACACCTCCATGTGGACACACTCATTCTAACAGTTCAGTGTGCACACCTCCATGTGGACACACTCATTCTAACAGTTCAGTGTGCACACCTCCATGTGAACACACTCATTCTAACAGTTCAGTTTGCACACCTCCATGTGGACACACACATTCTATCAGTTCAGGGTGCACACCTCCATGTGGACACACTCATTCTAACAGTTCACTGTGCACACCTCCCTGTGGACAAATTCTAACACTTCGGTGTGCACACCTCCATGTGGACACACTCATTATAACATTTCAGTGTACACACCTCCACAGGGACACACTCATTCTAACAGTTCAGTGTGCACAACTCCATGTGGGCACACTCATTCTAACACTTCAGTGTGCACACCTCCATGTGGACACACTCATTCTAACAGTTCAGTGTGCACACCTCCATGAGGGCATACTCATTCTAACAGTTCAGTGTGCACACCTCATTGTGGACACACTCATTCTAACAGTTCAGTGTGCACACCTCCATGTGGACGCACTCATTCTAACAGTTCAGTGTGCACACCACCATGTGGACCTAATCATTCGAACAGTTCAGTGTGCACACCTCCACAGGGACACACTCATTCTAACAGTTCAGTGTGCACACCTACATGTGCACACACTCATTCTAACAGTTCAGTGTGGACACCTCCATGGGGGCACATTCATTTTAACAGTTCAGTGTGCACAGCTACATGTAGACACACTCATTCTAACAGTTCAGTGTGCACACCTCCATGTGGACATCTTCTAACAGTTCAGTGTGCAAACCTCCACAGGGAAACACTCATTCTAACAGTTCAGTGTGCACACCTCCATGTGGACATAATCATTCTAACAGTTCAGTGTGCAGACCTCCACAGGGACACACTCATTCTAACAGTTCAGTGTGCAAACCTCCATGTGGACACACTCAATCTAACATTTCTGTGTGCACAACTGCATGAGGACACAATCATTCTAACAGTTCAGTGTGCACACCACCAAGTGGGCATACTCATTCTAACAGTTCAGTGTGCACACCTCCATGTGGGCACACTCATTCTAACAGTTCAGTGTGTACACCTCCATGTGGACACACTCATTCTAACAGTTCAGTGTGCACACCTCCATGTGGACACACTCATTCTAACAGTTCAGTGTGCACACTTCCATGTGGGCACACTCATTCTAACAGTTCAGTGTGCACACATCCATGTGGGCACACTCATTCTAACAGTTCAGTGTGCAACCTCCATGTGGGCACCCTCATTCTAAAAGTTCAGTGTGCACACCTCCATGTGGACACACTCATTCTAACAGTTCAGTGTGCATAACTCCATGTGGACACACTCATTCTAACAGTTAAGTGTGTACACTTCCACAGGGACACACTCATTCTAACAGTTCAGTGTGCCCACCTCCATGTGGACACAGTCATTCTAACAGTTCAGTGTGCACACCTCCATGTGGACACAATCATTCTAACAGTTCAGTGTGCACCCCTTCATGTGGGCACACTCATTCTAACAGTTCAGTGTGCACACTTCCATGTGGGCACACTCATTCTAACAGTTCAGTGTGCCCACATCCATGTGGGCACACTCATTCTAACAGTTCAGTGTGCAACCTCCATGTGGGCACACTCATTCTAACAGTTCAGTGTGTACACCTCCATGTGGACACACTCATTCTAACAGTTCAGTGTGCACACTTCCATGTGGGCACACTCATTCTAACAGTTCAGTGTGCCCACATCCATGTGGGCACACTCATTCTAACAGTTCAGTGTGCAACCTCCATGTGGGCACACTCATTCTAACAGTTCAGTGTGTACACCTCCATGTGGACACACTCATTCTAACAGTTCAGTGTGCACACCTCCATATGGACACACTCATTCTAAGAGTTCAGTGGGCACAACTCCATGTGGGCACACTCATTCTAACACTTCAGTGTGCACACCTCCATGTGGACACACTCATTCTAACAGTTCACTGGGTACACCTCCATGTGGACACACTCATTCTAACAGTTCAGTGTGCACACCTCCATGTGGGCACACTCATTCTAACAGTTCAGTGTGCACACCTCCATGTGTACACACTCATTCTAACAGTTCAGTGTGCACACCTCCATGTGTACACACTCATTCTAACAGTTCAGTGTGCACACCTCCATGTGAACACACTCATTCTAACAGTTCAGTTTGCACACCTCCATGTGGACACACACATTTTATCAGTTCAGTGTGCACACCTCCATGTGGACACACTCATTCTAACAGTTCACTGTGCACACCTCCATGTGGACAAATTCTAACACTTCGGTGTCCACACCTCCATGTGGACACACTCATTCTAACATTTCAGTGTACACACCTCCACAGGGACACACTCATTCTAACAGTTCAGTGTGCAAACCTCCATGTGGACACACTCATTCTAACAGTTCAGTATGCAAACCTCCATGTGGACACAATCATTCTAACAGTTCAAGGTGCACACCTCCATGTGGACACACTCATTCTAACAGTTCAGTGTGCACACCTCCATGTGGACACACTCATTCTAACAGTTCAGTGTGCACACCTCCACAGGGATACACTAATTCTAACAATTCAGTGTGCACACCTCCAAAGGGACACACTCATTCTAACAGTTCAGTGTGCACACCTCCATGTGGACACACTCATTCTAACAGTTCAGTGTGCACACCTCCATGTGGACATAATCATTCGAACAGTTCAGTGTGCACTCCTCCACAGGGACACACTCATTCTAACAGCTCAGTGTGCACACACTCATGTGGACACAATCATTCTCACAGTTCATTGTGCACACCTACACAGGGACACACTCATCTAACAGTTCAGTGTGCACACCTCCATGTGTTCACACTCATTCTAACAGTTCAATGTGCACACCTCCATGTGGATACAATCATTCTAACAGTTCAGTGTGCACACCTCCATGTGGACACATTCTAACAGTTCAGTGTGCACACCTCCATGTGGACACACTCATTCTAACAGTTCAGTGTGCACAACTCCATGTGGGCACACTCATTCTAACAGTTCAGTGTGCACACCTCCATGTGGACACACTCATTCTAACAGTTCAGAGTGCACACCTCCATGTGGACACACTCATTCTAACAGTTCAGTGTGCACACCTCCACAGGGATAAACTCATTCTAACAGCTCAGTGTGCACACCTATATATGGACACACTCATTCTAACAGCTCAGTGTTCACACCTCCATATGGACACACTCATTCTAACAGTTCAGTGTGCACACCTCCATGTGGGCACACTCATTCTAACAGTTCAGTGTGCACACCTCCATGTGGACACACTCATTCTAACAGTTCAGTGTGCACACCTCCATGTGCACACTCATTCTAACATTTCAGTGTGCACACCTCCACAGGGATACACTCATTCTAACATTTCAGTGTGCACACTTCCATGTGGACATATTCTAACACTTCGGTATGCACACCTCCATGTGGACACACTCATTCTAACATTTCAGTGTACACACCTCCACAGGGACAAACTCATTCTAACAGTTCAGTGTGCACACCTCCATGTTGACACACTCATTCTAACAGTTCAGTGTGCACAACTCCATGTGGACACACTCATTCTAACAGTTCAGTGTGCACACCTCCATGTGGACACACTCATTCTAACAGTTCAGTGTGCACACCTCCATGTGGACACACTCATTCTAACAGTTCAGTGTGCACACCTCCACAGGGATACACTAATTCTAACAGTTCAGTGTGCACACCTCCAAAGGGACACACTCATTCTAACAGTTCAGTGTGCACACCTCCATGTGGACACACTCATTCTAACAGTTCAGTGTGCACACCTCCATGTGGACACACTCATTCTAACATTTCAGTGTGCACACCCCACAGGGATACACTAATTCTAACAGTTCAGTGTGCACATCTTCATGTGGACACACTCATTCTAACAGTTCAGTGTGCACACCTCCATGTGGGCACACTCATTCTAACAGTTCAGTGTGCACACCTCCATGTGGACACACTCATTCTAACAGTTCACTGTGCACACCTCCATGTGGACATAAAAATTCGAACAGTTCAGTGTGCATACCTCCACAGGGACACACTCATTCTAACAGCTCAGTGTGCACACCTTCATGTGGACACAATCATTCTCACAGTTCATTGTGCACACCTACACAGGGACACACTCATTCTAACAGTTCAGTGTGCACACCTCCATGTGGACACAATCATTCTAACAGTTCAGCGTGGACACCTCCATGTGGGCACATTCATTTTAACAGTTCAGTGTGCACACCTCCATGTGGACACAATCATTCTAACAGTTCAGTGTGCACACCTCCATGTGGACACATTCTAACAGTTCAGTGTGCACACCTCCACAGGGACACGCTCATTCTAACAGTTCAGTGTGCACACCTCCATGTGCACATAATCATTCTAACAGTTCACTGTGCACACCTCCACAGGGACACACTCATTCTAACAGTTCAGTGTGCACACCTGCATGTGGACACAATCATTCTAACAGTTCAGTGTGCACACCTCCATGAAGACCCACTCATTCTAGCAGTTCAGTGTGGACACCTCCATGTGGGCACAGTCATTTTAACAGTTCAGTGTGCACACCTCCATGTGGATACAATCATTCTAACAGTTCAGTGTGCACACCTCCATGTGGACACATTCTAACAGTTCAGTGTGCACACCTCCATGTGGACACACTCATTCTAACAGTTCAGTGTGCACACCTCCATGTGGGCACACTCATTCTAACAGTTCAGTGTGCACACCTCCATGTGGACACACTCATTCTAACAGTTCACTGTGCACACCTCCATGTGGACACACTCATTCTAACAGTTCAGTGTGCGCACCTCCATGTGGGCACACTCATTCTAACAGTTCAGTGTGCACACCTCCATGTGGACACACTCATTCTAACAGTTCAGTGTGCACACCTCCATGTGGACACACTCGTTCTAACAGTTCAGTGTGCACACATCCATGTGGACACACTCAATCTAACAGTTCACTGTGCACACCTCCATGTGGACACACTCATTCTAACAGTTCAGTGTGCACACCTCCATGTGGGCACAGTCATTCTAACAGTTCAGTGTGCACACCTCCTTGTGGACCCAGTCAATCTAACAGTTCAGTGTGCACACCTCTATGTGGACATATTCTAACACTTCGGTGTGCACACCTCCATGTGGACACACTCATTCTAACATTTCAGTGTACACACCTCCACAGGGACACACTCATTCTAACAGTTCAGTGTGCACACCTCCATGTTGACACAATCATGCTAACAGTTCAGTGTGCACACCTCCATGAGGGCATACTCATTCTAACAGTTCAGTGTGCACACCTCATTGTGGACACACTCATTCTAAAAGTTCAGTGTGCACACCTCCATGTGGACACACTCATTCTAACAGTTCAGTGTGCACACCTCCATGTGCACACTCATTCTAACATTTCAGTGTGCACACCTCCACAGGGATACACTCATTCTAACACTTCAGTGTGCACACTTCCATGTGGACATATCCTAACACTTCGGTGTGCACACCTCCATGTGGACACACTCATTCTAACATTTCAGTGTACACACCTCCACAGGGACACACTATTTCTAACAGTTCAGTGTGCACACCTCGATGTGGACACACTCATTCTAACAGTTCAGTGTGCACAACTCCATGTGGACACACTCATTCTAACAGTTCAGTGTGCACACCTCCATGTGGACACACTCATTCTAACAGTTCAGTGTGCATACCTCCATGTGGACACACTCATTCTAACAGTTCAGTGTGCACACCTCCACAGGGATACACTAATTCTAACAGTTCAGTGTGCACACCTCCAAAGGGACACACTCATTCTAACAGTTCAGTGTGCACACCTCCATGTGGACACACTCATTCTAACAGTTCAGTGTCCACACCTCCATGTGGACACACTCATTCTAACATTTCAGTGTGCACACCCCACAGGGATACACTAATTCTAACAGTTCAGTGTGCACATCTTCATGTGGACACACTCATTCTAACAGTTCAGGGTGCACACCTCCATGTGGGCACACTCATTCTAACAGTTCAGTGTGCACACCTCCATGTGGACACACTCATTCTAACAGTTCAGTGTGCACACCTCCATGTGGACACACTTATTCTAACAGTTCATTGTGCACACCTCCATGTGGACAAATTCTAACACTTCGGTGTGCACACCTCCATGTGGACACACTCATTCTAACATTTCAGTGTTCACACCTCCACAGGGACACACTCATTCTAACAGTTCACTGTGCACACCTCCATGTGGACATAATCATTCGAACAGTTCAGTGTGCACACCTCCACAGGGACGCACTCATTCTAACAGTTCAGTGTGCACACCCTCATGTGGACACACTCATTCTCACAGTTCAGTGTGCACACCTCCACAGGGACACACTCATTCTAACAGTTCAGTGTGCACACCTCCATGTGGACACAATCATACTAACAGTTCAGTGTGCACACCTCCATGTGGACACATTCTAACATTTCAGTGTGCACACCTCCACAGGGACACACTCATTCTAACAGTTCAGTGTGCACACCTCCATGTGCACATAATCATTCTAACAGTTCACTGTGCACACCTCCACAGGGACACACTCATTCTAACAGTTCAGTGTGCACACCTGCATGTGGACACAATCATTCTAACAGTTCAGTTTGCACACCTCCATGAGGACCCACTCATTCTAACAGTTCAGTGTGGACACCTCCATGTGGGCACAGTCATTTTAACAGTTCAGTGTGCACACCTCCATGTGGATACAATCATTTAACAGTTCAGTGTGCACACCTCCATGTGGACACATTCTAACAGTTCAGTGTGCACACCTCCATGTGGACACACTCATTCTAACAGTTCAGTGTGCACACCTCCATGTGGGCACACTCATTCCTACAGTTCAGTGTGCACACCTCCATGTGGACACACTCATTCTAACAGTTCAGTGTGCACATCTCCATGTGGACACACTCATTCTAACAGTTCAGTGTGCAAACCTCCATGTGAGCACACTCATTCTAACAGTTCAGTGTGCACACGTCCATTTGGGCATACTCATTCTAACAGTTCAGTGTGCACACCTCCATGTGGGCACACTCATTCTAACATTTCAGTGTGCACACCTCCATGTGGACACACTCATTCTAACAGTTCAGTGTGCACAACTCCATGTGGACACACTCATTCTAACAGTTCAGTGTGCACATTTCCATGTGGACACACTCATTCTAACAGTTCAGTGTGCACACTTCCATGTGGACACACTCATTCTAACAGCTCAGTGTGCACACCTCCATATGGACACACTCATTCTAACAGTTCAGTGTGCACACCTCCATGTGAGCACACTCATTCTAACAGTTCAGTGTGCACACCTCCATGTGGACACACTTATTCTAACAGTTCATTGTGCACACCTCCATGTGGACAAATTCTAACACTTCGGTGTGCACACCTCCATGTGGACACACTCATTCTAACATTTCAGTGTTCACACCTCCACAGGGACACACTCATTCTAACAGTTCACTGTGCACACCTCCATGTGGACATAATCATTCGAACAGTTCAGTGTGCACACCTCCACAGGGACGCACTCATTCTAACAGTTCAGTGTGCAAACCTCCATGTGGACACACTCATTCTAACAGTTCAGTATGCAAACCTCCATGTGGACACAATCATTCTAACAGTTCAGTGTGCACACCTCCATGTGGACACACTCATTCTAACAGTTCAGTGTGCACACCTCCATGTGGACACACTCATTCTAACAGTTCAGTGTGCACACCTCCACAGGGATACACTAATTCTAACAATTCAGTGTGCACATCTCCAAAGGGACACACTCATTCTAACAGTTCAGTGTGCACACCTCCATGTGGACACACTCATTCTAACAGTTCAGTGTGCACACCTCCATGTGGACATAATCATTCGAACAGTTCAGTGTGCACTCCTCCACAGGGACACACTCATTCTAACAGCTCAGTGTGCACACACTCATGTGGACACAATCATTCTCACAGTTCATTGTGCACACCTACACAGGGACACACTCATCTAACAGTTCAGTGTGCACACCTCCATGTGGACACACTCATTCTAACAGTTCAATGTGCACACCTCCATGTGGATACAATCATTCTAACAGTTCAGTGTGCACACCTCCATGTGGACACATTCTAACAGTTCAGTGTGCACACCTCCATGTGGACACACTCATTCTAACAGTTCAGTGTGCACAACTCCATGTGGGCACACTCATTCTAACAGTTCAGTGTGCACACCTCCATGTGGACACACTCATTCTAACAGTTCAGTGTGCACACCTCCATGTGGACACACTCATTCTAACAGTTCAGTGTGCACACCTCCACAGGGATAAACTCATTCTAACAGCTCAGTGTGCACACCTATATATGGACACACTCATTCTAACAGCTCAGTGTTCACACCTCCATATGGACACACTCATTCTAACAGTTCAGTGTGCACACCTCCATGTGGGCACACTCATTCTAACAGTTCAGTGTGCACACCTCCATGTGGACACACTCATTCTAACAGTTCAGTGTGCACACCTCCATGTGGACACACTCATTCTAACAGTTCAGTGTGCACACCTCCATGTGCACACTCATTCTAACATTTCAGTGTGCACACCTCCACAGGGATACACTCATTCTAACATTTCAGTGTGCACACCTCCATGTGGACATATTCTAACACTTCGGTGTGCACACCTCCATGTGGACACACTCATTCTAACATTTCAGTGTACACACCTCCACAGGGACAAACTCATTCTAACAGTTCAGTGTGCACACCTCCATGTTGACACACTCATTCTAACAGTTCAGTGTGCACAACTCCATGTGGACACACTCATTCTAACAGTTCAGTGTGCACACCTCCATGTGGACACACTCATTCTAACAGTTCAGTGTGCACACCTCCATGTGGACACACTCATTCTAACAGTTCAGTGTGCACACCTCCACAGGGATACCACTAATTCTAACAGTTCAGTGTGCACACCTCCAAAGGGACACACTCATTCTAACAGTTCAGTGTGCACACCTCCATGTGGACACACTCATTCTAACAGTTCAGTGTGCACACCTCCATGTGGACACACTCATTCTAACATTTCAGTGTGCACACCCCACAGGGATACACTAATTCTAACAGTTCAGTGTGCACATCTTCATGTGGACACACTCATTCTAACAGTTCAGTGTGCACACCTCATGTGGGCACACTCATTCTAACAGTTCAGTGTGCACACCTCCATGTGGACACACTCATTCTAACAGTTCACTGTGCACACCTCCATGTGGACATAAAAATTCGAACAGTTCAGTGTGCATACCTCCACAGGGACACACTCATTCTAACAGCTCAGTGTGCACACCTTCATGTGGACACAATCATTCTCACAGTTCATTGTGCACACCTACACAGGGACACACTCATTCTAACAGTTCAGTGTGCACACCTCCATGTGGATACAATCATTTAACAGTTCAGTGTGCACACCTCCATGTGGACACATTCTAACAGTTCAGTGTGCACACCTCCATGTGGACACACTCATTCTAACAGTTCAGTGTGCACACCTCCATGTGGGCACACTCATTCCTACAGTTCAGTGTGCACACCTCCATGTGGACACACTCATTCTAACAGTTCAGTGTGCACATCTCCATGTGGACACACTCATTCTAACAGTTCAGTGTGCAAACCTCCATGTGAGCACACTCATTCTAACAGTTCAGTGTGCACACGTCCATTTGGGCATACTCATTCTAACAGTTCAGTGTGCACACCTCCATGTGGGCACACTCATTCTAACATTTCAGTGTGCACACCTCCATGTGGACACACTCATTCTAACAGTTCAGTGTGCACAACTCCATGTGGACACACTCATTCTAACAGCTCAGTGTGCACACCTCCATATGGACACACTCATTCTAACAGTTCAGTGTGCACACCTCCATGTGAGCACACTCATTCTAACAGTTCAGTGTGCACACCTCCATGTGGACACACTTATTCTAACAGTTCATTGTGCACACCTCCATGTGGACAAATTCTAACACTTCGGTGTGCACACCTCCATGTGGACACACTCATTCTAACATTTCAGTGTTCACACCTCCACAGGGACACACTCATTCTAACAGTTCACTGTGCACACCTCCATGTGGACATAATCATTCGAACAGTTCAGTGTGCACACCTCCACAGGGACGCACTCATTCTAACAGTTCAGTGTGCAAACCTCCATGTGGACACACTCATTCTAACAGTTCAGTATGCAAACCTCCATGTGGACACAATCATTCTAACAGTTCAGTGTGCACACCTCCATGTGGACACACTCATTCTAACAGTTCAGTGTGCACACCTCCATGTGGACACACTCATTCTAACAGTTCAGTGTGCACACCTCCACAGGGATACACTAATTCTAACAATTCAGTGTGCACACCTCCAAAGGGACACACTCATTCTAACAGTTCAGTGTGCACACCTCCATGTGGACACACTCATTCTAACAGTTCAGTGTGCACACCTCCATGTGGACATAATCATTCGAACAGTTCAGTGTGCACTCCTCCACAGGGACACACTCATTCTAACAGCTCAGTGTGCACACACTCATGTGGACACAATCATTCTCACAGTTCATTGTGCACACCTACACAGGGACACACTCATCTAACAGTTCAGTGTGCACACCTCCATGTGGGCACACTCATTCTAACAGTTCAATGTGCACACCTCCATGTGGATACAATCATTCTAACAGTTCAGTGTGCACACCTCCATGTGGACACATTCTAACAGTTCAGTGTGCACACCTCCATGTGGACACACTCATTCTAACAGTTCAGTGTGCACAACTCCATGTGGGCACACTCATTCTAACAGTTCAGTGTGCACACCTCCATGTGGACACACTCATTCTAATAGTTCAGTGTGCACACCTCCATGTGGACACACTCATTCTAACAGTTCAGTGTGCACACCTCCACAGGGATAAACTCATTCTAACAGCTCAGTGTGCACACCTATATATGGACACACTCATTCTAACAGCTCAGTGTTCACACCTCCATATGGACACACTCATTCTAACAGTTCAGTGTGCACACCTCCATGTGGGCACACTCATTCTAACAGTTCAGTGTGCACACCTCCATGTGGACACACTCATTCTAACAGTTCAGTGTGCACACCTCCATGTGGACACACTCATTCTAACAGTTCAGTGTGCACACCTCCATGTGCACACTCATTCTAACATTTCAGTGTGCACACCTCCACAGGGATACACTCATTCTAACATTTCAGTGTGCACACCTCCATGTGGACATATTCTAACACTTCGGTGTGCACACCTCCATGTGGACACACTCATTCTAACATTTCAGTGTACACACCTCCACAGGGACAAACTCATTCTAACAGTTCAGTGTGCACACCTCCATGTTGACACACTCATTCTAACAGTTCAGTGTGCACAACTCCATGTGGACACACTCATTCTAACAGTTCAGTGTGCACACCTCCATGTGGACACACTCATTCTAACAGTTCAGTGTGCACACCTCCATGTGGACACACTCATTCTAACAGTTCAGTGTGCACACCTCCACAGGGATACACTAATTCTAACAGTTCAGTGTGCACACCTCCAAAGGGACACACTCATTCTAACAGTTCAGTGTGCACACCTCCATGTGGACACACTCATTCTAACAGTTCAGTGTGCACACCTCCATGTGGACACACTCATTCTAACATTTCAGTGTGCACACCCCACAGGGATACACTAATTCTAACAGTTCAGTGTGCACATCTTCATGTGGACACACTCATTCTAACAGTTCAGTGTGCACACCTCCATGTGGGCACACTCATTCTAACAGTTCAGTGTGCACACCTCCATGTGGACACACTCATTCTAACAGTTCACTGTGCACACCTCCATGTGGACATAAAAATTCGAACAGTTCAGTGTGCATACCTCCACAGGGACACACTCATTCTAACAGCTCAGTGTGCACACCTTCATGTGGACACAATCATTCTCACAGTTCATTGTGCACACCTACACAGGGACACACTCATTCTAACAGTTCAGTGTGCACACCTCCATGTGGATACAATCATTTAACAGTTCAGTGTGCACACCTCCATGTGGACACATTCTAACAGTTCAGTGTGCACACCTCCATGTGGACACACTCATTCTAACAGTTCAGTGTGCACACCTCCATGTGGGCACACTCATTCCTAC
Organism: Peromyscus eremicus; assembly: GCF_949786415.1. Lineage (NCBI taxonomy): Eukaryota > Metazoa > Chordata > Mammalia > Rodentia > Cricetidae > Peromyscus > Peromyscus eremicus. The sequence continues at coordinate 96,123 of NW_026734496.1, forward strand.
AGTTCAGTGTGCACACCTCCATGTGGACACACTCATTCTAACAGTTCAGTGTGCACATCTCCATGTGGACACACTCATTCTAACAGTTCAGTGTGCAAACCTCCATGTGAGCACACTCATTCTAACAGTTCAGTGTGCACACGTCCATTTGGGCATACTCATTCTAACAGTTCAGTGTGCACACCTCCATGTGGGCACACTCATTCTAACATTTCAGTGTGCACACCTCCATGTGGACACACTCATTCTAACAGTTCAGTGTGCACAACTCCATGTGGACACACTCATTCTAACAGCTCAGTGTGCACACCTCCATATGGACACACTCATTCTAACAGTTCAGTGTGCACACCTCCATGTGAGCACACTCATTCTAACAGTTCAGTGTGCACACCTCCATGTGGACACACTTATTCTAACAGTTCATTGTGCACACCTCCATGTGGACAAATTCTAACACTTCGGTGTGCACACCTCCATGTGGACACACTCATTCTAACATTTCAGTGTTCACACCTCCACAGGGACACACTCATTCTAACAGTTCACTGTGCACACCTCCATGTGGACATAATCATTCGAACAGTTCAGTGTGCACACCTCCACAGGGACGCACTCATTCTAACAGTTCAGTGTGCAAACCTCCATGTGGACACACTCATTCTAACAGTTCAGTATGCAAACCTCCATGTGGACACAATCATTCTAACAGTTCAGTGTGCACACCTCCATGTGGACACACTCATTCTAACAGTTCAGTGTGCACACCTCCATGTGGACACACTCATTCTAACAGTTCAGTGTGCACACCTCCACAGGGATACACTAATTCTAACAATTCAGTGTGCACACCTCCAAAGGGACACACTCATTCTAACAGTTCAGTGTGCACACCTCCATGTGGACACACTCATTCTAACAGTTCAGTGTGCACACCTCCATGTGGACATAATCATTCGAACAGTTCAGTGTGCACTCCTCCACAGGGACACACTCATTCTAACAGCTCAGTGTGCACACACTCATGTGGACACAATCATTCTCACAGTTCATTGTGCACACCTACACAGGGACACACTCATCTAACAGTTCAGTGTGCACACCTCCATGTGGACACACTCATTCTAACAGTTCAATGTGCACACCTCCATGTGGATACAATCATTCTAACAGTTCAGTGTGCACACCTCCATGTGGACACATTCTAACAGTTCAGTGTGCACACCTCCATGTGGACACACTCATTCTAACAGTTCAGTGTGCACAACTCCATGTGGGCACACTCATTCTAACAGTTCAGTGTGCACACCTCCATGTGGACACACTCATTCTAATAGTTCAGTGTGCACACCTCCATGTGGACACACTCATTCTAACAGTTCAGTGTGCACACCTCCACAGGGATAAACTCATTCTAACAGCTCAGTGTGCACACCTATATATGGACACACTCATTCTAACAGCTCAGTGTTCACACCTCCATATGGACACACTCATTCTAACAGTTCAGTGTGCACACCTCCATGTGGGCACACTCATTCTAACAGTTCAGTGTGCACACCTCCATGTGGACACACTCATTCTAACAGTTCAGTGTGCACACCTCCATGTGGACACACTCATTCTAACAGTTCAGTGTGCACACCTCCATGTGCACACTCATTCTAACATTTCAGTGTGCACACCTCCACAGGGATACACTCATTCTAACATTTCAGTGTGCACACCTCCATGTGGACATATTCTAACACTTCGGTGTGCACACCTCCATGTGGACACACTCATTCTAACATTTCAGTGTACACACCTCCACAGGGACAAACTCATTCTAACAGTTCAGTGTGCACACCTCCATGTTGACACACTCATTCTAACAGTTCAGTGTGCACAACTCCATGTGGACACACTCATTCTAACAGTTCAGTGTGCACACCTCCATGTGGACACACTCATTCTAACAGTTCAGTGTGCACACCTCCATGTGGACACACTCATTCTAACAGTTCAGTGTGCACACCTCCACAGGGATACACTAATTCTAACAGTTCAGTGTGCACACCTCCAAAGGGACACACTCATTCTAACAGTTCAGTGTGCACACCTCCATGTGGACACACTCATTCTAACAGTTCAGTGTGCACACCTCCATGTGGACACACTCATTCTAACATTTCAGTGTGCACACCCCACAGGGATACACTAATTCTAACAGTTCAGTGTGCACATCTTCATGTGGACACACTCATTCTAACAGTTCAGTGTGCACACCTCCATGTGGGCACACTCATTCTAACAGTTCAGTGTGCACACCTCCATGTGGACACACTCATTCTAACAGTTCACTGTGCACACCTCCATGTGGACATAAAAATTCGAACAGTTCAGTGTGCATACCTCCACAGGGACACACTCATTCTAACAGCTCAGTGTGCACACCTTCATGTGGACACAATCATTCTCACAGTTTATTGTGCACACCTACACAGGGACACACTCATTCTAACAGTTCAGTGTGCACACCTCCATGTGGGCACACTCATTCTAACAGTTCAGTGTGCACACCTCCATGTGGACACACTCATTCTAACAGTTCAGTGTGCACACCTCCATGTGGACACACTCATTCTAACAGTTCAGTGTGCACACCTCCATGTGCACACTCATTCTAACATTTCAGTGTGCACACCTCCACAGGGATACACTCATTCTAACATTTCAGTGTGCACACCTCCATGTGGACATATTCTAACACTTCGGTGTGCACACCTCCATGTGGACACACTCATTCTAACATTTCAGTGTACACACCTCCACAGGGACAAACTCATTCTAACAGTTCAGTGTGCACACCTCCATGTTGACACACTCATTCTAACAGTTCAGTGTGCACAACTCCATGTGGACACACTCATTCTAACAGTTCAGTGTGCACACCTCCATGTGGACACACTCATTCTAACAGTTCAGTGTGCACACCTCCATGTGGACACACTCATTCTAACAGTTCAGTGTGCACACCTCCACAGGGATACACTAATTCTAACAGTTCAGTGTGCACACCTCCAAAGGGACACACTCATTCTAACAGTTCAGTGTGCACACCTCCATGTGGACACACTCATTCTAACAGTTCAGTGTGCACACCTCCATGTGGACACACTCATTCTAACATTTCAGTGTGCACACCCCACAGGGATACACTAATTCTAACAGTTCAGTGTGCACATCTTCATGTGGACACACTCATTCTAACAGTTCAGTGTGCACACCTCCATGTGGGCACACTCATTCTAACAGTTCAGTGTGCACACCTCCATGTGGACACACTCATTCTAACAGTTCACTGTGCACACCTCCATGTGGACATAAAAATTCGAACAGTTCAGTGTGCATACCTCCACAGGGACACACTCATTCTAACAGCTCAGTGTGCACACCTTCATGTGGACACAATCATTCTCACAGTTCATTGTGCACACCTACACAGGGACACACTCATTCTAACAGTTCAGTGTGCACACCTCCATGTGGACACAATCATTCTAACAGTTCAGCGTGGACACCTCCATGTGGGCACATTCATTTTAACAGTTCAGTGTGCACACCTCCATGTCCACACAATCATTCTAACAGTTCAGTGTGCACACCTCCATGTGGACACATTCTAACAGTTCAGTGTGCACACCTCCACAGGGACACACTCATTCTAACAGTTCAGTGTGCACACCTCCAAGTGCACATAATCATTCTAACAGTTCACTGTGCACACCTCCACAGGGACACACTCATTCTAACAGTTCAGTGTGCACACCTGCATGTGGACACAATCATTCTAACAGTTCAGTGTGCACACCTCCATGAGGACCCACTCATTCTAACAGTTCAGTGTGGACACCTCCATGTGGGCACAGTCATTTTAACAGTTCAGTGTGCACACCTCCATGTGGATACAATCATTCTAACAGTTCAGTGTGCACACCTCCATGTGGACACATTCTAACAGTTCAGTGTGCACACCTCCATGTGGACACACTCATTCTAACAGTTCAGTGTGCACACCTCCATGTGGGCACACTCATTCTAACAGTTCAGTGTGCACACCTCCATGTGGACACACTCATTCTAACAGTTCAGTGTGCACACCTCCATGTGGACACACTCATTCTAACAGTTCAATGTGCACACCTCCATGTGAGCACACTCATTCTAACAGTTCAATGTGCACACCTCCATGTGGGCACACTCATTCTAACAGTTCAGAGTGCACACCTCCATGTGGACACACTCATTCTAACAGTTCAGTGTGCACACCTCCATGTGGACACACTCATTCTAACAGTTCAGTGTGCACACCTCCACAGGGATAAACTCATTCTAACAGCTCAGTGTGCACACCTATATATGGACACACTCATTCTAACATCTCAGTGTTCACACCTCCATATGGACACACTCATTCTAACAGTTCAGTGTGCACACGTCCATGTGGGCACACTCATTCTAACAGTTCAGTGTGCACACCTCCATGTGGACACACTCATTCTAACAGTTCAGTGTGCACACCTCCATGTGGACACACTCATTCTAACAGTTCAGTGTGCGCACCTCCATGTGGGCACACTCATTCTAACAGTTCAGTGTACACACCTCCATGTGGACACACTCATTCTAACAGTTCAGTGTGCACACCTCCATGTGGACACACTCATTCTAACAGTTCAGTGTGCACACATCCATGTGGACACACTCAATCTAACAGTTCACTGTGCACACCTCCATGTGGACACACTCATTCTAACAGTTCAGTGTGCACACCTCCATGTGGGCACAGTCATTCTAACAGTTCAGTGTGCACACCTCCTTGTGGACCCAGTCAATCTAACAGTTCAGTGTGCACACCTCTATGTGGACATATTCTAACACTTCGGTGTGCACACCTCCATGTGGACACACTCATTCTAACATTTCAGTGTACACACCTCCACAGGGACACACTCATTCTAACAGTTCAGTGTGCACACCTCCATGTTGACACAATCATGCTAACAGTTCAGTGTGCACACCTCCATGAGGGCATACTCATTCTAACAGTTCAGTGTGCACAACTCATTGTGGACACACTCATTCTAAAAGTTCAGTGTGCACACCTCCATGTGGACACACTCATTCTAACAGTTCAGTGTGCACACCTCCATGTGCACACTCATTCTAACATTTCAGTGTGCACACCTCCACAGGGATACACTCATTCTAACATTTCAGTGTGCACACCTCCAAAGGGACACACTCATTCTAACAGTTCAGTGTGCACACCTCCATGTGGACACACTCATTCTAACAGTTCAGTGTCCACACCTCCATGTGGACACACTCATTCTAACATTTCAGTGTGCACACCCCACAGGGATACACTAATTCTAACAGTTCAGTGTGCACATCTTCATGTGGACACACTCATTCTAACAGTTCAGGGTGCACACCTCCATGTGGGCACACTCATTCTAACAGTTCAGTGTGCACACCTCCATGTGGACACACTCATTCTAACAGTTCAGTGTGCACACCTCCATGTGGACACACTTATTCTAACAGTTCATTGTGCACACCTCCATGTGGACAAATTCTAACACTTCGGTGTGCACACCTCCATGTGGACACACTCATTCTAACATTTCAGTGTTCACACCTCCACAGGGACACACTCATTCTAACAGTTCACTGTGCACACCTCCATGTGGACATAATATTTCGAACAGTTCAGTGTGCACACCTCCACAGGGACGCACTCATTCTAACAGTTCAGTGTGCACACCCTCATGTGGACACACTCATTCTCACAGTTCAGTGTGCACACCTCCACAGGGACACACTCATTCTAACAGTTCAGTGTGCACACCTCCATGTGGACACAATCATACTAACAGTTCAGTGTGCACACCTCCATGTGGACACATTCTAACATTTCAGTGTGCACACCTCCACAGGGACACACTCATTCTAACAGTTCAGTGTGCACACCTCCATGTGCACATAATCATTCTAACAGTTCACTGTGCACACCTCCACAGGGACACACTCATTCTAACAGTTCAGTGTGCACACCTGCATGTGGACACAATCATTCTAACAGTTCAGTTTGCACACCTCCATGAGGACCCACTCATTCTAACCGTTCAGTGTGGACACCTCCATGTGGGCACAGTCATTTTAACAGTTCAGTGTGCACACCTCCATGTGGATACAATCATTTAACAGTTCAGTGTGCACACCTCCATGTGGACACATTCTAACAGTTCAGTGTGCACACCTCCATGTGGACACACTCATTCTAACAGTTCAGTGTGCACACCTCCATGTGGGCACACTCATTCCTACAGTTCAGTGTGCACACCTCCATGTGGACACACTCATTCTAACAGTTCAGTGTGCACATCTCCATGTGGACACACTCATTCTAACAGTTCAGTGTGCAAACCTCCATGTGAGCACACTCATTCTAACAGTTCAGTGTGCACACGTCCATTTGGGCATACTCATTCTAACAGTTCAGTGTGCACACCTCCATGTGGGCACACTCATTCTAACATTTCAGTGTGCACACCTCCATGTGGACACACTCATTCTAACAGTTCAGTGTGCACAACTCCATGTGGACACACTCATTCTAACAGTTCAGTGTGCACATTTCCATGTGGACACACTCATTCTAACAGTTCAGTGTGCACACTTCCATGTGGACACACTCATTCTAACAGCTCAGTGTGCACACCTCCATATGGACACACTCATTCTAACAGTTCAGTGTGCACACCTCCATGTGAGCACACTCATTCTAACAGTTCAGTGTGCACACCTCCATGTGGACACACTTATTCTAACAGTTCATTGTGCACACCTCCATGTGGACAAATTCTAACACTTCGGTGTGCACACCTCCATGTGGACACACTCATTCTAACATTTCAGTGTTCACACCTCCACAGGGACACACTCATTCTAACAGTTCACTGTGCACACCTCCATGTGGACATAATCATTCGAACAGTTCAGTGTGCACACCTCCACAGGGACGCACTCATTCTAACAGTTCAGTGTGCACACCCTCATGTGGACACACTCATTCTCACAGTTCAGTGTGCACACCTCCACAGGGACACACTCATTCTAACAGTTCAGTGTGCACACCTCCATGTGGACACAATCATACTAACAGTTCAGTGTGCACACCTCCATGTGGACACATTCTAACATTTCAGTGTGCACACCTCCACAGGGACACACTCATTCTAACAGTTCAGTGTGCACACCTCCATGTGCACATAATCATTCTAACAGTTCACTGTGCACACCTCCACAGGGACACACTCATTCTAACAGTTCAGTGTGCACACCTGCATGTGGACACAATCATTCTAACAGTTCAGTTTGCACACCCCCATGAGGACCCACTCATTCTAACAGTTCAGTGTGGACACCTCCATGTGGGCACAGTCATTTTAACAGTTCAGTGTGCACACCTCCATGTGGATACAATCATTTAACAGTTCAGTGTGCACACCTCCATGTGGACATATTCTAACAGTTCAGTGTGCACACCTCCATGTGGACACACTCATTCTAACAGTTCAATGTGCACACCTCCATGTGAGCACACTCATTCTAACAGTTCAATGTGCACACCTCCATGTGGGCACACTCATTCTAACAGTTCAGAGTGCACACCTCCATGTGGACACACTCATTCTAACAGTTCAGTGTGCACACCTCCATGTGGACACACTCATTCTAACAGTTCAGTGTGCACACCTCCACAGGGATAAACTCATTCTAACAGCTCAGTGTGCACACCTATATATGGACACACTCATTCTAACATCTCAGTGTTCACACCTCCATATGGACACACTCATTCTAACAGTTCAGTGTGCACACGTCCATGTGGGCACACTCATTCTAACAGTTCAGTGTGCACACCTCCATGTGGACACACTCATTCTAACAGTTCAGTGTGCACACCTCCATGTGGACACACTCATTCTAACAGTTCAGTGTGCGCACCTCCATGTGGGCACACTCATTCTAACAGTTCAGTGTGCACACCTCCATGTGGACACACTCATTCTAACAGTTCAGTGTGCACACCTCCATGTGGACACACTCATTCTAACAGTTCAGTGTGCACACATCCATGTGGACACACTCAATCTAACAGTTCACTGTGCACACCTCCATGTGGACACACTCATTCTAACAGTTCAGTGTGCACACCTCCATGTGGGCACAGTCATTCTAACAGTTCAGTGTGCACACCTCCTTGTGGACCCAGTCAATCTAACAGTTCAGTGTGCACACCTCTATGTGGACATATTCTAACACTTCGGTGTGCACACCTTCATGTGGACACACTCATTCTAACATTTCAGTGTACACACCTCCACAGGGACACACTCATTCTAACAGTTCAGTGTGCACACCTCCATGTTGACACAATCATGCTAACAGTTCAGTGTGCACACCTCCATGAGGGCATACTCATTCTAACTGTTCAGTGTGCACACCTCATTGTGGACACACTCATTCTAAAAGTTCAGTGTGCACACCTCCATGTGGACACACTCATTCTAACAGTTCAGTGTGCACACCTCCATGTGCACACTCATTCTAACATTTCAGTGTGCACACCTCCACAGGGATACACTCATTCTAACATTTCAGTGTGCACACTTCCATGTGGACATATCCTAACACTTCGGTGTGCACACCTCCATGTGGACACACTCATTCTAACATTTCAGTGTACACACCTCCACAGAGACACACAATTTCTAACAGTTCAGTGTGCACACCTCGATGTGGACACACTCATTCTAACAGTTCAGTGTGCACAACTCCATGTGGGCACACTCATTCTAACAGTTCAGTGTGCACACCTCCATGTGGACACACTCATTCTAACAGTTCAGTGTGCATACCTCCATGTGGACACACTCATTCTAACAGTTCAGTGTGCACACCTCCATAGGGATACACTAATTCTAACAGTTCAGTGTGCACACCTCCAAAGGGACACACTCATTCTAACAGTTCAGTGTGCACACCTCCATGTGGACACACTCATTCTAAGAGTTCAGTGTCCACACCTCCATGTGGACACACTCATTCTAACATTTCAGTGTGCACACCCCACAGGGATACACTAATTCTAACAGTTCAGTGTGCACATCTTCATGTGGACACACTCATTCTAACAGTTCAGGGTGCACACCTCCATGTGGGCACACTCATTCTAACAGTTCAGTGTGCACACCTCCATGTGGACACACTCATTCTAACAGTTCAGTGTGCACACCTCCATGTGGACACACTTATTCTAACAGTTCATTGTGCACACCTCCATGTGGACAAATTCTAACACTTGGGTGTGCACACCTCCATGTGGACACACTCATTCTAACATTTCAGTGTTCACACCTCCACAGGGACACACTCATTCTAACAGTTCACTGTGCACACCTCCATGTGGACATAATATTTCGAACAGTTCAGTGTGCACACCTCCACAGGGACGCACTCATTCTAACAGTTCAGTGTGCACACCCTCATGTGGACACACTCATTCTCACAGTTCAGTGTGCACACCTCCACAGGGACACACTCATTCTAACAGTTCAGTGTGCACACCTCCATGTGGACACAATCATACTAACAGTTCAGTGTGCACACCTCCATGTGGACACATTCTAACATTTCAGTGTGCACACCTCCACAGGGACACACTCATTCTAACAGTTCAGTGTGCACACCTCCATGTGCACATAATCATTCTAACAGTTCACTGTGCACACCTCCACAGGGACACACTCATTCTAACAGTTCAGTGTGCACACCTGCATGTGGACACAATCATTCTAACAGTTCAGTTTGCACACCTCCATGAGGACCCACTCATTCTAACAGTTCAGTGTGGACACCTCCATGTGGGCACAGTCATTCTAACAGTTCAGTGTGCACACCTCCATGTGGACACACTCATTCTAACAGTTCAGTGTGCACACCTCCATGTGGGCACACTCATTCCTACAGTTCAGTGTGCACACCTCCATGTGGACACACTCATTCTAACAGTTCAGTGTGCACATCTCCATGTGGACACACTCATTCTAACAGTTCAGTGTGCAAACCTCCATGTGAGCACACTCATTCTAACAGTTCAGTGTGCACACGTCCATTTGGGCATACTCATTCTAACAGTTCAGTGTGCACACCTCCATGTGGGCACACTCATTCTAACATTTCAGTGTGCACACCTCCATGTGGACACACTCATTCTAACAGTTCAGTGTGCACAACTCCATGTGGACACACTCATTCTAACAGTTCAGTGTGCACATTTCCATGTGGACACACTCATTCTAACAGTTCAGTGTGCACACTTCCATGTGGACACACTCATTCTAACAGCTCAGTGTGCACACCTCCATATGGACACACTCATTCTAACAGTTCAGTGTGCACACCTCCATGTGAGCACACTCATTCTAACAGTTCAGTGTGCACACCTCCATGTGGACACACTTATTCTAACAGTTCATTGTGCACACCTCCATGTGGACAAATTCTAACACTTCGGTGTGCACACCTCCATGTGGACACACTCATTCTAACATTTCAGTGTTCACACCTCCACAGGGACACACTCATTCTAACAGTTCACTGTGCACACCTCCATGTGGACATAATCATTCGAACAGTTCAGTGTGCACACCTCCACAGGGACGCACTCATTCTAACAGTTCAGTGTGCACACCCTCATGTGGACACACTCATTCTCACAGTTCAGTGTGCACACCTCCACAGGGACACACTCATTCTAACAGTTCAGTGTGCACACCTCCATGTGGACACAATCATACTAACAGTTCAGTGTGCACACCTCCATGTGGACACATTCTAACATTTCAGTGTGCACACCTCCACAGGGACACACTCATTCTAACAGTTCAGTGTGCACACCTCCATGTGCACATAATCATTCTAACAGTTCACTGTGCACACCTCCACAGGGACACACTCATTCTAACAGTTCAGTGTGCACACCTGCATGTGGACACAATCATTCTAACAGTTCAGTTTGCACACCCCCATGAGGACCCACTCATTCTAACAGTTCAGTGTGGACACCTCCATGTGGGCACAGTCATTTTAACAGTTCAGTGTGCACACCTCCATGTGGATACAATCATTTAACAGTTCAGTGTGCACACCTCCATGTGGACACATTCTAACAGTTCAGTGTGCACACCTCCATGTGGACACACTCATTCTAACAGTTCAGTGTGCACACCTCCATGTGGGCACACTCATTCCTACAGTTCAGTGTGCACACCTCCATGTGGACACACTCATTCTAACAGTTCAGTGTGCACATCTCCATGTGGACACACTCATTCTAACAGTTCAGTGTGCAAACCTCCATGTGAGCACACTCATTCTAACAGTTCAGTGTGCACACGTCCATTTGGGCATACTCATTCTAACAGTTCAGTGTGCACACCTCCATGTGGGCACACTCATTCTAACATTTCAGTGTGCACACCTCCATGTGGACACACTCATTCTAACAGTTCAGTGTGCACAACTCCATGTGGACACACTCATTCTAACAGTTCAGTGTGCACATTTCCATGTGGACACACTCATTCTAACAGTTCAGTGTGCACACTTCCATGTGGACACACTCATTCTAACAGCTCAGTGTGCACACCTCCATATGGACACACTCATTCTAACAGTTCAGTGTGCACACCTCCATGTGAGCACACTTATTCTAACAGTTCATTGTGCACACCTCCATGTGGACAAATTCTAACACTTCGGTGTGCACACCTCCATGTGGACACACTCATTCTAACATTTCAGTGTTCACAACTCCACAGGGACACACTCATTCTAACAGTTCACTGTGCACACCTCCATGTGGACATAATCATTCGAACAGTTCAGTGTGCACACCTCCACAGGGACGCACTCATTCTAACAGTTCAGTGTGCACACCCTCATGTGGACACACTCATTCTCACAGTTCAGTGGGCACACCTCCACAGGGACACACTCATTCTAACAGTTCAGTGTGCACACCTCCATGTGGACACAATCATACTAACAGTTCAGTGTGCACACCTCCATGTGGACACATTCTAACATTTCAGTGTGCACACCTCCACAGGGACACACTCATTCTAACAGTTCAGTGTGCACACCTCCATGTGCACATAATCATTCTAACAGTTCACTGTGTACACCTCCACAGGGACACACTCATTCTAACAGTTCAGTGTGCACACCTGCATGTGGACACAATCATTCTAACAGTTCAGTTTGCACACCCCCATGAGGACCCACTCATTCTAACAGTTCAGTGTGGACACCTCCATGTGGGCACAGTCATTTTAACAGTTCAGTGTGCACACCTCCATGTGGATACAATCATTTAACAGTTCAGTGTGCACACCTCCATGTGGACACATTCTAACAGTTCAGTGTGCTCACCTCCATGTGGACACACTCATTCTAACAGTTCAGTGTGCACACCTCCATGTGGGCACACTCATTCCTACAGTTCAGTGTGCACACCTCCATGTGGACACACTCATTCTAACAGTTCAGTGTGCACATCTCCATGTGGACACACTCATTCTAACAGTTCAGTGTGCAAACCTCCATGTGAGCACACTCATTCTAACAGTTCAGTGTGCACACGTCCATTTGGGCATACTCATTCTAACAGTTCAGTGTGCACACCTCCATGTGGGCACACTCATTCTAACATTTCAGTGTGCACACCTCCATGTGGACACACTCATTCTAACAGTTCAGTGTGCACAACTCCATGTGGACACACTCATTCTAACAGTTCAGTGTGCACATTTCCATGTGGACACACTCATTCTAACAGTTCAGTGTGCACACTTCCATGTGGACACACTCATTCTAACAGCTCAGTGTGCACACCTCCATATGGACACACTCATTCTAACAGTTCAGTGTGCACACCTCCATGTGAGCACACTCATTCTAACAGTTCAGTGTGCACACCTCCATGTGGACACACTTATTCTAACAGTTCATTGTGCACACCTCCATGTGGACAAATTCTAACACTTCGGTGTGCACACCTCCATGTGGACACACTCATTCTAACATTTCAGTGTTCACACCTCCACAGGGACACACTCATTCTAACAGTTCACTGTGCACACCTCCATGTGGACATAATCATTCGAACAGTTCAGTGTGCACACCTCCACAGGGACGCACTCATTCTAACAGTTCAGTGTGCACACCCTCATGTGGACACACTCATTCTCACAGTTCAGTGTGCACACCTCCACAGGGACACACTCATTCTAACAGTTCAGTGTGCACACCTCCATGTGGACACAATCATACTAACAGTTCAGTGTGCACACCTCCATGTGGACACATTCTAACATTTCAGTGTGCACACCTCCACAGGGACACACTCATTCTAACAGTTCAGTGTGCACACCTCCATGTGCACATAATCATTCTAACAGTTCACTGTGCACACCTCCACAGGGACACACTCATTCTAACAGTTCAGTGTGCACACCTGCATGTGGACACAATCATTCTAACAGTTCAGTTTGCACACCTCCATGAGGACCCACTCATTCTAACAGTTCAGTGTGGACACCTCCATGTGGGCACAGTCATTTTAACAGTTCAGTGTGCACACCTCCATGTGGATACAATCATTTAACAGTTCAGTGTGCACACCTCCATGTGGAAACATTCTAACAGTTCAGTGTGCACACCTCCATGTGGACACACTCATTCTAACAGTTCAGTGTGCACACCTCCATGTGGGCACACTCATTCCTACAGTTCAGTGTGCACACCTCCATGTGGACACACTCATTCTAACAGTTCAGTGTGCACATCTCCATGTGGACACACTCATTCTAACAGTCCAGTGTGCAAACCTCCATGTGAGCACACTCATTCTAACAGTTCAGTGTGCACACGTCCATTTGGGCATACTCATTCTAACATTTCAGTGTACACACCTCCACAGGGACACACTCATTCTAACAGTTCAGTGTGCAAACCTCCATGTGGACACACTCATTCTAACAGTTCAGTATGCAAACCTCCATGTGGACACAATCATTCTAACAGTTCAGTGTGCACACCTCCATGTGGACACACTCATTCTAACAGTTCAGTGTGCACACCTCCATGTGGACACACTCATTCTAACAGTTCAGTGTGCACACCTCCACAAGGATACACTAATTCTAACAGTTCAGTGTGCACACCTCCAAAGGGACACACTCATTCTAACAGTTCAGTGTGCACACCTCCATGTGGACACACTCATTCTAACAGTTCAGTGTGCACACCTCCATGTGGACATAATCATTCGAACAGTTCAGTGTGCACACCTCCACAGGGACACACACATTTTAACAGCTCAGTGTGCACACACTCATGTGGACACAATCATTCTCACAGTTCATTGTGCACACCTACACAGGGACACACTCATCTAACAGTTCAGTGTGCACACCTCCATGTGGACACACTCATTCTAACAGTTCAATGTGCACACCTCCATGTGGATACAATCATTCTAACAGTTCAGTGTGCACACCTCCATGTGGACACATTCTAACAGTTCAGTGTGCACACCTCCATGTGGACACACTCATTCTAACAGTTCAGTGTGCACAACTCCATGTGGGCACACTCATTCTAACAGTTCAGTGTGCACACCTCCATGTGGACACACTCATTCTAACAGTTCAGTGTGCACACCTCCATGTGGACACACTCATTCTAACAGTTCAGTGTGCACACCTCCATGTGAGCACACTCATTCTAACAGTTCAATGTGCACACCTCCATGTGGGCACACTCATTCTAACAGTTCAGAGCGCACACCTCCATGTGGACACACTCATTCTAACAGTTCAGTGTGCACACCTCCATGTGGACACACTCATTCTAACAGTTCAATGTGCACAACTCCATGTGGACACACTCATTCTAACAGTTCAGTGTGCACACTTTATTGTGGACACACTCATTCTAACAGTTCAGTGTGCACACCTCCACAGGGATAAACTCATTCTAACAGCTCAGTGTGCACACCTATATATGGACACACTCATTCTAACAGCTCTGTGTTCACACCTCCATATGGACACACTCATTCTAACAGTTCAGTGTGCACACCTCCATGTGGGCACACTCATTCTAACAGTTCAGTGTGCACACCTCCATGTGGACACACTCATTCTAACAGTTCAGTGTGCACACCTCCATGTGGACACACTCATTCTAACAGTTCAGTGTGCACACCTCCATGTGGACACACTCATTATAACAGTTCAGTGTGCACACCTCCATGTGGACACACTCATTCTAACAGTTCACTGTGCACACCTCCAAGTGGACACACTCATTCTAACAGGTCAGTGTGCACATATTCATGTATACACAATCATTCTCACAGTTCATTGTGCACACCTACACAGGGACACACTCATTCTAACAGTTCAGTGTGCACACCTCCATGTGGACACAATCATTCTAACAGTTCAGCGTGGACACCTCCATGTGGGCACATTCATTTTAACAGTTCAGTGTGCACACCTCCATGTGGACACAATCATTCTAACAGTTCAGTGTGCACACCTCCATGTGGACACATTCTAACAGTTCAGTGTGCACACCTCCACAGGGACACACTCATTCTAACAGTTCAGTGTGCACACCTCCATGTGCACATAATCATTCTAACAGTTCACTGTGCACACCTCCACAGGGACACACTCATTCTAACAGTTCAGTGTGCACACCTGCATGTGGACACAATCATTCTAACAGTTCAGTGTGCACACCTCCATGAGGACCCACTCATTCTAACAGTTCAGTGTGGACACCTCCATGTGGGCACAGTCATTTTAACAGTTCAGTGTGCACACCTCCATGTGGATACAATCATTCTAACAGTTCAGTGTGCACACCTCCATGTGGACACATTCTAACAGTTCAGTGTGCACACCTCCATGTGGACACACTCATTCTAACAGTTCAGTGTGCACACCTCCATGTGGGCACACTCATTCTAACAGTTCAGTGTGCACACCTCCATGTGGACACACTCATTCTAACAGTTCAGTGTGCACACCTCCATGTGGACACACTCATTCTAACAGTTCAATGTGCACACCTCCATGTGAGCACACTCATTCTAACAGTTCAATGTGCACACCTCCATGTGGGCACACTCATTCTAACAGTTCAGAGTGCACACCTCCATGTGGACACACTCATTCTAACAGTTGAGTGTGCACACCTCCATGTGGACACACTCATTCTAACAGTTCAGTGTGCACACCTCCACAGGGATAAACTCATTCTAACAGCTCAGTGTGCACACCTATATATGGACACACTCATTCTAACATCTCAGTGTTCACACCTCCATATGGACACACTCATTCTAACAGTTCAGTGTGCACACGTCCATGTGGGCCCACTCATTCTAACAGTTCAGTGTGCACACCTCCATGTGGACACACTCATTCTAACAGTTCAGTGTGCACACCTCCATGTGGACACACTCATTCTAACAGTTCAGTGTGCGCACCTCCATGTGGGCACACTCATTCTAACAGTTCAGTGTGCACACCTCCATGTGGACACACTCATTCTAACAGTTCAGTGTGCACACCTCCATGTGGACACACTCATTCTAACAGTTCAGTGTGCACACATCCATGTGGACACACTCAATCTAACAGTTCACTGTGCACACCTCCATGTGGACACACTCATTCTAACAGTTCAGTGTGCACACCTCCATGTGGGCACAGTCATTCTAACAGTTCAGTGTGCACACCTCCTTGTGGACCCAGTCAATCTAACAGTTCAGTGTGCACACCTCTATGTGGACATATTCTAACACTTCGGTGTGCACACCTCCATGTGGACACACTCATTCTAACATTTCAGTGTACACACCTCCACAGGGACACACTCATTCTAACAGTTCAGTGTGCACACTTCCATGTGGACATATCCTAACACTTCGGTGTGCACACCTCCATGTGGACACACTCATTCTAACATTTCAGTGTACACACCTCCACAGGGACACACTATATCTAACAGTTCAGTGTGCACACCTCCATGTGGACACACTCATTCTAACAGTTCAGTGTGCACACCTCCATGTGCACACTCATTCTAACATTTCAGTGTGCACACCTCCACAGGGATACACTCATTCTAACATTTCAGTGTGCACACTTCCATGTGGACATATCCTAACACTTCGGTGTGCACACCTCCATGTGGACACACTCATTCTAACATTTCAGTGTACACACCTCCACAGGGACACACTATTTTTAACAGTTCAGTGTGCACACCTCGATGTGGACACACTCATTCTAACAGTTCAGTGTGCACAACTCCATGTGGACACACTCATTCTAACAGTTCAGTGTGCACACCTCCATGTGGACACACTCATTCTAACAGTTCAGTGTGCATACCTCCATGTGGACACACTCATTCTAACAGTTCAGTGTGCACACCTCCACAGGGATACACTAATTCTAACAGTTCAGTGTGCACAACTCCAAAGGGACACACTCATTCTAACAGTTCAGTGTGCACACCTCCATGTGGACACACTCATTCTAACAGTTCAGTGTCCACACCTCCATGTGGACACACTCATTCTAACATTTCAGTGTGCACACCCCACAGGGATACACTAATTCTAACAGTTCAGTGTGCACATCTTCATGTGGACACACTCATTCTAACAGTTCAGGGTGCACACCTCCATGTGGGCACACTCATTCTAACAGTTCAGTGTGCACACCTCCATGTGGACACACTCATTCTAACAGTTCAGTGTGCACACCTCCATGTGGACACACTTATTCTAACAGTTCATTGTGCACACCTCCATGTGGACAAATTCTAACACTTCGGTGTGCACACCTCCATGTGGACACACTCATTCTAACATTTCAGTGTTCACACCTCCACAGGGACACACTCATTCTAACAGTTCACTGTGCACACCTCCATGTGGACATAATCATTCGAACAGTTCAGTGTGCACACCTCCACAGGGACGCACTCATTCTAACAGTTCAGTGTGCACACCCTCATGTGGACACACTCATTCTCACAGTTCAGTGTGCACACCTCCACAGGGACACACTCATTCTAACAGTTCAGTGTGCACACCTCCATGTGGACACAATCATACTAACAGTTCAGTGTGCACACCTCCATGTGGACACATTCTAACATTTCAGTGTGCACACCTCCACAGGGACACACTCATTCTAACAGTTCAGTGTGCACACCTCCATGTGCACATAATCATTCTAACAGTTCACTGTGCACACCTCCACAGGGACACACTCATTCTAACAGTTCAGTGTGCACACCTGCATGTGGACACAATCATTCTAACAGTTCAGTTTGCACACCTCCATGAGGACCCACTCATTCTAACAGTTCAGTGTGGACACCTCCATGTGGGCACAGTCATTTTAACAGTTCAGTGTGCACACCTCCATGTGGATACAATCATTTAACAGTTCAGTGTGCACACCTCCATGTGGACACATTCTAACAGTTCAGTGTGCACACCTCCATGTGGACACACTCATTCTAACAGTTCAGTGTGCACACCTCCATGTGGGCACACTCATTCCTACAGTTCAGTGTGCACACCTCCATGTGGACACACTCATTCTAACAGTTCAGTGTGCACATCTCCATGTGGACACACTCATTCTAACAGTTCAGTGTGCAAACCTCCATGTGAGCACACTCATTCTAACAGTTCAGTGTGCACACGTCCATTTGGGCATACTCATTCTAACAGTTCAGTGTGCACACCTCCATGTGGGCACACTCATTCTAACATTTCAGTGTGCACACCTCCATGTGGACACACTCATTCTAACAGTTCAGTGTGCACAACTCCATGTGGACACACTCATTCTAACAGTTCAGTGTGCACATTTCCATGTGGACACACTCATTCTAACAGTTCAGTGTGCACACTTCCATGTGGACACACTCATTCTAACAGCTCAGTGTGCACACCTCCATATGGACACACTCATTCTAACAGTTCAGTGTGCACACCTCCATGTGAGCACACTCATTCTAACAGTTCAGTGTGCACACCTCCATGTGGACACACTTATTCTAACAGTTCATTGTGCACACCTCCATGTGGACAAATTCTAACACTTCGGTGTGCACACCTCCATGTGGACACACTCATTCTAACATTTCAGTGTTCACACCTCCACAGGGACACACTCATTCTAACAGTTCACTGTGCACACCTCCATGTGGACATAATCATTCGAACAGTTCAGTGTGCACACCTCCACAGGGATGCACTCATTCTAACAGTTCAGTGTGCACACCCTCATGTGGACACACTCATTCTCACAGTTCAGTGTGCACACCTCCACAGGGACACACTCATTCTAACAGTTCAGTGTGCACACCTCCATGTGGACACAATCATACTAACAGTTCAGTGTGCACACCTCCATGTGGACACATTCTAACATTTCAGTGTGCACACCTCCACAGGGACACACTCATTCTAACAGTTCAGTGTGCACACCTCCATGTGCACATAATCATTCTAACAGTTCACTGTGCACACCTCCACAGGGACACACTCATTCTAACAGTTCAGTGTGCACACCTGCATGTGGACACAATCATTCTAACAGTTCAGTTTGCACACCTCCATGAGGACCCACTCATTCTAACAGTTCAGTGTGGACACCTCCATGTGGGCACAGTCATTTTAACAGTTCAGTGTGCACACCTCCATGTGGACGTAATCATTCTAACAGTTCAGTGTGCACAATTCCATGTGGACACATTCTAATAGTTCAGTGTGCACACCTCCATGTGGACACACTCATTCTAACAGTTCAGTGTGCACATCTCCATGTGGGCACACTCATTCCTACAGTTCAGTGTGCACACCTCCATGTGGACACACTCATTCTAACAGTTCAGTGTGCACATCTCCATGTGGACACATTCATTCTAACTGTTCAGTGTGCACACCTCCATGTGAGCACACTCATTCTAACAGTTCAGTGTGCACACCTCCATTTGGGCATACTCATTCTAACAGTTCAGTGTGCACACCTCCATGTGGACACACTCATTCTAACAGTTCAGTGTGCACACTTCCATGTGGACACACTCATTCTAACAGTTCAGTGTGCACAATTCCATGTGGACACACTCATTCTAACAGCTCAGTGTGCACACCTCCATATGGACACACTCATTCTGACAGTTCATTGTGCACACCTCCATGTGGGCACACTCATTCTAACAGTTCAGAGTGCACACCTTCATGTGGACACACTTATTCTAATAGTTCAGTGTGCACACCTCCATGTGGACACACTCATTCTAACAGTTCAGTGTGCACACCTCCACAGGGATACACTCATTCTAACAGTAGAGTGTGCACATCTCCATGTAGACACACTCATTCTAACAGTTCAGTGTGCACACCTCCATGTGGGCACACTCATTCTAACAGTTCAGTGTGCACACGTCCATGTGGGCACACTCATTATAACAGTTCAGTGTGCACACCTCCATGTGGACACACTCATTCTAACAGTTCAGTGTGCACACCTCCATGTGGACAAATTCTAACACTTCAGTGTGCACACCTCTATGTGGACACACTCATTCTAACATTTCAGTGTGCACACCTCCACAGGGACACACTCATTCTAACAGTTCAGTGTGCACACCTCCATGTGGACACACTTATTCTAATAGTTCAGTGTGCACACCTCCATGTGGACACACTCATTCTAACAGTTCAGTGTGCACACCTCCATGTGGACACACTCATTCTAGCATTTCAGTGTGCACACCCCACAGGATACACTCATTCTAACAGTTCAGTGTGCACAACTTCATGTGGACACACTCATTCTAACAGTTCAGTGTGCACACCTCCATGTGGGCACACTCATTCTAACAGTTCAGTGTGCACACCTCCATGTGGACACACTCATTCTAACAGTTCAGTGTGCACACCTCCATGTGGACAAATTCTAACACTTCGGGTGCACACCTCTATGTGGACACACTCATTCTAACATTTCAGTGTGCACACCTCCACAGGGACACACTCATTCTAACAGTTCAGTGTGCACACCTCCATGAGGACACACTTATTCTAATAGTTCAGTGTGCACACCTCCATGTGGACACACTCATTCTAACAGTTCAGTGTGCACACCTCCATGTGGACACACTCATTCTAACATTTCAGTGTGCACACCCCACAGGGATAAACTCATTCTAACAGTTCAGTGTGCACAACTTCATGTGGACACACTCATTCTAACAGTTCAGTGTGCACACCTCCATGTGGACAAATTCTAACACTTCAATGTGCACACCTCCATGTGGACACACTCATTCTAACATTTCAGTGTTCACACCTCCACAGGGACACACTCATTCTAACAGTTCAGTGTGCACACCTCCATGTGGACATAATCATTCGAACAGTTCATTTTGCACACCTCCACAGGGACACACTCATTCTAACAGCTCAGTGTGCACACCCTCATGTGGACACAATCATTCTCACAGTTCATTGTGCACACCTACACAGGGACACACTCATTCTAACAGTTCAGTGTGCACACCTCAATGTGAACACACTCATTCTAACAGTTCAGCGTGGACACCTCCATGTGGGCACATTCATTTTAACAGTTCAGTGTGCACACCTCCATGTGGACACAATCATTCTAACAGTTCAGTGTGCACACCTCCATGTGGACACATTCTAACAGTTCAGTGTGCACAGCTCCACAGGGACACACTCATTCTAACAGTTCAGTGTGCACACCTCCATGTGCTCATAATCATTCTAACAGTTCACTGTGCACACCTCCACAGGGACACACTCATTCTAACAGTTCAGTGTGCACACCTGCATGTGGACACAATCATTCTAACAGTTCAGAGTGCACACCTCCATGAGGACCCACTCATTCTAACAGTTCAGTGTGGACACCTCCATGTGGGCACAGTCATTTTAACAGTTCAGTGTGCACACCTCCATGTGGATACAATCTTTCTAACAGTTCAGTGTGCACACCTCCATGTGGACACACTCATTCTAACAGTTCAGTGTGCACACCTCCATGTTGACACACTCATCCTAACAGTTCAGTGTGCACACCTCCATGTGGACACACTCATTCTAACAGTTCAGTGTGCACACCTCCATGTGAGCACACTCATTCTAACAGTTCAATGTGCACACCTCCATTTGGGCACCCTCATTCTAACAGTTCAGAGTGCACACCTCAATGTGGACACACTCATTCTAACAGTTCAGTGTGCACACCTCCATATGGACACACTCATTCTAACAGTTCAGTGTGCACAACTCCATGTGGACACACTCATTCTAACAGTTCAGTGTGCACACTTCCATGTGGACACACTCATTCTAACAGTTCAGTGTGCACACCTCCACAGGGATAAACTCATTCTAACAGCTCAGTGTGCACACCTATATATGGACACACTCATTCTAACAGCTCAGTGTGCACACCTCCATGTGGACACACTCATTCTAACAGTTCAGTGTGCACAACTCCATGTGGACACACTCATTCTAACAGTTCAGTGTGCACACCTCCATGTGGACACACTCATTCTAACAGTTCAGTGTGCACACCTCCATGTGGACACACTCATTCTAACAGTTCAGTGTGCACACCCCACAGGGATACACTCATTCTATCAGTTCAGTGTGCACCACTTCATGTGGACACACTCATTCTAACAGTTCAGTGTGCACACCTCCATGTGGGCACACTCATTCTAACAGTTCAGTGTGCACACCTCCATGTGGACACACTCATTCTAACAGTTCAGTGTGCACACCTCCATGTGGACACACTTATTCTAACAGTTCAGTGTGCACACCTCCATGTGGACAAATTCTAACAGTTCAGTGTGCACACCTCCATGTGGACACACTCATTCTAAAATTTTAGTGTTCACACCTCCACAGGGAGACACTCATTCTAACAGTTCAGTGTGCACACTTCCATGTGGACAAATTCTAACAGTTCAGTGTGCACACCTCCATGTGGACACACTCATTCTAACAGTTCAGTGTGCACACCTCCATGTGGGCACACTCATTTTTACAGTTCAGTGTGCACACCTCCATGTGGACACACTCATTCTAACAGTTCAGTGTGCACATCTCCATGTGGACACACTCATTCTAACAGTTCAGTGTGCACACCTCCATGTGAGCACACTCATTCTAACAGTTCAGTGTGCACAACTCCATTTGGGCATACTCATTCTAACAGTTCAGTGTGCACACCTCCATGTGGACACACTCATTCTAACAGTTCAGTGTGCACACTTCCATGTGGACACACTCATTCTAACAGTTCAGTGTGCACAATTCCATGTGGACACACTCATTCTAACAGCTCAGTGTGCACACCTCCATATGGACACACTCATTCTAACAGTTCAGTGTGCACACCTCCATGTGGGCACACTCATTCTAACAGTTCAGTGTGCACACCTTCATGTGGACACACTTATTCTAATAGTTCAGTGTGCACACCTCCATGTGGACACACTCATTCTAACAGTTCAGTGTGCACACCTCCACGTGGACACACTCATTCTAACAGTTGAGTGTGCACACCTCCACAGGGATACACTCATTCTAACAGTACAGTGTGCACATCTCCATGTAGACACACTCATTCTAACAGTTCAGTGTGCACACCTCCATGTGGGCACACTCATTATAACAGTTCAGTGTGCACACGTCCATGTGGGCACACTCATTATAACAGTTCAGTGTGCACACCTCCATGTGGACACACTCATTCTAACAGTTCAGTGTGCACACCTCCATGTGGACAAATTCTAACACTTCGGTGTGCACACCTCTATGTGGACACACTCATTCTAACATTTCAGTGTGCACACCTCCACAGGGACACACTCATTCTAACAGTTCAGTGTGCACACCTCCATGTGGACACACTTATTCTAATAGTTCAGTGTGCACACCTCCATGTGGACACACTCATTCTAACAGTTCAGTGTGCACACCTCCATGTGGACACACTCATTCTAACATTTCAGTGTGCACACCCCACAGGGATACACTCATTCTAACAGTTCAGTGTGCACAACTTCATGTGGACACACTCATTCTAACAGTTCAGTGTGCACACCTCCATGTGGACACACTCATTCTAACAGTTCAGTGTGCACACCTCCATGAGGACACACTCATTCTAACAGTTCACTGTGCACACCTCCATGTGGACACACTTATTCTAACAGTTCATTGTGCACACCTCCATGTGGACAAATTCTAACACTTCGGTGTGCACACCTCCTTGTGGACACACTCATTCTAACATTTCAGTGTTCACACCTCCACAGGGACACACTCATTCTAACAGTTCAGTGTGCACACCTCCATGTGGACATAATCATTCGAACAGTTCAGTGTGCACACCTCCACAGGGACACACTCATTCTAACAGCTCAGTGTGCACACCCTCATGTGGACACAATCATTCTCACAGTTCATTGTGCACACCTACACAGGGACACACTCATTCTAACAGTTCAGTGTGCACACCTCCATGTGGACACAATCATTCTAACAGTTCAGTGTGCACACCTCCATGTGGACACATTCTAACAGTTCAGTGTGCACACCTCCACAGGGACACACTCATTCTAACAGTTCAGTGTGCACCCCTCCATGTGCACATAATCATTCTAACAGTTCACTGTGCACACCTCCACAGGGACACACCCATTCTAGCAGTTCAGTGTGCACACCTGCATGTGGACACAATCATTCTAACAGTTCAGTGTGCACACCTCCATGAGGACCCACTCATTCTAACAGTTCAGTGTGGACACCTGCATGTGGACACACTCATTCTAACAGTTCAGTGTGCACAACTCCATGTGGACACACTCATTCTAACAGTTCAGTGTGCACCCCTCCATGTGCACATAATCATTCTAACAGTTCACTGTGCACACCTCCACAGGGACACACCCATTCTAACAGTTCAGTGTGCACACTTCCATGTGGACACACTCATTCTAACAGTTCAGTGTGCACACCTCCACAGGGATAAACTCATTCTAACAGCTCAGTGTGCACACCTATATATGGACACACTCATTCTAACAGCTCAGTGTGCACACCTCCATGTGGACACACTCATTCTAACAGTTCAGTGTGCACAACTCCATGTGGACACACTCATTCTAACAGTTCAGTGTGCACACCTCCATGTGGACACACTCATTCTAACAGTTCAGTGTGCACACCTCCATGTGGACACACTCATTCTAACAGTTCAGTGTGCACACCCCACAGGGATACACTCATTCTATCAGTTCAGTGTGCACAACTTCATGTGGACACACTCATTCTAACAGTTCAGTGTGCACACCTCCATGTGGGCACACTCATTCTAACAGTTCAGTGTGC
Source organism: Peromyscus eremicus (assembly GCF_949786415.1). Classification (NCBI taxonomy): domain Eukaryota; kingdom Metazoa; phylum Chordata; class Mammalia; order Rodentia; family Cricetidae; genus Peromyscus; species Peromyscus eremicus. The sequence continues at coordinate 121,789 of NW_026734496.1, forward strand.
ACACCTCCATGTGGACACACTCATTCTAACAGTTCAGTGTGCACACCTCCATGTGGACACACTTATTCTAACAGTTCAGTTTGCACACCTCCATGTGGACAAATTCTAACACTTCGGTGTGCACACCTCCATGTGGACACACTCATTCTAACATTTTAGTGTTCACACCTCCACAGGGAGACACTCATTCTAACAGTTCAGTGTGCACACTTCCATGTGGACACATTCTAACAGTTCAGTGTGCACACCTCCATGTGGACACACTCATTCTAACAGTTCAGTGTGCACACCTCCATGTGGGCACACTCATTCCTACAGTTCAGTGTGCACACCTCCATGTGGACACACTCATTCTAACAATTCAGTGTGCACATCTCCATGTGGACACACTCATTCTAACAGTTCAGTGTGCACACCTCCATGTGAGCACACTCATTCTAACAGTTCAGTGTGCACAACTCCATTTGGGCATACTCATTCTAACAGTTCAGTGTGCACACCTCCATGTGGACACACTCATTCTAACAGTTCAGTGTGCACACTTCCATGTGGACACACTCATTCTAACAGTTCAGTGTGCACAATTCCATGTGGACACACTCATTCTAACAGCTCAGTGTGCACACCTCCATATGGACACACTCATTCTAACAGTTCAGTGTGCACACCTCCATGTGGGCACACTCATTCTAACAGTTCAGTGTGCACACCTTCATGTGGACACACTTATTCTAATAGTTCAGTGTGCCCACCTCCATGTGGACACACTCATTCTAACAGTTCAGTGTGCACACCTCCACGTGGACACACTCATTCTAACAGTTGAGTGTGCACACCTCCACAGGGATACACTCATTCTAACAGTACAGTGTGCACATCTCCATGTAGACACACTCATTCTAACAGTTCAGTGTGCACACCTCCATGTGGGCACACTCATTCTAACAGTTCAGTGTGCACACGTCCATGTGGGCACACTCATTATAACAGTTCAGTGTGCACACCTCCATGTGGACAAATTCTAACACTTCGGTGTGCACACCTCCATGTGGACACACTCATTCTAACATTTCAGTGTTCACACCTCCACAGGGACACACTCATTCTAACAGTTCACTGTGCACACCTCCATGTGGACATAATCATTCGAACAGTTCATTGTGCACACCTCCACAGGGACGCACTCATTCTAACAGTTCAGTGTGCACACCCTCATGTGGACACACTCATTCTCACAGTTCAGTGTGCACACCTCCACAGGGACACACTCATTCTAACAGTTCAGTGTGCACACCTCCATGTGGACACAATCATACTAACAGTTCAGTGTGCACACCTCCATGTGGACACATTCTAACATTTCAGTGTGCACACCTCCACAGGGACACACTCATTCTAACAGTTCAGTGTGCACACCTCCATGTGCACATAATCATTCTAACAGTTCACTGTGCACACCTCCACAGGGACACACTCATTCTAACAGTTCAGTGTGCACACCTGCATGTGGACACAATCATTCTAACAGTTCAGTTTGCACACCTCCATGAGGACCCACTCATTCTAACAGTTCAGTGTGGACACCTCCATGTGGGCACAGTCATTTTAACAGTTCAGTGTGCACACCTCCATGTGGACACAATCATTCTAACAGTTCAGTGTGCACAATTCCATGTGGACACATTCTAATAGTTCAGTGTGCACACCTCCATGTGGACACACTCATTCTAACAGTTCAGTGTGCACACCTCCATGTGGGCACACTCATTCCTACAGTTCAGTGTGCACACCTCCATGTGGACACACTCATTCTAACAGTTCAGTGTGCACATCTCCATGTGGACACATTCATTCTAACTGTTCAGTGTGCACACCTCCATGTGAGCACACTCATTCTAACAGTTCAGTGTGCACACCTCCATTTGGGCATACTCATTCTAACAGTTCAGTGTGCACACCTCCATGTGGACACACTCATTCTAACAGTTCAGTGTGCACACTTCCATGTGGACACACTCATTCTAACAGTTCAGTGTGCACAATTCCATGTGGACACACTCATTCTAACAGCTCAGTGTGCACACCTCCATATGGACACACTCATTCTGACAGTTCATTGTGCACACCTCCATGTGGGCACACTCATTCTAACAGTTCAGAGTGCACACCTTCATGTGGACACACTTATTCTAATAGTTCAGTGTGCACACCTCCATGTGGACACACTCATTCTAACAGTTCAGTGTGCACACCTCCACAGGGATACACTCATTCTAACAGTAGAGTGTGCACATCTCCATGTAGACACACTCATTCTAACAGTTCAGTGTGCACACCTCCATGTGGGCACACTCATTCTAACAGTTCAGTGTGCACACGTCCATGTGGGCACACTCATTATAACAGTTCAGTGTGCACACCTCCATGTGGACACACTCATTCTAACAGTTCAGTGTGCACACCTCCATGTGGACAAATTCTAACACTTCAGTGTGCACACCTCTATGAGACACACTCATTCTAACATTTCAGTGTGCACACCTCCACAGGGACACACTCATTCTAACAGTTCAGTGTGCACACCTCCATGTGGACACACTTATTCTAATAGTTCAGTGTGCACACCTCCATGTGGACACACTCATTCTAACAGTTCAGTGTGCACACCTCCATGTGGACACACTCATTCTAGCATTTCAGTGTGCACACCCCACAGGGATACACTCATTCTAACAGTTCAGTGTGCACAACTTCATGTGGACACACTCATTCTAACAGTTCAGTGTGCACACCTCCATGTGGGCACACTCATTCTAACAGTTCAGTGTGCACACCTCCATGTGGACACACTCATTCTAACAGTTCAGTGTGCACACCTCCATGTGGACAAATTCTAACACTTCGGGTGCACACCTCTATGTGGACACACTCATTCTAACATTTCAGTGTGCACACCTCCACAGGGACACACTCATTCTAACAGTTCAGTGTGCACACCTCCATGAGGACACACTTATTCTAATAGTTCAGTGTGCACACCTCCATGTGGACACACTCATTCTAACAGTTCAGTGTGCACACCTCCATGTGGACACACTCATTCTAACATTTCAGTGTGCACACCCCACAGGGATAAACTCATTCTAACAGTTCAGTGTGCACAACTTCATGTGGACACACTCATTCTAACAGTTCAGTGTGCACACCTCCATGTGGACAAATTCTAACACTTCAGTGTGCACACCTCCATGTGGACACACTCATTCTAACATTTCAGTGTTCACACCTCCACAGGGACACACTCATTCTAACAGTTCAGTGTGCACACCTCCATGTGGACATAATCATTCGAACAGTTCATTGTGCACACCTCCACAGGGACACACTCATTCTAACAGCTCAGTGTGCACACCCTCATGTGGACACAATCATTCTCACAGTTCATTGTGCACACCTACACAGGGACACACTCATTCTAACAGTTCAGTGTGCACACCTCAATGTGAACACACTCATTCTAACAGTTCAGCGTGGACACCTCCATGTGGGCACATTCATTTTAACAGTTCAGTGTGCACACCTCCATGTGGACACAATCATTCTAACAGTTCAGTGTGCACACCTCCATGTGGACACATTCTAACAGTTCAGTGTGCACAGCTCCACAGGGACACACTCATTCTAACAGTTCAGTGTGCACACCTCCATGTGCACATAATCATTCTAACAGTTCACTGTGCACACCTCCACAGGGACACACTCATTCTAACAGTTCAGTGTGCACACCTGCATGTGGACACAATCATTCTAACAGTTCAGAGTGCACACCTCCATGAGGACCCACTCATTCTAACAGTTCAGTGTGGACACCTCCATGTGGGCACAGTCATTTTAACAGTTCAGTGTGCACACCTCCATGTGGACACACTCATTCTAACAGTTCAGTGTGCACACCTCCATGTGGACACACTCATTCTAACAGTTCAGTGTGCACACCTCCATGTGGGCACACTCATTCTAACAGTTCAGTGTGCACACCTCCATGTTGACACACTCATCCTAACAGTTCAGTGTGCACACCTCCATGTGGACACACTCATTCTAACAGTTCAGTGTGCACACCTCCATGTGAGCACACTCATTCTAACAGTTCAATGTGCACACCTCCATTTGGGCACCCTCATTCTAACAGTTCAGAGTGCACACCTCAATGTGGACACACTCATTCTAACAGTTCAGTGTGCACACCTCCATATGGACACACTCATTCTAACAGTTCAGTGTGCACAACTCCATGTGGACACACTCATTCTAACAGTTCAGTGTGCACACTTCCATGTGGACACACTCATTCTAACAGTTCAGTGTGCACACCTCCACAGGGATAAACTCATTCTAACAGCTCAGTGTGCACACCTATATATGGACACACTCATTCTAACAGCTCAGTGTGCATACCTCCATGTGTACACACTCATTCTAACAGTTCAGTGTGCACAACTCCATGTGGACACACTCATTCTAACAGTTCAGTGTGCACACCTCCATGTGGACACACTCATTCTAACAGTTCAGTGTGCACACCTCCATGTGGACACACTCATTCTAACAGTTCAGTGTGCACACCCCACAGGGATACACTCATTCTATCAGTTCAGTGTGCACAACTTCACGTGGACACACTCATTCTAACAGTTCAGTGTGCACACCTCCATGTGGGCACACTCATTCTAACAGTTCAGTGTGCACACCTCCATGTGGACACACTCATTCTAACAGTTCAGTGTGCACACCTCCATGTGGACACACTTATTCTAACAGTTCAGTGTGCACACCTCCATGTGGACAAATTCTAACAGTTCAGTGTGCACACCTCCATGTGGACACACTCATTCTAACATTTTAGTGTTCACACCTCCACAGGGAGACACTCATTCTAACAGTTCAGTGTGCACACTTCCATGTGGACAAATTCTAACAGTTCAGTGTGCACACCTCCATGTGGACACACTCATTCTAACAGTTCAGTGTGCACACCTCCATGTGGGCACACTCATTCCTACAGTTCAGTGTGCACACCTCCATGTGGACACACTCATTCTAACAGTTCAGTGTGCACATCTCCATGTGGACACACTCATTCTAACAGTTCAGTGTGCACACCTCCATGTGAGCACACTCATTCTAACAGTTCAGTGTGCACAACTCCATTTGGGCATACTCATTCTAACAGTTCAGTGTGCACACCTCCATGTGGACACACTCATTCTAACAGTTCAGTGTGCACACTTCCATGTGGACACACTCATTCTAACAGTTCAGTGTGCACAATTCCATGTGGACACACTCATTCTAACAGCTCAGTGTGCACACCTCCATATGGACACACTCATTCTAACAGTTCAGTGTGCACACCTCCATGTGGGCACACTCATTCTAACAGTTCAGTGTGCACACCTTCATGTGGACACACTTATTCTAATAGTTCAGTGTGCACACCTCCATGTGGACACACTCATTCTAACAGTTCAGTGTGCACACCTCCACGTGGACACACTCATTCTTACAGTTGAGTGTGCACACCTCCACAGGGATACACTCATTCTAACAGTACAGTGTGCACATCTCTATGTAGACACACTCATTCTAACAGTTCAGTGTGCACACCTCCACAGGGATACACTCATTCTAACAGTACAGTGTGCACACGTCCATGTGGGCACACTCATTATAACAGTTCAGTGTGCACACCTCCATGTGGACACACTCATTCTAACAGTTCAGTGTGCACACCTCCATGTGGACAAATTCTAACACTTCGGTGTGCACACCTCTATGTGGACACACTCATTCTAACATTTCAGTGTGCACACCTCCACAGGGACACACTCATTCTAACAGTTCAGTGTGCACACCTCCATGTGGACACACTTATTCTAATAGTTCAGTGTGCACACCTCCATGTGGACACACTCATTCTAACAGTTCAGTGTGCACACCTCCATGTGGACACACTCATTCTAACATTTCAGTGTGCACACCCCACAGGGATACACTCATTCTAACAGTTCAGTGTGCACAACTTCATGTGGACACACTCATTCTAACAGTTCAGTGTGCACACCTCCATGTGGACACACTCATTCTAACAGTTCAGTGTGCACACCTCCATGAGGACACACTCATTCTAACAGTTCACTGTGCACACCTCCATGTGGACACACTTATTCTAACAGTTCATTGTGCACACCTCCATGTGGACAAATTCTAACACTTCGGTGTGCACACCTCCTTGTGGACACACTCATTCTAACATTTCAGTGTTCACACCTCCACAGGGACACACTCATTCTAACAGTTCAGTGTGCACACCTCCATGTGGACATAATCATTCGAACAGTTCAGTGTGCACACCTCCACAGGGACACACTCATTCTAACAGCTCAGTGTGCACACCCTCATGTGGACACAATCATTCTCACAGTTCATTGTGCACACCTACACAGGGACACACTCATTCTAACAGTTCAGTGTGCACACCTCCATGTGGACACAATCATTCTAACAGTTCAGCGTGGACACCTCCATGTGGGCACATTCATTTTAACAGTTCAGTGTGCACACCTCCATGTGGACACAATCATTCTAACAGTTCAGTGTGCACACCTCCATGTGGACACATTCTAACAGTTCAGTGTGCACACCTCCACAGGGACACACTCATTCTAACAGTTCAGTGTGCACCCCTCCATGTGCACATAATCATTCTAACAGTTCACTGTGCACACCTCCACAGGGACACACCCATTCTAGCAGTTCAGTGTGCACACCTGCATGTGGACACAATCATTCTAACAGTTCAGTGTGCACACCTCCATGAGGACCCACTCATTCTAACAGTTCAGTGTGGACACCTCCATGTGGACACACTCATTCTAACAGTTCAGTGTGCACAACTCCATGTGGACACACTCATTCTAACAGTTCAGTGTGCACCCCTCCATGTGCACATAATCATTCTAACAGTTCACTGTGCACACCTCCACAGGGACACACCCATTCTAACAGTTCAGTGTGCACACTTCCATGTGGACACACTCATTCTAACAGTTCAGTGTGCACACCTCCACAGGGATAAACTCATTCTAACAGCTCAGTGTGCACACCTATATATGGACACACTCATTCTAACAGCTCAGTGTGCACACCTCCATGTGGACACACTCATTCTAACAGTTCAGTGTGCACAACTCCATGTGGACACACTCATTCTAACAGTTCAGTGTGCATACCTCCATGTGGACACACTCATTCTAACAGTTCAGTGTGCACACCTCCATGTGGACACACTCATTCTAACAGTTCAGTGTGCACACCCCACAGGGATACACTCATTCTATCAGTTCAGTGTGCACAACTTCATGTGGACACACTCATTCTAACAGTTCAGTGTGCACACCTCCATGTGGGCACACTCATTCTAACAGTTCAGTGTGCACACCTCCATGTGGACACACTCATTCTAACAGTTCAGTGTGCACACCTCCATGTGGACACACTTATTCTAACAGTTCAGTTTGCACACCTCCATGTGGACAAATTCTAACACTTCGGTGTGCACACCTCCATGTGGACACACTCATTCTAACATTTTAGTGTTCACACCTCCACAGGGAGACACTCATTCTAACAGTTCAGTGTGCACACTTCCATGTGGACACATTCTAACAGTTCAGTGTGCACACCTCCATGTGGACACACTCATTCTAACAGTTCAGTGTGCACACCTCCATGTGGGCACACTCATTCCTACAGTTCAGTGTGCACACCTCCATGTGGACACACTCATTCTAACAGTTCAGTGTGCACACCTCCATGTGGGCACACTCATTCTAACAGTTCAGTGTGCACACCTCCATGTGGGCACACTCATTCTAACAGTTCAGTGTGCACACCTCCATGTGGACACACTCATTCTAACAGTTCAGTGTGCACACCTCCATCTGGACACACTCATTCTAACAGTTCAGTGTGCACACCTCCATGTGGACAAATTCTAACACTTCGGTGTGCACACCTCTAAGTGGACACACTCATTCTAACATTTCAGTGTGCACACCTTCACAGGGACACACTCATTCTTACAGTTCAGTGTGCACACCTCCATGTGGACGTAATCATTCGAACAGTTCAGTGTGCACACCTCCACAGGGACACACTCATTCTAACAGTTCAGTGTTCACACCCTCATGTGGACACAATCATTCTAACAGTTCAGTGTGCACACCTCCACAGGGACACACTCATTCTAAAAGTTCAGTGTGCACACCTCCATGTGGACACACTCATTCTAACAGTTCAGTGTGCACACCTCCATGTGGGCACACTCATTCTAACAGTTCAGTGTGCACACCTCCATGTGGACACACTCATTCTAACAGTTCAGTGTGCACACCTCCATGTCGGCACACTCATTCTAACAGTTCAGTGTGCACACCTCCATGTGGACACACTTATTCTAACAGTTCAGTGTGCACACCTCCATGTGGACACACTCATTCTAACAGTTCAGTGTGCACACCTCCATGTGGACACACTCATTCTAACAGTTCAGTGTGCACACCTCCATGTGGACACACTCATTCTAACAATTCAGTGTGCACAACTCCATGTGGACACAGTCATTCTAACAGTTCAGTGTGCACACCTCCATGTGGGCACAATCATTCTTACAGTTCAGTGTGCACACCTCCATGTGGGCACACTCATTCTAACAGTTCAGTGTGCACACCTCCATGTGGGCACACTCATTCTAACAGTTCAGTGTGCACACCTCCATGTGGACACACTCATTCTAACAGTTCAGTGTGCACACCTCCATGTGGACACACTCATTCTAACAGTTCAGTGTGCACACCTCCATGTGCACACATTCATTCTAACAGTTCAGTGTGCACACCTCCATGTGGGCACACACATTCTAACATTTCAGTGTGCCCACCTCTATGTGGACACACTCATTCTAACAGTTCAGTGTGCACACCTCCACAGGGACACACTCATTCTAACAGTTCATTGTGCACACCTCCATGTGGGCACACTCATTCTAACAGTTCAGTGTGCACACCTCCATGTGGGCACACTCATTCTAACAGTTCAGTGTGCACACCTCCATGTGGCCACACTCATTCTAACAGTTCAGTGTGCACACCTCCATGTGGGCACACACATTCTAACAGTTCAGTGTGCACACCTCCATGTGGGCACTCTCATTCTAACAGTTCAGTGTGCACACATCCATGTGGTCACACTCATTGTAACAGTTCAGTGTGCACACCTCCATGTGGACACACTCATTCTAACAGTTCAGTGTGCACACCTCCATGTCTGCACACTCATTCTAACAGTTCAGTGTGCACACCTCCATGTCTGCACACTCATTCTAACAGTTCAGTGTGCACACCTCCATGTGGGCACACTCATTCTAACAGTTCAGTGTGCACACATCCATGTGGGCACACTCATTCTAACAGTTCAGTGTGCACACCTCCATGTGGACACACTCATTCTAACAGTTCAGTGTGCACACCTCCATGTGGACACACTCATTCTAACAGTTCAGTGTGCACACCTCCATGTGGACAAATTCTAACACTTCGGTGTGCACACCTCTAAGTGGACACACTCATTCTAACATTTCAGTGTGCACACCTTCACAGGGACACACTCATTCTAACAGTTCAGTGTGCACACCTCCATGTGGACATAATCATTCGAACAGTTCAGTGTGCACACCTCCACAGGGACACACTCATTCTAACAGTTCAGTGTTCACACCCTCATGTGGACACAATCATTCTAACAGTTCAGTGTGCACACCTCCACAGGGACACACTCATTCTAAAAGTTCAGTGTGCACACCTCCATGTGGACACACTCATTCTAACAGTTCAGTGTGCACACCTCCATGTGGGCACACTCATTCTAACAGTTCAGTGTGCACACCTCCATGTGGACACACTCATTCTAACAGTTCAGTGTGCACACCTCCATGTGGGCACACTCATTCTAACAGTTCAGTGTGCACACCTCCATGTGGACACACTTATTCTAACAGTTAAGTGTGCACACCTCCATGTGGACACACTCATTCTAACAGTTCAGTGTGCACACCTCCATGTGGACACACTCATTCTAACAGTTCAGTGTGCATACCTCCATGTGGACACACTCATTCTAACAGTTCAGTGTGCACACCTCCATGTGGACACACTCATTCTAACAGTTCAGTGTGCACACCTCCATGTGGACAAACTCATTCTAACAGTTCAGTGTGCACACCTCCTTGTGCACACATTCATTCTAACAGTTCAGTGTGCACACCTCCATGTGGACACACACATTCTAACATTTCAGTGTGCCCACCTCCATGTTGTCACACACATTCTAACAGTTCAGTGTGCACACCTCCACAGGGACACACTCATTCTAACAGTTCATTGTGCACACCTCCGTGTGGACACAGTCATTCTAACAGTTCAGTGTGCACAACTCCATGTCTGCACACTCATTCTAACAGTTCAGTGTGCACACCTACATGTGGCCACACTCATTCTAACAGTTCAGTGTGCACACCTCCATGTGGGCACACTCATTCTAACAGTTCAGTGTGCACACCTCCATGTGGGCACTCTCATTCTAACAGTTCAGTGTGCACACATCCATGTGGGCACTCTCATTCTAACAGTTCAGTGTGCACACATCCATGTGGGCACACTCATTCTAACATTTCAGTGTGCACACCTCCATGTGGACACACTCATTCTAACAGTTCAGTGTGCACACCTCCATGTGGACACACTCATTCTAACAGTTCAGTGTGCACACCTCCATGTGGACAAATTCTAACACTTCGGTGTGCACACCTCCATGTGGACACACTCATTCTAACATTTCAGTGTGCACACCTCCACAGGGACACACTCATTCTAACAGTTCAGTGTGCACACCTCCATGTGGACATAATCATTCGAACAGTTCAGTGTGCACACCTCCACAGGGACACACTCATTCTAACAGTTCAGTGTTCACACCCTCATGTGGACACAATCATTCTAACAGTTCAGTGTGCACACCTCCACAGGGACACACTCATTCTAAAAGTTCAGTGTGCACACCTCCATGTGGACACACTCATTCTAACAGTTCAGTGTGCACTCCTCCATGTGGGCACACTCATTCTAACAGTTCAGTGTGCACAACTCCATGTGGACACACTCATTCTAACAGTTCAGTGTGCACACCTCCATGTGGACACACTCATTCTAACAGTTCAGTGTGCACACTTCCATGTGGACACACTCATTCTAACAGTTCAGTGTGCACAACTCCACAGGGATAATCTCATTCTAACAGCTCAGTGTGCACACCTCCATATGGACACACTCATTCTAACAGTTCAGTGTGCACACCTCCATGTGGACACACTCATTCTAACAGTTCAGTGTGCACACCTCCATGTGGACAAATTCTAACAGTTCAGTGTGCACAACTCCATGTGGACACACTCATTCTAACATTTCAGTGTGCACACCTCCACAGGGACACACTCATTCTAACAGTTCAGTGTGCACACCTCCATGTGTACACACTCATTCTGACAGTTCAGTGTGCACACCTCCATGTGGACACACTCATTCTAACAGTACACTGTGCACACCTCCATGTGGTCACACTCATTCTAACAGTTCAGTGTGCACACCTCCATGTGGACACAGTCATTCTAACAGTTCAGTGTGCACACCTCCATGTGGACACAATCATTCTAACAGTTCAGTGTACACAACTCCATGTGGGCACACTCATTCTAACAGTTCAGTGTTCACACCTCCATGTGGACACAGTCATTCTAACAGTTCAGTGTGCACACCTCCATGTGGGCACACTCATTCTAACAGTTCAGTGTGCACACCTCCACAGGGACACACTCATTCTAACAGTTCAGTGTGCACAACTCAATTTTGGCACACTCATTCTAACAGTTCAGTGTGCACACCTCCATGTGGGCACACTCATTCTAACATTTCAGTGTGCACACCTCCATGTGGGCACACTCATTCTAACAGTTCAGTGTGCACACTTCCATGTGGGCACACTCATTCTAACAGTTCAGTGTGCACACCTCCATGTGGGCACACTCATTCTAACAGTTCAGTGTGCAACCTCCATGTGGGCACACTCATTCTAACAGTTCATGTGCACAACTCCATGTGGACACACTCATTCTAACATTTCAGTGTGCACACCTCCATGTGGGCACACTCATTCTAACAGTTCAGTGTGCACACCTCCATGTGGACACACTCATTCTAACAGTTCAGTGTGCACACCTCCATGTGGACACACTCAATCTAACAGTTCAGTGTTCACACCTCCATGTGGACACAATCATTCTAACAGTTCAGTGTACACAACTCCATGTGGGCACAGTCATTCTAACAGTTCAGTGTGCACACCTCCATGTGGACACACTCATTCTAACAGTTCAGTGTGCACACCTCCATGTGGACAAATTCTAACACTTCGGTGTGCACACCTCTAAGTGGACACACTCATTCTAACATTTCAGTGTGCACACCTTCACAGGGACACACTCATTCTTACAGTTCAGTGTGCACACCTCCATGTGGACATAATCATTCGAACAGTTCAGTGTGCACACCTCCACAGGGACACACTCATTCTAACAGTTCAGTGTTCACACCCTCATGTGGACACAATCATTCTAACAGTTCAGTGTGCACACCTCCACAGGGACACACTCATTCTAAAAGTTCAGTGTGCACACCTCCATGTGGACACACTCATTCTAACAGTTCAGTGTGCACACCTCCATGTGGGCACACTCATTCTAACAGTTCAGTGTGCACACCTCCATGTGGACACACTCATTCTAACAGTTCAGTGTGCACACCTCCATGTGGGCACACTCATTCTAACAGTTCAGTGTGCACACCTCCATGTGGACACACTTATTCTAACAGTTCAGTGTGCACACCTCCATGTGGACACACTCATTCTAACAGTTCAGTGTGCACACCTCCATGTGGACACACTCATTCTAACAGTTCAGTGTGCACACCTCCATGTGGACACACTCATTCTAACAATTCAGTGTGCACAACTCCATGTGGACACAGTCATTCTAACAGTTCAGTGTGCACACCTCCATGTGGGCACAATCATTCTTACAGTTCAGTGTGCACACCTCCATGTGGGCACACTCATTCTAACAGTTCAGTGTGCACACCTCCATGTGGACATAATCATTCGAACAGTTCAGTGTGCACACCTCCAAAGGGACACAGTCATTCTAACAGTTCAGTGTTCACACCCTCATGTGGACACAATCATTCTAACAGTTCAGTGTGCACACCTCCACAGGGACACACTCATTCTAAAAGTTCAGTGTGCACACCTCCATGTGGACACACTCATTCTAACAGTTCAGTGTGCACATCTCCATGTGGGCACACTCATTCTAACAGTTCAGTGTGCACACCTCCATGTGGACACACTCATTCTAACAGTTCAGTGTGCACACCTCCATGTGGGCACACTCATTCTTACAGTTCAGTGTGCACACCTCCATGTGGACACACTCATTCTAACAGTTCAGTGTGCACACCTCCATGTGGACACACTCATTCTAACAATTCAGTGTGCACAACTCCATGTGGACACACTCATTCTAACAGTTCAGTGTGCATACCTCCATGTGGACACACTCATTCTAACAGTTCAGTGTGCACACCTCCATGTGCACACATTCATTCTAACAGTTCAGTGTGCACACCTCCATGTGGACACACACATTCTAACATTTCAGTGTGCCCACCTCCATGTGGACACACACATTCTAACAGTTCAGTGTGCACACCTCCACAGGGACACACTCATTCTAACAGTTCATTGTGCACACCTCCGTGTGGACACAGTCATTCTAACAGTTCAGTGTGCACAACTCCATGTCTGCACACTCATTCTAACAGTTCAGTGTGCACACCTCCATGTGGCCACACTCATTCTAACAGTTCAGTGTGCACACCTCCATGTGGCCACACTCATTCTAACAGTTCAGTGTGCACAACTGCATGTGGCCACACTCATTCTAACAGTTCAGTGTGCACAACTGCATGTGGGCACTCTCATTCTAACAGTTCAGTGTGCACACATCCATGTGGGCACTCTCATTCTAACATTTCAGTGTGCCCACCACCATGTGGACACACTCATTCTAACAGTTCAGTGTGCACACCTCCACAGGGACACACTCATTCTAACAGTTCAATGTGCACACCTCCATGTGGGCACACTCATTCTAACAGTTCAGTGTGCACACCTCCATGTGGGCACACTCATTCTAACAGTTCAGTGTGCACACCTCCATGTGGACACACTCATTCTAACAGTTCAGTGTGCACACCTCCATGTGGGCACACTCATTCTAACAGTTCAGTGTGCACACCTCCATGTGGGCACTCTCATTCTAACAGTTCAGTGTGCACACCTCCATGTGGGCACTCTCATTCTAACAGTTCAGTGTGCACACATCCATGTGGGCACACTCATTCTAACAGTTCAGTGTGCACACCTCCATGTGGACACACTCATTCTAACAGTTCAGTGTGCACACCTCCATGTGGACACACTCATTCTAACAGTTCAGTGTGCACACCTCCATGTCTGCACACTCATTCTAACAGTTCAGTGTGCACACCTCCATGTGGGCACACTCATTCTAACAGTTCAGTGTGCACACCTCCATGTGGACACACTCATTCTAACAGTTCATTGTGCACACCTCCATGTGGACACACTCATTCTAACAGTTCAGTGTGCACACCTCCATGTGGACAAATTCTAACACTTCGGTGTGCACACCTCTAAGTGGACACACTCAGTCTAACATTTCAGTGTGCACACCTTCACAGGGACACACTCATTCTAACAGTTCAGTGTGCACACCTCCATGTGGACATAATCATTCGAACAGTTCAATGTGCACACCTCCACAGGGACACACTCATTCTAACAGTTCAGTGTTCACACCCTCATGTGGACACAATCATTCTAAGAGTTTAGTGTGCACACCTCCACAGGGACACACTCATTCTAATAGTTCAGTGTTCACACCTCCATGTGGACGCAGTCATTCTAACAGTTCAGTGTGCACACCTCCATGTGGGCACACTCATTCTAACAGTTCAGTGTGCACACCTCCACAGGGACACACTCATTCTAACAGTTCAGTGTGCACAACTCATTTTTGGCACACTCATTCTAACAGTTCAGTGTGCACACCTCCATGTGGACACACTCATTCTAACAGTTCAGAGTGCACACCTCCATGTGGACACACTCATTCTAACAGTTCAGTGTGCACACCTCCATGTGGACACACACATTCTAACAGTTCAGTGTGCACACCTCCATGTGGGCACACTCATTCTAACAGTTCAGTGTGCACACCTCCATGTGGGCACACTCATTCTAACAGTTCAGTGTGCACACTTCCATGTGGGCACACTCATTCTAACAGTTCAGTGTGCACACCTCCATGTGGGCACACTCATTCTAACAGTTCAGTGTGCAACCTCCATGTGGGCACACTCATTCTAACAGTTCATGTGCACAACTCCATGTGGACACACTCATTCTAACATTTCAGTGTGCACACCTCCATGTGGGCACACTCATTCTAACAGTTCAGTGTGCACACCTCCATGTGGACACACTCATTCTAACAGTTCAGTGTGCACACCTCCATGTGGACACACTCAATCTAACAGTTCAGTGTGCACACCTCCATGTGGACACAATCATTCTAACAGTTCAGTGTACACAACTCCATGTGGGCACAGTCATTCTAACAGTTCAGTGTGCACACCTCCATGTGGACACACTCATTCTAACAGTTCAGTGTGCACACCCATATGTGGGCACACTCATTCTAACATTTCAGTGCGCACACCTCCATGTGGACACACTCATTCTAACAGTTCATTGTGCACACCTCCATGTGGGCACACTCATTCTAACAGTTCAGTGTGCACACCTCCATGTGCACACATTCATTCTAACAGTTCAGTGTTCACACCTCCATGTGGACACACACATTCTAACATTTCAGTGTGCCCACCACCATGTGGACACACTCATTCTAACAGTTCAGTGTGCACACCTCCACAGGGACACACTCATTCTAACAGTTCAATGTGCACACCTCCATGTGGGCACACTCATTCTAACAGTTCAGTGTGCACACCTCCATGTGGGCACACTCATTCTAACAGTTCAGTGTGCACACCTCCATGTGGCCACACTCATTCTAACAGTTCAGTGTGCACACCTCCATGTGGGCACACTCATTCTAACAGTTCAGTGTGCACACCGCCATGTGGGCACTCTCATTCTAACAGTTCAGTGTGCACACCTCCATGTGGGCACTCTCATTCTAACAGTTCAGTGTGCACACCTCCATGTGGGCACACTCATTCTAACAGTTCAGTGTGCACACCTCCATGTGGACACACTCATTCTAACAGTTCAATGTGCACACCTCCATGTGGACACACTCATTCTAACAGTTCAGTGTGCACACCTCCATGTCTGCACACTCACTCTAACAGTTCAGTGTGCACACCTCCATGTGGGCACACTCATTCTAACAGTTCAGTGTGCACACCTCCATGTGGGCACACTCATTCTAACAGTTCAGTGTGCACACCTCCATGTGGACACACTCATTCTAACAGTTCAGTGTGCACACCTCCATGTGGACACACTCATTCTAACAGTTCAGTGTGCACACCTCCATGTGGACAAATTCTAACACTTCGGTGTGCACACCTCTAAGTGGACACACTCATTCTAACATTTCAGTGTGCACACCTTCACAGGGACACACTCATTCTAACAGTTCAGTGTGCACACCTCCATGTGGACATAATCATTCGAACAGTTCAATGTGCACACCTCCACAGGGACAAACTCATTCTAACAGTTCAGTGTTCACACCCTCATGTGGACACAATCATTCTAACAGTTCAGTGTGCACACCTCCACAGGGACACACTCATTCTAATAGTTCAGTGTGCACACCTCCATGTGGACACACTCATTCTAACAGTTCAGTGTGCACACCTCCATGTGGACACACTCATTCTAACAGTTCAGTGTGCACACCTCCATGTGGACAAATTCTAACACTTCGGTGTGCACACCTCTAAGTGGACACACTCATTCTAACATTTCAGTGTGCACACCTTCACAGGGACACACTCATTCTAACAGTTCAGTGTGCACACCTCCATGTGGACATAATCATTCGAACAGTTCAATGTGCACACCTCCACAGGGACACACTCATTCTAACAGTTCAATGTGCACACCTCCATGTGGGCACACTCATTCTAACAGTTCAGTGTGCACACCTCCATGTGGGCACACTCATTCTAACAGTTCAGTGTGCACACCTCCATGTGGCCACACTCATTCTAACAGTTCAGTGTGCACACCTCCATGTGGGCACACTCATTCTAACAGTTCAGTGTGCACACCTCCATGTGGGCACTCTCATTCTAACAGTTCAGTGTGCACACCTCCATGTGGGCACTCTCATTCTAACAGTTCAGTGTGCACACCTCCATGTGGGCACACTCATTCTAACAGTTCAGTGTGCACACCTCCATGTGGACACACTCATTCTAACAGTTCAGTGTGCACACCTCCATGTGGACACACTCATTCTAACAGTTCAGTGTGCACACCTCCATGTCTGCACACTCACTCTAACAGTTCAGTGTGCACACCTCCATGTGGGCACACTCATTCTAACAGTTCAGTGTGCACACCTCCATGTGGGCACACTCATTCTAACAGTTCAGTGTGCACACCTCCATGTGGACACACTCATTCTAACAGTTCAGTTTGCACACCTCCATGTGGACACACTCATTCTAACAGTTCAGTGTGCACATCTCCATGTGGACAAATTCTAACACTTCGGTGTACACACCTCTAAGTGGACACACTCATTCTAACATTTCAGTGTGCACACCTTCACAGGGACACACTCATTCTAACAGTTCAGTGTGCACACCTCCATGTGGACATAATCATTCGAACAGTTCAATGTGCACACCTCCACAGGGACAAACTCATTCTAACAGTTCAGTGTTCACACCCTCATGTGGACACAATCATTCTAACAGTTCAGTGTGCACACCTCCAAAGGGACACACTCATTCTAATAGTTCAGTGTGCACACCTCCATGTGGACACACTCATTCTAACAGTTCAGTGTGCACACCTCCATGTGGGCACACTCATTCTAACAGTTCAGTGTGCACACCTCCATGTGGACACACTCATTCTAACAGTTCAGTGTGCACACCTCCATGTGGGCACACTCATTCTAACAGTTCAGTGTGCACACCTCCATGTGGACACACTTATTCTAACAGTTAAATGTGCACACCTCCATGTGGACACACTCATTCTAACAGTTCAGTGTGCACACCTCCATGTGGACACACTCATTCTAACAGTTCAGTGTGCACACCTCCATGTGGACACACTCATTCTAACAATTCAGTGTGCACAACTCCATGTGGACCCAGTCATTCTAACAGTTCAGTGTGCACACCTCCATGTGGGCACAATCATTCTAACAGTTCAGTGTGCACACCTCCATGTGGGCACACTCATTCTAACAGTTCAGTGTGCACACCTCCATGTGGGCACACTCATTCTAACAGTTCAGTGTGCACACCTCCATGGGGGCACACTCATTCTAACAGTTCAGTGTGCACACCTCCATGTGGCCACACTCATTCTAACAGTTCAGTGTGCACACCTCCATGTGGGCACACTCATTCTAACAGGTCAGTGTGCACACCTCCATGTGAGCACTCTCATTCTAACAGTTCAGTGTGCACACATCCATGTGGGCACACTCATTCTAACAGTTCAGTGTGCACACCTCCATGTGGACACACTCATTCTAACAGTTCAGTGTGCACACCTCCATGTCTGCACACTCATTCTAACAGTTCAGTGTGCACACCTCCATGTCTTCACACTCATTCTAACAGTTCAGTGTGCACACCTCCATGTCTGCACACTCATTCTAACAGTTCAGTGTGCACACCTCCATGTGGGCACACTCATTCTAACAGTTCAGTGTGCACACCTCCATGTGGGCACACTCATTCTAACAGTTCAGTGTGCACACCTCCATGTTGACACACTCATTCTAACAGTTAAGTGTGCACACCTCCATGTGGACACACTCATCCTAACAGTTCAGTGTGCACACCTCCATGTGGACACACTCATTCTAACAGTTCAGTGTGCACACCTCCATGTGGACACACTCATTCTAACAATTCAGTGTGCACAACTCCATGTGGACACAGTCATTCTAACAGTTCAGTGTGCACACCTCCATGTGGGCACAATCATTCTAACAGTTCAGTGTGCACACCTCCATGTGGGCACACTCATTCTAACAGTTCAGTGTGCACACCTCCATGTGGGCACACTCATTCTAACAGTTCAGTGTGCACACCTCCATGTGGACACACTCATTCTAACAGTTCAGTGTGCACACCTCCATGTGGACCCAGTCATTCTAACAATTCAGTGTGCACAACTCCATGTGGACCCAGTCATTCTAACAGTTCAGTGTGCACACCTCCATGTGGGCACTCTCATTCTAACAGTTCAGTGTGCACACCTCCATGTCTGCACACTCATTCTAACAGTTCAGTGTGCACACCTCCATGTCTGCACACTCATTCTAACAGTTCAGTGTGCACACCTCCATGTGGGCACACTCATTCTAACAGTTCAGTGTGCACACCTCCATGTGGGCACACTCATTCTAACAGTTCAGTGTGCACACCTCCATGTGGACACACTCATTCTAACAGTTCAGTGTGCACACCTCCATGTGGGCACACTCATTCTAACAGTTCAGTGTGCACACCTCCATGTGGACAAATTCTAACACTTCGGTGTGCACACCTCTAAGTGGACACACTCATTCTAACATTTCAGTGTGCACACCTTCACAGGGACACACTCATTCTAACAGTTCAGTGTGCAAACCTCCATGTGGACATAATCATTCGAACAGTTCAGTGTGCACACCTCCACAGGGACACACTCATTCTAACAGTTCAGTGTTCACACCCTCATGTGGACACAATCATTCTAACAGTTCAGTGTGCACACCTCCACAGGGACACACTCATTCTAAAAGTTCAGTGTGCACACCTCCATGTGGACACACTCATTCTAACAGTTCATTGTGCACACCTCCATGTGGGCACACTCATTCTAACAGTTCAGTGTGCACACCTCCATGTGGACACACTCATTCTAACAGTTCAGTGTGCACACCTCCATGTGGACAAATTCTAACACTTCGGTGTGCACACCTCTAAGTGGACACACTCAGTCTAACATTTCAGTGTGCACACCTTCACAGGGACACACTCATTCTAACAGTTCAGTGTGCACACCTCCATGTGGACATAATCATTCGAACAGTTCAATGTGCACACCTCCACAGGGACACACTCATTCTAACAGTTCAGTGTTCACACCCTCATGTGGACACAATCATTCTAACAGTTTAGTGTGCACACCTCCACAGGGACACACTCATTCTAATAGTTCAGTGTTCACACCTCCATGTGGACACAGTCATTCTAACAGTTCAGTGTGCACACCTCCATGTGGGCACACTCATTCTAACAGTTCAGTGTGCACACCTCCACAGGGACACACTCATTCTAACAGTTCAGTGTGCACAACTCATTTTTGGCACACTCATTCTAACAGTTCAGTGTGCACACCTCCATGTGGACACACTCATTCTAACAGTTCAGAGTGCACACCTCCATGTGGACACACTCATTCTAACAGTTCAGTGTGCACACCTCCATGTGGACACACACATTCTAACAGTTCAGTGTGCACACCTCCATGTGGGCACACTCATTCTAACAGTTCAGTGTGCACACCTCCATGTGGGCACACTCATTCTAACAGTTCAGTGTGCACACCTCCATGTGGACACACTCATTCTAACAGTTCAGTGTGCACACCTCCATGTGGACACACTCATTCTAACAGTTCAGTGTGCACACCTCCATGTGGACAAATTCTAACACTTCGGTGTGCACACCTCTAAGTGGACACACTCATTCTAACATTTCAGTGTGCACACCTTCACAGGGACACACTCATTCTAACAGTTCAGTGTGCACACCTCCATGTGGACATAATCATTCGAACAGTTCAATGTGCACACCTCCACAGGGACAAACTCATTCTAACAGTTCAGTGTTCACACCCTCATGTGGACACAATCATTCTAACAGTTCAGTGTGCACACCTCCACAGGGACACACTCATTCTAATAGTTCAGTGTGCACACCTCCATGTGGACACACTCATTCTAACAGTTCAGTGTGCACACCTCCATGTGGGCACACTCATTCTAACAGTTCAGTGTGCACACCTCCATGTGGACACACTCATTCTAACAGTTCAGTGTGCACACCTCCATGTGGGCACACTCATTCTAACAGTTCAGTGTGCACACCTCCATGTGGACACACTTATTCTAACAGTTAAATGTGCACACCTCCATGTGGACACACTCATTCTAACAGTTCAGTGTGCACACCTCCATGTGGACACACTCATTCTAACAGTTCAGTGTGCACACCTCCATGTGGACACACTCATTCTAACAATTCAGTGTGCACAACTCCATGTGGACCCAGTCATTCTAACAGTTCAGTGTGCACACCTCCATGTGGGCACAATCATTCTAACAGTTCAGTGTGCACACCTCCATGTGGGCACACTCATTCTAACAGTTCAGTGTGCACACCTCCATGTGGGCACACTCATTCTAACAGTTCAGTGTGCACACCTCCATGGGGGCACACTCATTCTAACAGTTCAGTGTGCACACCTCCATGTGGCCACACTCATTCTAACAGTTCAGTGTGCACACCTCCATGTGGGCACACTCATTCTAACAGGTCAGTGTGCACACCTCCATGTGAGCACTCTCATTCTAACAGTTCAGTGTGCACACATCCATGTGGGCACACTCATTCTAACATTTCAGTGTGCACACCTCCATGTGGACACACTCATTCTAACAGTTCAGTGTGCACACCTCCATGTCTGCACACTCATTCTAACAGTTCAGTGTGCACACCTCCATGTCTTCACACTCATTCTAACAGTTCAGTGTGCACACCTCCATGTCTGCACACTCATTCTAACAGTTCAGTGTGCACACCTCCATGTGGGCACACTCATTCTAACAGTTCAGTGTGCACACCTCCATGTGGGCACACTCATTCTAACAGTTCAGTGTGCACACCTCCATGTTGACACACTCATTCTAACAGTTAAGTGTGCACACCTCCATGTGGACACACTCATCCTAACAGTTCAGTGTGCACACCTCCATGTGGACACACTCATTCTAACAGTTCAGTGTGCACACCTCCATGTGGACACACTCATTCTAACAATTCAGTGTGCACAACTCCATGTGGACACAGTCATTCTAACAGTTCAGTGTGCACACCTCCATGTGGGCACAATCATTCTAACAGTTCAGTGTGCACACCTCCATGTGGGCACACTCATTCTAACAGTTCAGTGTGCACACCTCCATGTGGGCACACTCATTCTAACAGTTCAGTGTGCACACCTCCATGTGGACACACTCATTCTAACAGTTCAGTGTGCACACCTCCATGTGGACCCAGTCATTCTAACAATTCAGTGTGCACAACTCCATGTGGACCCAGTCATTCTAACAGTTCAGTGTGCACACCTCCATGTGGGCACAATCATTCTAACAGTTCAGTGTGCACACCTCCATGTGGGCACACTCATTCTAACAGTTCAGTGTGCACACCTCCATGTGGGCACACTCATTCTAACAGTTCAGTGTGCACACCTCCATGGGGGCACACTCATTCTAACAGTTCAGTGTGCACACCTCCATGTGGCCACACTCATTCTAACAGTTCAGTGTGCACACCTCCATGTGGGCACACTCATTCTAACAGGTCAGTGTGCACACCTCCATGTGGGCACTCTCATTCTAACAGTTCAGTGTGCACACCTCCATGTCTGCACACTCATTCTAACAGTTCAGTGTGCACACCTCCATGTCTGCACACTCATTCTAACAGTTCAGTGTGCACACCTCCATGTGGGCACACTCATTCTAACAGTTCAGTGTGCACACCTCCATGTGGGCACACTCATTCTAACAGTTCAGTGTGCACACCTCCATGTGGACACACTCATTCTAACAGTTCAGTGTGCACACCTCCATGTGGACACACTCATTCTAACAGTTCAGTGTGCACACCTCCATGTGGACAAATTCTAACACTTCGGTGTGCACACCTCTAAGTGGACACACTCATTCTAACATTTCAGTGTGCACACCTTCACAGGGACACACTCATTCTAACAGTTCAGTGTGCAAACCTCCATGTGGACATAATCATTCGAACAGTTCAGTGTGCACACCTCCACAGGGACACACTCATTCTAACAGTTCAGTGTTCACACCCTCATGTGGACACAATCATTCTAACAGTTCAGTGTGCACACCTCCACAGGGACACACTCATTCTAAAAGTTCAGTGTGCACACCTCCATGTGGACACACTCATTCTAACAGTTCAGTGTGCACACCTCCATGTGGGCACACTCATTCTAACAGTTCAGTGTGCACACCTCCATGTGGACACACTCATTCTAACAGTTCAGTGTGCACACCTCAATGTGGACAAATTCTAACACTTCGGTGTGCACACCTCTAAGTGGACACACTCAGTCTAACATTTCAGTGTGCACACCTTCACAGGGACACACTCATTCTAACAGTTCAGTGTGCACACCTCCATGTGGACATAATCATTCGAACAGTTCAATGTGCACACCTCCACAGGGACACACTCATTCTAACAGTTCAGTTTTCACACCCTCATGTGGACACAATCATTCTAACAGTTTAGTGTGCACACCTCCACAGGGACACACTCATTCTAATAGTTCAGTGTTCACACCTCCATGTGGACACAGTCATTCTAACAGTTCAGTGTGCACACCTCCATGTGGGCACACTCATTCTAACAGTTCAGTGTGCACACCTCCACAGGGACACACTCATTCTAACAGTTCAGTGTGCACAACTCATTTTTGGCACACTCATTCTAACAGTTCAGTGTGCACACCTCCATGTGGACACACTCATTCTAACAGTTCAGAGTGCACACCTCCATGTGGACACACTCATTCTAACAGTTCAGTGTGCACACCTCCATGTGGACACACACATTCTAACAGTTCAGTGTGCACACCTCCATGTGGGCACACTCATTCTAACAGTTCAGTGTGCACACCTCCATGTGGGCACACTCATTCTAACAGTTCAGTGTGCACACTTCCATGTGGGCACACTCATTCTAACAGTTCAGTGTGCAACCTCCATGTGGGCACACTCATTCTAACAGTTCATGTGCACAACTCCATGTGGACACACTCATTCTAACATTTCAGTGTGCACACCTCCATGTGGGCACACTCATTCTAACAGTTCAGTGTGCACACCTCCATGTGGACACACTCATTCTAACAGTTCAGTGTGCACACCTCCATGTGGACACACTCAATCTAACAGTTCAGTGTGCACACCTCCATGTGGACACAATCATTCTAACAGTTCAGTGTACACAACTCCATGTGGGCACAGTCATTCTAACAGTTCAGTGTGCACACCTCCATGTGGACACACTCATTCTAACAGTTCAGTGTGCACACCCATATGTGGGCACACTCATTCTAACATTTCAGTGCGCACACCTCCATGTGGACACACTCATTCTAACAGTTCATTGTGCACACCTCCATGTGGGCACACTCATTCTAACAGTTCAGTGTGCACACCTCCATGTGCACACATTCATTCTAACAGTTCAGTGTGCACACCTCCATGTGGACACACACATTCTAACATTTCAGTGTGCCCACCACCATGTGGACACACTCATTCTAACAGTTCAGTGTGCACACCTCCACAGGGACACACTCATTCTAACAGTTCAATGTGCACACCTCCATGTGGGCACACTCATTCTAACAGTTCAGTGTGCACACCTCCATGTGGGCACACTCATTCTAACAGTTCAGTGTGCACACCTCCATGTGGCCACACTCATTCTAACAGTTCAATGTGCACACCTCCATGTGGGCACACTCATTCTAACAGTTCAGTGTGCACACCTCCATGTGGGCACTCTCATTCTAACAGTTCAGTGTGCACACCTCCATGTGGGCACTCTCATTCTAACAGTTCAGTGTGCACACATCCATGTGGGCACACTCATTCTAACAGTTCAGTGTGCACACCTCCATGGGGGCACACTCATTCTAACAGTTCAGTGTGCACACCTCCATGTGGGCACACTCATTCTAACAGTTCAGTGTGCACACCTCCATGTGGGCACACTCATTCTAACAGGTCAGTGTGCACACCTCCATGTGGGCACTCTCATTCTAACAGTTCAGTGTGCACACCTCCATGTCTGCACACTCATTCTAACAGTTCAGTGTGCACACCTCCATGTCTGCACACTCATTCTAACAGTTCATTGTGCACACCTCCATGTGGACACACTCATTCTAACAGTTCAGTGTGCACACCTCCATGTGGACAAATTCTAACACTTCGGTGTGCACACCTCTAAGTGGACACACTCATTCTAACATTTCAGTGTGCACACCTTCACAGGGACACACTCATTCTAACAGTTCAGTGTGCAAACCTCCATGTGGACATAATCATTCGAACAGTTCAGTGTGCACACCTCCACAGGGACACACTCATTCTAACAGTTCAGTGTTCACACCCTCATGTGGACACAATCATTCTAACAGTTCAGTGTGCACACCTCCACAGGGACACACTCATTCTAAAAGTTCAGTGTGCACACCTCCATGTGGACACACTCATTCTAACAGTTCATTGTGCACACCTCCATGTGGGCACACTCATTCTAACAGTTCAGTGTGCACACCTCCATGTGGACACACTCATTCTAACAGTTCAGTGTGCACACCTCCATGTGGACAAATTCTAACACTTCGGTGTGCACACCTCTAAGTGGACACACTCAGTCTAACATTTCAGTGTGCACACCTTCACAGGGACACACTCATTCTAACAGTTCAGTGTGCACACCTCCATGTGGACATAATCATTCGAACAGTTCAATGTGCACACCTCCACAGGGACACACTCATTCTAACAGTTCAGTGTTCACACCCTCATGTGGACACAATCATTCTAACAGTTTAGTGTGCACACCTCCACAGGGACACACTCATTCTAATAGTTCAGTGTTCACACCTCCATGTGGACACAGTCATTCTAACAGTTCAGTGTGCACACCTCCATGTGGGCACACTCATTCTAACAGTTCAGTGTGCACACCTCCACAGGGACACACTCATTCTAACAGTTCAGTGTGCACAACTCATTTTTGGCACACTCATTCTAACAGTTCAGTGTGCACACCTCCATGTGGACACACTCATTCTAACAGTTCAGAGTGCACACCTCCATGTGGACACACTCATTCTAACAGTTCAGTGTGCACACCTCCATGTGGACACACACATTCTAACAGTTCAGTGTGCACACCTCCATGTGGGCACACTCATTCTAACAGTTCAGTGTGCACACCTCCATGTGGGCACACTCATTCTAACAGTTCAGTGTGCACACTTCCATGTGGGCACACTCATTCTAACAGTTCAGTGTGCAACCTCCATGTGGGCACACTCATTCTAACAGTTCATGTGCACAACTCCATGTGGACACACTCATTCTAACATTTCAGTGTGCACACCTCCATGTGGGCACACTCATTCTAACAGTTCAGTGTGCACACCTCCATGTGGACACACTCATTCTAACAGTTCAGTGTGCACACCTCCATGTGGACACACTCAATCTAACAGTTCAGTGTGCACACCTCCATGTGGACACAATCATTCTAACAGTTCAGTGTACACAACTCCATGTGGGCACAGTCATTCTAACAGTTCAGTGTGCACACCTCCATGTGGACACACTCATTCTAACAGTTCAGGGTGCACACCCATATGTGGGCACACTCATTCTAACATTTCAGTGCGCACACCTCCATGTGGACACACTCATTCTAACAGTTCATTGTGCACATCTCCATGTGGGCACACTCATTCTATCAGTTCAGTGTGCACACCTCCATGTGCACACATTCATTCTAACAGTTCAGTGTGCACACCTCCATGTGGACACACACATTCTAACATTTCAGTGTGCCCACCACCATGTGGACACACTCATTCTAACAGTTCAGTGTGCACACCTCCACAGGGACACACTCATTCTAACAGTTCAATATGCACACCTCCATGTGGGCACACTCATTCTAACAGTTCAGTGTGCACACCTCCATGTGGGCACACTCATTCTAACAGTTCAGTGTGCACACCTCCATGTGGCCACACTCATTCTAACAGTTCAGTGTGCACACCTCCATGTGGGCACACTCATTCTAACAGTTCAGTGTGCACACCTCCATGTGGGCACTCTCATTCTAACAGTTCAGTGTGCACACCTCCATGTGGGCACTCTCATTCTAACAGTTCAGTGTGCACACATCCATGTGGGCACACTCATTCTAACAGTTCAGTGTGCACACCTCCATGTGGACACACTCATTCTAACAGTTCAGTGTGCACACCTCCATGTGGACACACTCATTCTAACAGTTCAGTGTGCACACCTCCATGTCTGCACACTCATTCTAACAGTTCAGTGTGCACACCTCCATGTGGGCACACTCATTCTAACAGTTCAGTGTGCACACCTCCATGTGGGCACACTCATTCTAACAGTTCAGTGTGCACACCTCCATGTGGACACACTCATTCTAACAGTTCAGTGTGCACACCTCCATGTGGACACACTCATTCTAACAGTTCAGTGTGCACACCTCCATGTGGACAAATTCTAACACTTCGGTGTGCACACCTCTAAGTGGACACACTCATTCTAACATTTCAGTGTGCACACCTTCACAGGGACACACTCATTCTAACAGTTCAGTGTGCACACCTCCATGTGGACATAATCATTCGAACAGTTCAATGTGCACACCTCCACAGGGACAAACTCATTCCAACAGTTCAGTGTTCACACCCTCATGTGGACACAATCATTCTAACAGTTCAGTGTGCACACCTCCACAGGGACACACTCATTCTAATAGTTCAGTGTGCACACCTCCATGTGGACACACTCATTCTAACAGTTCAGTGTGCACACCTCCATGTGGGCACACTCATTCTAACAGTTCAGTGTGCACACCTCCATGTGGACACACTCATTCTAACAGTTCAGTGTGCACACCTCCATGTGGGCACACTCATTCTAACAGTTCAGTGTGCACACCTCCATGTGGACACACTTATTCTAACAGTTAAGTGTTTACACCTCCATGTGGACACACTCATTCTAACAGTTCAGTGTGCACACCTCCATGTGGACACACTCATTCTAACAGTTCAGTGTGCACACCTCCATGTGGACACACTCATTCTAACAATTCAGTGTGCACAACTCCATGTGGACCCAGTCATTCTAACAGTTCAGTGTGCACACCTCCATGTGGGCACAATCATTCTAACAGTTCAGTGTGCACACCTCCATGTGGGCACACTCATTCTAACAGTTCAGTGTGCACACCTCCATGTGGGCACACTCATTCTAACAGTTCAGTGTGCACACCTCCATGGGGGCACACTCATTCTAACAGTTCAGTGTGCACACCTCCATGTGGCCACACTCATTCTAACAGTTCAGTGTGCACACCTCCATGTGGGCACACTCATTCTAACAGGTCAGTGTGCACACCTCCATGTGAGCACTCTCATTCTAACAGTTCAGTGTGCACACATCCATGTGGGCACACTCATTCTAACAGTTCAGTGTGCACACCTCCATGTGGACACACTCATTCTAACAGTTCAGTGTGCACACCTCCATGTCTGCACACTCATTCTAACAGTTCAGTGTGCACACCTCCATGTCTGCACACTCATTCTAACAGTTCAGTGTGCACACCTCCATGTCTGCACACTCATTCTAACAGTTCAGTGTGCACACCTCCATGTGGGCACACTCATTCTAACAGTTCAGTGTGCACACCTCCATGTGGGCACACTCATTCTAACAGTTCAGTGTGCACACCTCCATGTTGACACACTCATTCTAACAGTTAAGTGTGCACACCTCCATGTGGACACACTCATCCTATCAGTTCAGTGTGCACACCTCCATGTGGACACACTCATTCTAACAGTTCAGTGTGCACACCTCCATGTGGACACACTCATTCTAACAATTCAGTGTGCACAACTCCATGTGGACCCAGTCATTCTAACAGTTCAGTGTGCACACCTCCATGTGGGCACAATCATTCTAACAGTTCAGTGTGCACACCTCCATGTGGACACACTCATTCTAACAGTTCAGTGTGCACACCTCCATGTGGGCACACTCATTCTAACAGTTCAGTGTGCACACCTCCATGTGGACACACTCATTCTAACAGTTCAGTGTGCACACCTCCATGTGGACCCAGTCATTCTAACAGTTCAGTGTGCACAACTCCATGTGGACCCAGTCATTCTAACAGTTCAGTGTGCACACCTCCATGTGGGCACAATCATTCTAACAGTTCAGTGTGCACACCTCCATGTGGGCACACTCATTCTAACAGTTCAGTGTGCACACCTCCATGTGGGCACACTCATTCTAACAGTTCAGTGTGCACACCTCCATGGGGCCACACTCATTCTAACAGTTCAGTGTGCACACCTCCATGTGGCCACACTCATTCTAACAGTTCAGTGTGCACACCTCCATGTGGACACACTCATTCTAACAGTTCAGTGTGCACACCTCCATGTGGGCACTCTCATTCTAACAGTTCAGTGTGCACACCTCCATGTCTGCACACTCATTCTAACAGTTCAGTGTGCACACCTCCATGTCTGCACACTCATTCTAACAGTTCAGTGTGCACACCTCCATGTGGGCACACTCATTCTAACAGTTCAGTGTGCACACCTCCATGTGGGCACACTCATTCTAACAGTTCAGTGTGCACACCTCCATGTGGACACACTCATTCTAACAGTTCAGTGTGCACACCTCCATGTGGACACACTCATTCTAACAGTTCAGTGTGCACACCTCCATGTGGACAAATTCTAACACTTCGGTGTGCACACCTCTAAGTGGACACACTCATTCTAACATTTCAGTGTGCACACCTTCACAGGGACACACTCATTCTAACAGTTCAGTGTGCAAACCTCCATGTGGACATAATCATTCGAACAGTTCAGTGTGCACACCTCCACAGGGACACACTCATTCTAACAGTTCAGTGTTCACACCCTCATGTGGACACAATCATTCTAACAGTTCAGTGTGCACACATCCACAGGGACACACTCATTCTAAAAGTTCAGTGTGCACACCTCCATGTGGACACACTCATTCTAACAGTTCAGTGTGCACACCTCCATGTGGGCACACTCATTCTAACAGTTCAGTGTGCACACCTCCATGTGGACACACTCATTCTAACAGTTCAGTGTGCACACCTCCATGTGGACACACTCATTCTAACAGTTCAGTGTGCACACCTCCATGTGGACACACTCATTCTAACAGTTCAGTGTGCACACCTCCATGTGGACACACTCATTCTAACAGTTCAGTGTGCACAACCCCATGTGGACACAGTCATTCTAACAGTTCAGTGTGCACACCTCCATGTGGGCACACTCATTCTAACAGTTCAGTGTGCACACCTCCATGTGGGCACACTCATTCTAACAGTTCAGTGTGCACACCTCCATGTGGGCACACTCATTCTAACAGTTCAGTGTGCACACCTCCATGTGGACACACTCATTCTAACAGTTCAGTGTGCACACCTCCATGTGGACACACTCATTCTAACAGTTCAGTGTGCACACCTCCATGTGCACACATTCATTCTAACAGTTCAGTGTGCACACCTCCATATGGACACACACATTCTAACATTTCAGTGTGCCCACCTCCATGTGGACACACTCATTCTAACAGTTCAGTGTGCACACCTCCACAGGGACACACTCATTCTAACAGTTCATTGTGCACACATCCATGTGGACACAGTCATTCTAACAGTTCAGTGTGCACAACTCCATGTGGGCACACTCATTCTAACAGTTCAGTGTGCACACCTCCATGTGGCCACACTCATTCTAACAGTTCAGTGTGCACACCTCCATGTGGGCACAGTCATTCTAACAGTTCAGTGTGCACACCTCCATGTGGGCACTCTCATTCTAACAGTTCAGTGTGCACACATCCATGTGGGCACTCTCATTCTAACAGTTCAGTGTGCACACCTCCATGTGGGCACACTCATTCTAACAGTTCAGGGTGCACACCTCCATGTGGACACACTCATTCTAACAGTTCAGTGTGCACACCTCCATGTGGACACACTCATTCTAACAGTTCATTGTGCACACCTCCATGTGGACAAATTCTAACACTTCAGTGTGCACACCTCCATGTGGACACACTCATTCTAACATTTCAGTGTGCACACCTCCACAGAGACACAATCATTCTAACAGTTCAGTGTGCACACCTCCATGTGGACATAATCATTCGAACAGTTCAGTGTGCACACCTCCACAGGGACACACTCATTCTAACAGTTCAGTGTTCACACCCTCATGTGGACACATTCATTCTAACAGTTCAGTGTGCACACCTCCACAGGGACACACTCATTCTAAAAGTTCAGTGTGCACACCTCCATGTGGACACACTCATTCTAACAGTTCAGTGTGCACTCCTCCATGTGGGCACACTCATTCTAACAGTTCAGTGTGCACAACTCCATGTGGACACACTCATTCTAACAGTTCAGTGTGCACACCTCCATGTGGACACACTCATTCTAACAGTTCAGTGTGCACACTTCAATGTGGACACACTCATTCTAACAGTTCAGTGTGCACACCTCCACAGGGATAATCTCATTCTAATTGCTCAGTGTGCACACCTCCATGTGGACACACTCATTCTAACAGTTCAGTGTGCACTCCTCCATGTGGGCACACTCATTCTAACAGTTCAGTGTGCACAACTCCATGTGGACACACTCATTCTAACAGTTCATTGTGCACACCTCCATGTGGACACACTCATTCTAACAGTTCATTGTGCACACTTCCATGTGGACACACTCATTCTAACAGTTCAGTGTGCACACCTCCACAGGGATAATCTCATTCTAACAGCTCAGTGTGCACACCTCCATATGGACACACTCATTCTAACAGTTCAATGTGCACACCTCCGTGTGGACACACTCATTCTAACAGTTCAGTGTGCACACCTCCATGTGGACAAATTCTAACAGTTCAGTGTGCACACCTCCATGTGGACACACTCATTCTAACATTTCAGTGTGCACACCTCCACAGGGACACACTCATTCTAACAGTTCAGTGTGCACACCTCCATGTGGACACACTCATTCTGACAGTTCAGTGTGCACACCTCCATGTGGACACACTCATTCTAACAGTACACTGTGCACACCTCCATGTGGTCACACTCATTCTAACAGTTCAGTGTGCACACCTCCATGTGGACACAGTCATTCTAACAGTTCAGTGTGCACACCTCCATGTGGACACAATCATTCTAACAGTTCAGTGTACACAACTCCATGTGGGCACACTCATTCTAACAGTTCAGTGTTCACACCTCCATGTGGACACAGTCATTCTAACAGTTCAGTGTGCACACCTCAATATGGGCACACTCATTCTAACAGTTCAGTGTGCACACCTCCACAGGGACATACTCATTCTAACAGTTCAGTGTGCGCAACACAATTTTGGCACACTCATTCTAACAGTTCAGTGTGCACACCTACATGTGGACACACTCATTCTAACAGTTCAGTGTGCACACCTTCATGTGGGCACACTCATTCTAACAGTTCAGTGTGCACACCTCCATGTGGACACACTCATTCTAACAGTTCAGAGTGCACACCTCCATGTGGACACACTCATTCTAACAGTTCAGTGTGCACACCTCCATGTGGACACACACATTCTAACAGTTCAGTGTGCACACCTCCATGTGGGCACACTCATTCTAACAGTTCAGTGTGCACACCTCCATGTGGGCACACTCATTCTAACAGTTCAGTGTGCACACTTCCATGTGGGCACACTCATTCTAACAGTTCAGTGTGCACTCCTCCATGTGGGCACACTCATTCTAACAGTTCAGTGTGCAACCTCCATGTGGGCACACTCATTCTAACAGTTCATGTGCACAACTCCATGTGGACACACTCATTCTAACATTTCAGTGTGCACACCTCCATGTGGGCACACTCATTCTAACAGTTCAGTGTGCACACCTCCATGTGGACACACTCATTCTAACAGTTCAGTGTGCACACCTCCATGTGGACACACTCAATCTAACATTTCAGTGTGCACACCTCCATGTGGACACAATCATTCTAACAGTTCAGTGTACACAACTCCATGTGGGCACAGTCATTCTAACAGTTCAGTGTGCACACCTCCATGTGGACACACTCATTCTAACAGTTCAGTGTGCACACCCACATGTGGGCACACTCATTCTAACATTTCAGTGTGCACACCTCCATGTGGACACACTCATTCTAACAGTTCATTGTGCACACCTCCATGTGAGCACACTCATTCTAACAGTTCAGTGTGCACACCTCAATGTGGACACACTCATTCTAACATTTCAGTGTGCACACCTCCATGTGGACAAATTCTAACAGTTCAGTGTGCACACCTCCATGTGGACACACTCATTCTAACATTTAAGTGTGCACACCTCCACAGGGACACACTCATTCTAACAGTTCAGTGTGCACACCTCCATGTGGACACACTCATTCTAACAGTTCAGTGTGCACACCTCCATGTGGACACACTCATTCTAACAGTTCAGTGTGCACACCTCCATGTCTGCACACTCATTCTAACAGTTCAGTGTGCACACCTCCATGTCTGCATACTCATTCTAACAGTTCAGTGTGCACACCTCCATGTGGGCACACTCATTCTAACAGTTCAGTGTTCACACCTCCATGTGGGCACACTCATTCTAACAGTTCAGTGTGCACACCTCCATGTGGACACACTCATTCTAACAGTTCAGTGTGCACACCTCCATGTGGACACACTCATTCTAACAGATCAGTGTGCACAACTCCATGTGGAAAATTCTAACACTTCGGTGTGCACACCTCTAAGTGGACACACTCATTCTAACATTTCAGTGTGCACACCTTCAGAGGGACACACTCATTCTAACAGTTCAGTGTGCAAACCTCCATGTGGACATAATCATTCGAACAGTTCAGTGTGCACACCACCACAGGGACACACTCATTCTAACAGTTCAGTGTGCACACCTCCATGTCTGCACACTCATTCTAACAGTTCAGTGTGCACACCTCCACAGGGACACACTCATTCTAAAAGTTCAGTGTGCACACCTCCATGTGGACACACTCATTCTAACAGTTCAGTGTGCACACCTCCATGTGGGCACACTCATTCTAACAGTTCAGTGTGCACACCTCCATGTGGACACACTCATTCTAACAGTTCAATGTGCACACCTCCATGTGGACACACTCATTCTAACAGTTCAGTGTGCACACCTCCATGTCTGCACACTCACTCTAACAGTTCAGTGTGCACACCTCCATGTGGGCACACTCATTCTAACAGTTCAGTGTGCACACCTCCATGTGGGCACACTCATTCTAACAGTTCAGTGTGCACACCTCCATGTGGACACACTCATTCTAACAGTTCAGTGTGCACACCTCCATGTGGACACACTCATTCTAACAGTTCAGTGTGCACACCTCCATGTGGACAAATTCTAACACTTCGGTGTGCACACCTCTAAGTGGACACACTCATTCTAACATTTCAGTGTGCACACCTTCACAGGGACACACTCATTCTAACAGTTCAGTGTGCACACCTCCATGTGGACATAATCATTCGAACAGTTCAATGTGCACACCTCCACAGGGACAAACTCATTCTAACAGTTCAGTGTTCACACCCTCATGTGGACACAATCATTCTAACAGTTCAGTGTGCACACCTCCACAGGGACACACTCATTCTAATAGTTCAGTGTGCACACCTCCATGTGGACACACTCATTCTAACAGTTCAGTGTGCACACCTCCATGTGGACACACTCATTCTAACAGTTCAGTGTGCACACCTCCATGTGGACAAATTCTAACACTTCGGTGTGCACACCTCTAAGTGGACACACTCATTCTAACATTTCAGTGTGCACACCTTCACAGGGACACACTCATTCTAACAGTTCAGTGTGCACACCTCCATGTGGACATAATCATTCGAACAGTTCAATGTGCACACCTCCACAGGGACACACTCATTCTAACAGTTCAATGTGCACACCTCCATGTGGGCACACTCATTCTAACAGTTCAGTGTGCACACCTCCATGTGGGCACACTCATTCTAACAGTTCAGTGTGCACACCTCCATGTGGCCACACTCATTCTAACAGTTCAGTGTGCACACCTCCATGTGGGCACACTCATTCTAACAGTTCAGTGTGCACACCTCCATGTGGGCACTCTCATTCTAACAGTTCAGTGTGCACACCTCCATGTGGGCACTCTCATTCTAACAGTTCAGTGTGCACACCTCCATGTGGGCACACTCATTCTAACAGTTCAGTGTGCACACCTCCATGTGGACACACTCATTCTAACAGTTCAGTGTGCACACCTCCATGTGGACACACTCATTCTAACAGTTCAGTGTGCACACCTCCATGTCTGCACACTCACTCTAACAGTTCAGTGTGCACACCTCCATGTGGGCACACTCATTCTAACAGTTCAGTGTGCACACCTCCATGTGGGCACACTCATTCTAACAGTTCAGTGTGCACACCTCCATGTGGACACACTCATTCTAACAGTTCAGTTTGCACACCTCCATGTGGACACACTCATTCTAACAGTTCAGTGTGCACATCTCCATGTGGACAAATTCTAACACTTCGGTGTACACACCTCTAAGTGGACACACTCATTCTAACATTTCAGTGTGCACACCTTCACAGGGACACACTCATTCTAACAGTTCAGTGTGCACACCTCCATGTGGACATAATCATTCGAACAGTTCAATGTGCACACCTCCACAGGGACAAACTCATTCTAACAGTTCAGTGTTCACACCCTCATGTGGACACAATCATTCTAACAGTTCAGTGTGCACACCTCCACAGGGACACACTCATTCTAATAGTTCAGTGTGCACACCTCCATGTGGACACACTCATTCTAACAGTTCAGTGTGCACACCTCCATGTGGGCACACTCATTCTAACAGTTCAGTGTGCACACCTCCATGTGGACACACTCATTCTAACAGTTCAGTGTGCACACCTCCATGTGGGCACACTCATTCTAACAGTTCAGTGTGCACACCTCCATGTGGACACACTTATTCTAACAGTTAAATGTGCACACCTCCATGTGGACACACTCATTCTAACAGTTCAGTGTGCACACCTCCATGTGGACACACTCATTCTAACAGTTCAGTGTGCACACCTCCATGTGGACACACTCATTCTAACAATTCAGTGTGCACAACTCCATGTGGACCCAGTCATTCTAACAGTTCAGTGTGCACACCTCCATGTGGGCACAATCATTCTAACAGTTCAGTGTGCACACCTCCATGTGGGCACACTCATTCTAACAGTTCAGTGTGCACACCTCCATGTGGGCACACTCATTCTAACAGTTCAGTGTGCACACCTCCATGGGGGCACACTCATTCTAACAGTTCAGTGTGCACACCTCCATGTGGCCACACTCATTCTAACAGTTCAGTGTGCACACCTCCATGTGGGCACACTCATTCTAACAGGTCAGTGTGCACACCTCCATGTGAGCACTCTCATTCTAACAGTTCAGTGTGCACACATCCATGTGGGCACACTCATTCTAACAGTTCAGTGTGCACACCTCCATGTGGACACACTCATTCTAACAGTTCAGTGTGCACACCTCCATGTCTGCACACTCATTCTAACAGTTCAGTGTGCACACCTCCATGTCTTCACACTCATTCTAACAGTTCAGTGTGCACACCTCCATGTCTGCACACTCATTCTAACAGTTCAGTGTGCACACCTCCATGTGGGCACACTCATTCTAACAGTTCAGTGTGCACACCTCCATGTGGGCACACTCATTCTAACAGTTCAGTGTGCACACCTCCATGTTGACACACTCATTCTAACAGTTAAGTGTGCACACCTCCATGTGGACACACTCATCCTAACAGTTCAGTGTGCACACCTCCATGTGGACACACTCATTCTAACAGTTCAGTGTGCACACCTCCATGTGGACACACTCATTCTAACAATTCAGTGTGCACAACTCCATGTGGACACAGTCATTCTAACAGTTCAGTGTGCACACCTCCATGTGGGCACAATCATTCTAACAGTTCAGTGTGCACACCTCCATGTGGGCACACTCATTCTAACAGTTCAGTGTGCACACCTCCATGTGGGCACACTCATTCTAACAGTTCAGTGTGCACACCTCCATGTGGACACACTCATTCTAACAGTTCAGTGTGCACACCTCCATGTGGACCCAGTCATTCTAACAATTCAGTGTGCACAACTCCATGTGGACCCAGTCATTCTAACAGTTCAGTGTGCACACCTCCATGTGGGCACTCTCATTCTAACAGTTCAGTGTGCACACCTCCATGTCTGCACACTCATTCTAACAGTTCAGTGTGCACACCTCCATGTCTGCACACTCATTCTAACAGTTCAGTGTGCACACCTCCATGTGGGCACACTCATTCTAACAGTTCAGTGTGCACACCTCCATGTGGGCACACTCATTCTAACAGTTCAGTGTGCACACCTCCATGTGGACACACTCATTCTAACAGTTCAGTGTGCACACCTCCATGTGGGCACACTCATTCTAACAGTTCAGTGTGCACACCTCCATGTGGACAAATTCTAACACTTCGGTGTGCACACCTCTAAGTGGACACACTCATTCTAACATTTCAGTGTGCACACCTTCACAGGGACACACTCATTCTAACAGTTCAGTGTGCAAACCTCCATGTGGACATAATCATTCGAACAGTTCAGTGTGGACACCTCCACAGGGACACACTCATTCTAACAGTTCAGTGTTCACACCCTCATGTGGACACAATCATTCTAACAGTTCAGTGTGCACACCTCCACAGGGACACACTCATTCTAAAAGTTCAGTGTGCACACCTCCATGTGGACACACTCATTCTAACAGTTCATTGTGCACACCTCCATGTGGGCACACTCATTCTAACAGTTCAGTGTGCACACCTCCATGTGGACACACTCATTCTAACAGTTCAGTGTGCACACCTCCATGTGGACAAATTCTAACACTTCGGTGTGCACACCTCTAAGTGGACACACTCAGTCTAACATTTCAGTGTGCACACCTTCACAGGGACACACTCATTCTAACAGTTCAGTGTGCACACCTCCATGTGGACATAATCATTCGAACAGTTCAATGTGCACACCTCCACAGGGACACACTCATTCTAACAGTTCAGTGTTCACACCCTCATGTGGACACAATCATTCTAACAGTTTAGTGTGCACACCTCCACAGGGACACACTCATTCTAATAGTTCAGTGTTCACACCTCCATGTGGACACAGTCATTCTAACAGTTCAGTGTGCACACCTCCATGTGGGCACACTCATTCTAACAGTTCAGTGTGCACACCTCCACAGGGACACACTCATTCTAACAGTTCAGTGTGCACAACTCATTTTTGGCAC
The DNA here is from genome assembly GCF_949786415.1 of Peromyscus eremicus. Lineage (NCBI taxonomy): Eukaryota > Metazoa > Chordata > Mammalia > Rodentia > Cricetidae > Peromyscus > Peromyscus eremicus. Next base: position 161,013 of record NW_026734496.1, read on the forward strand.
ACTCATTCTAACAGTTCAGTGTGCACACCTCCATGTGGACACACTCATTCTAACAGTTCAGAGTGCACACCTCCATGTGGGCACACTCATTCTAACAGTTCAGTGTGCACACCTCCATGTGGACACACTCATCCTAACAGTTCAGTGTGCACACCTCCATGTGGACACACTCATTCTAACAGTTCAGTGTGCACACCTCCATGTGGACACACTCATTCTAACAATTCAGTGTGCACAACTCCATGTGGACACAGTCATTCTAACAGTTCAGTGTGCACACCTCCATGTGGGCACAATCATTCTAACAGTTCAGTGTGCACACCTCCATGTGGGCACACTCATTCTAACAGTTCAGTGTGCACACCTCCATGTGGGCACACTCATTCTAACAGTTCAGTGTGCACACCTCCATGTGGACACACTCATTCTAACAGTTCAGTGTGCACACCTCCATGTGGACCCAGTCATTCTAACAATTCAGTGTGCACAACTCCATGTGGACCCAGTCATTCTAACAGTTCAGTGTGCACACCTCCATGTGGGCACAATCATTCTAACAGTTCAGTGTGCACACCTCCATGTGGGCACACTCATTCTAACAGTTCAGTGTGCACACCTCCATGTGGGCACACTCATTCTAACAGTTCAGTGTGCACACCTCCATGGGGGCACACTCATTCTAACAGTTCAGTGTGCACACCTCCATGTGGCCACACTCATTCTAACAGTTCAGTGTGCACACCTCCATGTGGGCACACTCATTCTAACAGGTCAGTGTGCACACCTCCATGTGGGCACTCTCATTCTAACAGTTCAGTGTGCACACCTCCATGTCTGCACACTCATTCTAACAGTTCAGTGTGCACACCTCCATGTCTGCACACTCATTCTAACAGTTCAGTGTGCACACCTCCATGTGGGCACACTCATTCTAACAGTTCAGTGTGCACACCTCCATGTGGGCACACTCATTCTAACAGTTCAGTGTGCACACCTCCATGTGGACACACTCATTCTAACAGTTCAGTGTGCACACCTCCATGTGGACACACTCATTCTAACAGTTCAGTGTGCACACCTCCATGTGGACAAATTCTAACACTTCGGTGTGCACACCTCTAAGTGGACACACTCATTCTAACATTTCAGTGTGCACACCTTCACAGGGACACACTCATTCTAACAGTTCAGTGTGCAAACCTCCATGTGGACATAATCATTCGAACAGTTCAGTGTGCACACCTCCACAGGGACACACTCATTCTAACAGTTCAGTGTTCACACCCTCATGTGGACACAATCATTCTAACAGTTCAGTGTGCACACCTCCACAGGGACACACTCATTCTAAAAGTTCAGTGTGCACACCTCCATGTGGACACACTCATTCTAACAGTTCAGTGTGCACACCTCCATGTGGGCACACTCATTCTAACAGTTCAGTGTGCACACCTCCATGTGGACACACTCATTCTAACAGTTCAGTGTGCACACCTCAATGTGGACAAATTCTAACACTTCGGTGTGCACACCTCTAAGTGGACACACTCAGTCTAACATTTCAGTGTGCACACCTTCACAGGGACACACTCATTCTAACAGTTCAGTGTGCACACCTCCATGTGGACATAATCATTCGAACAGTTCAATGTGCACACCTCCACAGGGACACACTCATTCTAACAGTTCAGTTTTCACACCCTCATGTGGACACAATCATTCTAACAGTTTAGTGTGCACACCTCCACAGGGACACACTCATTCTAATAGTTCAGTGTTCACACCTCCATGTGGACACAGTCATTCTAACAGTTCAGTGTGCACACCTCCATGTGGGCACACTCATTCTAACAGTTCAGTGTGCACACCTCCACAGGGACACACTCATTCTAACAGTTCAGTGTGCACAACTCATTTTTGGCACACTCATTCTAACAGTTCAGTGTGCACACCTCCATGTGGACACACTCATTCTAACAGTTCAGAGTGCACACCTCCATGTGGACACACTCATTCTAACAGTTCAGTGTGCACACCTCCATGTGGACACACACATTCTAACAGTTCAGTGTGCACACCTCCATGTGGGCACACTCATTCTAACAGTTCAGTGTGCACACCTCCATGTGGGCACACTCATTCTAACAGTTCAGTGTGCACACTTCCATGTGGGCACACTCATTCTAACAGTTCAGTGTGCAACCTCCATGTGGGCACACTCATTCTAACAGTTCATGTGCACAACTCCATGTGGACACACTCATTCTAACATTTCAGTGTGCACACCTCCATGTGGGCACACTCATTCTAACAGTTCAGTGTGCACACCTCCATGTGGACACACTCATTCTAACAGTTCAGTGTGCACACCTCCATGTGGACACACTCAATCTAACAGTTCAGTGTGCACACCTCCATGTGGACACAATCATTCTAACAGTTCAGTGTACACAACTCCATGTGGGCACAGTCATTCTAACAGTTCAGTGTGCACACCTCCATGTGGACACACTCATTCTAACAGTTCAGTGTGCACACCCATATGTGGGCACACTCATTCTAACATTTCAGTGCGCACACCTCCATGTGGACACACTCATTCTAACAGTTCATTGTGCACACCTCCATGTGGGCACACTCATTCTAACAGTTCAGTGTGCACACCTCCATGTGCACACATTCATTCTAACAGTTCAGTGTGCACACCTCCATGTGGACACACACATTCTAACATTTCAGTGTGCCCACCACCATGTGGACACACTCATTCTAACAGTTCAGTGTGCACACCTCCACAGGGACACACTCATTCTAACAGTTCAATGTGCACACCTCCATGTGGGCACACTCATTCTAACAGTTCAGTGTGCACACCTCCATGTGGGCACACTCATTCTAACAGTTCAGTGTGCACACCTCCATGTGGCCACACTCATTCTAACAGTTCAATGTGCACACCTCCATGTGGGCACACTCATTCTAACAGTTCAGTGTGCACACCTCCATGTGGGCACTCTCATTCTAACAGTTCAGTGTGCACACCTCCATGTGGGCACTCTCATTCTAACAGTTCAGTGTGCACACATCCATGTGGGCACACTCATTCTAACAGTTCAGTGTGCACACCTCCATGGGGGCACACTCATTCTAACAGTTCAGTGTGCACACCTCCATGTGGGCACACTCATTCTAACAGTTCAGTGTGCACACCTCCATGTGGGCACACTCATTCTAACAGGTCAGTGTGCACACCTCCATGTGGGCACTCTCATTCTAACAGTTCAGTGTGCACACCTCCATGTCTGCACACTCATTCTAACAGTTCAGTGTGCACACCTCCATGTCTGCACACTCATTCTAACAGTTCATTGTGCACACCTCCATGTGGACACACTCATTCTAACAGTTCAGTGTGCACACCTCCATGTGGACAAATTCTAACACTTCGGTGTGCACACCTCTAAGTGGACACACTCATTCTAACATTTCAGTGTGCACACCTTCACAGGGACACACTCATTCTAACAGTTCAGTGTGCAAACCTCCATGTGGACATAATCATTCGAACAGTTCAGTGTGCACACCTCCACAGGGACACACTCATTCTAACAGTTCAGTGTTCACACCCTCATGTGGACACAATCATTCTAACAGTTCAGTGTGCACACCTCCACAGGGACACACTCATTCTAAAAGTTCAGTGTGCACACCTCCATGTGGACACACTCATTCTAACAGTTCATTGTGCACACCTCCATGTGGGCACACTCATTCTAACAGTTCAGTGTGCACACCTCCATGTGGACACACTCATTCTAACAGTTCAGTGTGCACACCTCCATGTGGACAAATTCTAACACTTCGGTGTGCACACCTCTAAGTGGACACACTCAGTCTAACATTTCAGTGTGCACACCTTCACAGGGACACACTCATTCTAACAGTTCAGTGTGCACACCTCCATGTGGACATAATCATTCGAACAGTTCAATGTGCACACCTCCACAGGGACACACTCATTCTAACAGTTCAGTGTTCACACCCTCATGTGGACACAATCATTCTAACAGTTTAGTGTGCACACCTCCACAGGGACACACTCATTCTAATAGTTCAGTGTTCACACCTCCATGTGGACACAGTCATTCTAACAGTTCAGTGTGCACACCTCCATGTGGGCACACTCATTCTAACAGTTCAGTGTGCACACCTCCACAGGGACACACTCATTCTAACAGTTCAGTGTGCACAACTCATTTTTGGCACACTCATTCTAACAGTTCAGTGTGCACACCTCCATGTGGACACACTCATTCTAACAGTTCAGAGTGCACACCTCCATGTGGACACACTCATTCTAACAGTTCAGTGTGCACACCTCCATGTGGACACACACATTCTAACAGTTCAGTGTGCACACCTCCATGTGGGCACACTCATTCTAACAGTTCAGTGTGCACACCTCCATGTGGGCACACTCATTCTAACAGTTCAGTGTGCACACTTCCATGTGGGCACACTCATTCTAACAGTTCAGTGTGCAACCTCCATGTGGGCACACTCATTCTAACAGTTCATGTGCACAACTCCATGTGGACACACTCATTCTAACATTTCAGTGTGCACACCTCCATGTGGGCACACTCATTCTAACAGTTCAGTGTGCACACCTCCATGTGGACACACTCATTCTAACAGTTCAGTGTGCACACCTCCATGTGGACACACTCAATCTAACAGTTCAGTGTGCACACCTCCATGTGGACACAATCATTCTAACAGTTCAGTGTACACAACTCCATGTGGGCACAGTCATTCTAACAGTTCAGTGTGCACACCTCCATGTGGACACACTCATTCTAACAGTTCAGGGTGCACACCCATATGTGGGCACACTCATTCTAACATTTCAGTGCGCACACCTCCATGTGGACACACTCATTCTAACAGTTCATTGTGCACACCTCCATGTGGGCACACTCATTCTATCAGTTCAGTGTGCACACCTCCATGTGCACACATTCATTCTAACAGTTCAGTGTGCACACCTCCATGTGGACACACACATTCTAACATTTCAGTGTGCCCACCACCATGTGGACACACTCATTCTAACAGTTCAGTGTGCACACCTCCACAGGGACACACTCATTCTAACAGTTCAATATGCACACCTCCATGTGGGCACACTCATTCTAACAGTTCAGTGTGCACACCTCCATGTGGGCACACTCATTCTAACAGTTCAGTGTGCACACCTCCATGTGGCCACACTCATTCTAACAGTTCAGTGTGCACACCTCCATGTGGGCACACTCATTCTAACAGTTCAGTGTGCACACCTCCATGTGGGCACTCTCATTCTAACAGTTCAGTGTGCACACCTCCATGTGGGCACTCTCATTCTAACAGTTCAGTGTGCACACATCCATGTGGGCACACTCATTCTAACAGTTCAGTGTGCACACCTCCATGTGGACACACTCATTCTAACAGTTCAGTGTGCACACCTCCATGTGGACACACTCATTCTAACAGTTCAGTGTGCACACCTCCATGTCTGCACACTCATTCTAACAGTTCAGTGTGCACACCTCCATGTGGGCACACTCATTCTAACAGTTCAGTGTGCACACCTCCATGTGGGCACACTCATTCTAACAGTTCAGTGTGCACACCTCCATGTGGACACACTCATTCTAACAGTTCAGTGTGCACACCTCCATGTGGACACACTCATTCTAACAGTTCAGTGTGCACACCTCCATGTGGACAAATTCTAACACTTCGGTGTGCACACCTCTAAGTGGACACACTCATTCTAACATTTCAGTGTGCACACCTTCACAGGGACACACTCATTCTAACAGTTCAGTGTGCACACCTCCATGTGGACATAATCATTCGAACAGTTCAATGTGCACACCTCCACAGGGACAAACTCATTCCAACAGTTCAGTGTTCACACCCTCATGTGGACACAATCATTCTAACAGTTCAGTGTGCACACCTCCACAGGGACACACTCATTCTAATAGTTCAGTGTGCACACCTCCATGTGGACACACTCATTCTAACAGTTCAGTGTGCACACCTCCATGTGGGCACACTCATTCTAACAGTTCAGTGTGCACACCTCCATGTGGACACACTCATTCTAACAGTTCAGTGTGCACACCTCCATGTGGGCACACTCATTCTAACAGTTCAGTGTGCACACCTCCATGTGGACACACTTATTCTAACAGTTAAGTGTTTACACCTCCATGTGGACACACTCATTCTAACAGTTCAGTGTGCACACCTCCATGTGGACACACTCATTCTAACAGTTCAGTGTGCACACCTCCATGTGGACACACTCATTCTAACAATTCAGTGTGCACAACTCCATGTGGACCCAGTCATTCTAACAGTTCAGTGTGCACACCTCCATGTGGGCACAATCATTCTAACAGTTCAGTGTGCACACCTCCATGTGGGCACACTCATTCTAACAGTTCAGTGTGCACACCTCCATGTGGGCACACTCATTCTAACAGTTCAGTGTGCACACCTCCATGGGGGCACACTCATTCTAACAGTTCAGTGTGCACACCTCCATGTGGCCACACTCATTCTAACAGTTCAGTGTGCACACCTCCATGTGGGCACACTCATTCTAACAGGTCAGTGTGCACACCTCCATGTGAGCACTCTCATTCTAACAGTTCAGTGTGCACACATCCATGTGGGCACACTCATTCTAACAGTTCAGTGTGCACACCTCCATGTGGACACACTCATTCCAACAGTTCAGTGTGCACACCTCCATGTCTGCACACTCATTCTAACAGTTCAGTGTGCACACCTCCATGTCTGCACACTCATTCTAACAGTTCAGTGTGCACACCTCCATGTCTGCACACTCATTCTAACAGTTCAGTGTGCACACCTCCATGTGGGCACACTCATTCTAACAGTTCAGTGTGCACACCTCCATGTGGGCACACTCATTCTAACAGTTCAGTGTGCACACCTCCATGTTGACACACTCATTCTAACAGTTAAGTGTGCACACCTCCATGTGGACACACTCATCCTAACAGTTCAGTGTGCACACCTCCATGTGGACACACTCATTCTAACAGTTCAGTGTGCACACCTCCATGTGGACACACTCATTCTAACAATTCAGTGTGCACAACTCCATGTGGACCCAGTCATTCTAACAGTTCAGTGTGCACACCTCCATGTGGGCACAATCATTCTAACAGTTCAGTGTGCACACCTCCATGTGGACACACTCATTCTAACAGTTCAGTGTGCACACCTCCATGTGGGCACACTCATTCTAACAGTTCAGTGTGCACACCTCCATGTGGACACACTCATTCTAACAGTTCAGTGTGCACACCTCCATGTGGACCCAGTCATTCTAACAGTTCAGTGTGCACAACTCCATGTGGACCCAGTCATTCTAACAGTTCAGTGTGCACACCTCCATGTGGGCACAATCATTCTAACAGTTCAGTGTGCACACCTCCATGTGGGCACACTCATTCTAACAGTTCAGTGTGCACACCTCCATGTGGGCACACTCATTCTAACAGTTCAGTGTGCACACCTCCATGGGGCCACACTCATTCTAACAGTTCAGTGTGCACACCTCCATGTGGCCACACTCATTCTAACAGTTCAGTGTGCACACCTCCATGTGGACACACTCATTCTAACAGTTCAGTGTGCACACCTCCATGTGGGCACTCTCATTCTAACAGTTCAGTGTGCACACCTCCATGTCTGCACACTCATTCTAACAGTTCAGTGTGCACACCTCCATGTCTGCACACTCATTCTAACAGTTCAGTGTGCACACCTCCATGTGGGCACACTCATTCTAACAGTTCAGTGTGCACACCTCCATGTGGGCACACTCATTCTAACAGTTCAGTGTGCACACCTCCATGTGGACACACTCATTCTAACAGTTCAGTGTGCACACCTCCATGTGGACACACTCATTCTAACAGTTCAGTGTGCACACCTCCATGTGGACAAATTCTAACACTTCGGTGTGCACACCTCTAAGTGGACACACTCATTCTAACATTTCAGTGTGCACACCTTCACAGGGACACACTCATTCTAACAGTTCAGTGTGCAAACCTCCATGTGGACATAATCATTCGAACAGTTCAGTGTGCACACCTCCACAGGGACACACTCATTCTAACAGTTCAGTGTTCACACCCTCATGTGGACACAATCATTCTAACAGTTCAGTGTGCACACATCCACAGGGACACACTCATTCTAAAAGTTCAGTGTGCACACCTCCATGTGGACACACTCATTCTAACAGTTCAGTGTGCACACCTCCATGTGGGCACACTCATTCTAACAGTTCAGTGTGCACACCTCCATGTGGACACACTCATTCTAACAGTTCAGTGTGCACACCTCCATGTGGACACACTCATTCTAACAGTTCAGTGTGCACACCTCCATGTGGACACACTCATTCTAACAGTTCAGTGTGCACACCTCCATGTGGACACACTCATTCTAACAGTTCAGTGTGCACAACCCCATGTGGACACAGTCATTCTAACAGTTCAGTGTGCACACCTCCATGTGGGCACACTCATTCTAACAGTTCAGTGTGCACACCTCCATGTGGGCACACTCATTCTAACAGTTCAGTGTGCACACCTCCATGTGGGCACACTCATTCTAACAGTTCAGTGTGCACACCTCCATGTGGACACACTCATTCTAACAGTTCAGTGTGCACACCTCCATGTGGACACACTCATTCTAACAGTTCAGTGTGCACACCTCCATGTGCACACATTCATTCTAACAGTTCAGTGTGCACACCTCCATATGGACACACACATTCTAACATTTCAGTGTGCCCACCTCCATGTGGACACACTCATTCTAACAGTTCAGTGTGCACACCTCCACAGGGACACACTCATTCTAACAGTTCATTGTGCACACATCCATGTGGACACAGTCATTCTAACAGTTCAGTGTGCACAACTCCATGTGGGCACACTCATTCTAACAGTTCAGTGTGCACACCTCCATGTGGCCACACTCATTCTAACAGTTCAGTGTGCACACCTCCATGTGGGCACAGTCATTCTAACAGTTCAGTGTGCACACCTCCATGTGGGCACTCTCATTCTAACAGTTCAGTGTGCACACATCCATGTGGGCACTCTCATTCTAACAGTTCAGTGTGCACACCTCCATGTGGGCACACTCATTCTAACAGTTCAGGGTGCACACCTCCATGTGGACACACTCATTCTAACAGTTCAGTGTGCACACCTCCATGTGGACACACTCATTCTAACAGTTCATTGTGCACACCTCCATGTGGACAAATTCTAACACTTCAGTGTGCACACCTCCATGTGGACACACTCATTCTAACATTTCAGTGTGCACACCTCCACAGAGACACAATCATTCTAACAGTTCAGTGTGCACACCTCCATGTGGACATAATCATTCGAACAGTTCAGTGTGCACACCTCCACAGGGACACACTCATTCTAACAGTTCAGTGTTCACACCCTCATGTGGACACATTCATTCTAACAGTTCAGTGTGCACACCTCCACAGGGACACACTCATTCTAAAAGTTCAGTGTGCACACCTCCATGTGGACACACTCATTCTAACAGTTCAGTGTGCACTCCTCCATGTGGGCACACTCATTCTAACAGTTCAGTGTGCACAACTCCATGTGGACACACTCATTCTAACAGTTCAGTGTGCACACCTCCATGTGGACACACTCATTCTAACAGTTCAGTGTGCACACTTCAATGTGGACACACTCATTCTAACAGTTCAGTGTGCACACCTCCACAGGGATAATCTCATTCTAATTGCTCAGTGTGCACACCTCCATGTGGACACACTCATTCTAACAGTTCAGTGTGCACTCCTCCATGTGGGCACACTCATTCTAACAGTTCAGTGTGCACAACTCCATGTGGACACACTCATTCTAACAGTTCATTGTGCACACCTCCATGTGGACACACTCATTCTAACAGTTCATTGTGCACACTTCCATGTGGACACACTCATTCTAACAGTTCAGTGTGCACACCTCCACAGGGATAATCTCATTCTAACAGCTCAGTGTGCACACCTCCATATGGACACACTCATTCTAACAGTTCAATGTGCACACCTCCGTGTGGACACACTCATTCTAACAGTTCAGTGTGCACACCTCCATGTGGACAAATTCTAACAGTTCAGTGTGCACACCTCCATGTGGACACACTCATTCTAACATTTCAGTGTGCACACCTCCACAGGGACACACTCATTCTAACAGTTCAGTGTGCACACCTCCATGTGGACACACTCATTCTGACAGTTCAGTGTGCACACCTCCATGTGGACACACTCATTCTAACAGTACACTGTGCACACCTCCATGTGGTCACACTCATTCTAACAGTTCAGTGTGCACACCTCCATGTGGACACAGTCATTCTAACAGTTCAGTGTGCACACCTCCATGTGGACACAATCATTCTAACAGTTCAGTGTACACAACTCCATGTGGGCACACTCATTCTAACAGTTCAGTGTTCACACCTCCATGTGGACACAGTCATTCTAACAGTTCAGTGTGCACACCTCAATATGGGCACACTCATTCTAACAGTTCAGTGTGCACACCTCCACAGGGACATACTCATTCTAACAGTTCAGTGTGCGCAACACAATTTTGGCACACTCATTCTAACAGTTCAGTGTGCACACCTACATGTGGACACACTCATTCTAACAGTTCAGTGTGCACACCTTCATGTGGGCACACTCATTCTAACAGTTCAGTGTGCACACCTCCATGTGGACACACTCATTCTAACAGTTCAGAGTGCACACCTCCATGTGGACACAATCATTCTAACAGTTCAGTGTGCACACCTCCATGTGGACACACACATTCTAACAGTTCAGTGTGCACACCTCCATGTGGGCACACTCATTCTAACAGTTCAGTGTGCACACCTCCATGTGGGCACACTCATTCTAACAGTTCAGTGTGCACACTTCCATGTGGGCACACTCATTCTAACAGTTCAGTGTGCACTCCTCCATGTGGGCACACTCATTCTAACAGTTCAGTGTGCAACCTCCATGTGGGCACACTCATTCTAACAGTTCATGTGCACAACTCCATGTGGACACACTCATTCTAACATTTCAGTGTGCACACCTCCATGTGGGCACACTCATTCTAACAGTTCAGTGTGCACACCTCCATGTGGACACACTCATTCTAACAGTTCAGTGTGCACACCTCCATGTGGACACACTCAATCTAACATTTCAGTGTGCACACCTCCATGTGGACACAATCATTCTAACAGTTCAGTGTACACAACTCCATGTGGGCACAGTCATTCTAACAGTTCAGTGTGCACACCTCCATGTGGACACACTCATTCTAACAGTTCAGTGTGCACACCCACATGTGGGCACACTCATTCTAACATTTCAGTGTGCACACCTCCATGTGGACACACTCATTCTAACAGTTCATTGTGCACACCTCCATGTGAGCACACTCATTCTAACAGTTCAGTGTGCACACCTCAATGTGGACACACTCATTCTAACATTTCAGTGTGCACACCTCCATGTGGACAAATTCTAACAGTTCAGTGTGCACACCTCCATGTGGACACACTCATTCTAACATTTAAGTGTGCACACCTCCACAGGGACACACTCATTCTAACAGTTCAGTGTGCACACCTCCATGTGGACACACTCATTCTAACAGTTCAGTGTGCACACCTCCATGTGGACACACTCATTCTAACAGTTCAGTGTGCACACCTCCATGTCTGCACACTCATTCTAACAGTTCAGTGTGCACACCTCCATGTCTGCATACTCATTCTAACAGTTCAGTGTGCACACCTCCATGTGGGCACACTCATTCTAACAGTTCAGTGTTCACACCTCCATGTGGGCACACTCATTCTAACAGTTCAGTGTGCACACCTCCATGTGGACACACTCATTCTAACAGTTCAGTGTGCACACCTCCATGTGGACACACTCATTCTAACAGATCAGTGTGCACAACTCCATGTGGAAAATTCTAACACTTCGGTGTGCACACCTCTAAGTGGACACACTCATTCTAACATTTCAGTGTGCACACCTTCAGAGGGACACACTCATTCTAACAGTTCAGTGTGCAAACCTCCATGTGGACATAATCATTCGAACAGTTCAGTGTGCACACCTCCACAGGGACACACTCATTCTAACAGTTCAGTGTGCACACCTCCATGTCTGCACACTCATTCTAACAGTTCAGTGTGCACACCTCCACAGGGACACACTCATTCTAAAAGTTCAGTGTGCACACCTCCATGTGGACACACTCATTCTAACAGTTCAGTGTGCACACCTCCATGTGGGCACACTCATTCTAACAGTTCAGTGTGCACACCTCCATGTGGACACACTCATTCTAACAGTTCAGTGTGCACACCTCCATGTGGACACACTCATTCTAAGAGTTCAGTGTGCACACCTCCATGTGGACACACTCATTCTAACAGTTCAGTGTGCACACCTCCATGTGGACACACTCATTCTAACAGTTCAGTGTGCACAACTCCATGTGGACACAGTCATTCTAACAGTTCAGTGTGCACACCTCCATGTGGGCACAATCATTCTAACAGTTCAGTGTGCATACCTCCATGTGGGCACACTCATTCTAACAGTTCAGTGTGCACACCTCCATGTGGGCACACTCATTCTAACAGTTCAGTGTGCACACCTCCATGTGGACACACTCATTCTAACAGTTCAGTGTGCACACCTCCATGTGGACACACTCATTCTAACAGTTCCGTGTGCACACCTCCATGTGCACACATTCATTCTAACAGTTCAGTGTGCACACCTCCATGTGGACACACACATTCTAACATTTCAGTGTGCCCACCTCCATGTGGACACACTCATTCTAACAGTTCAGTGTGCACACCTCCACAGGGACACACTCATTCTAACAGTTCATTGTGCACACCTCCATGTGGACACAGTCATTCTAACAGTTCAGTGTGCACAACTCCATGTGGGCACACTCATTCTAACAGTTCAGTGTGCACACCTCCATGTGGCCACACTCATTCTAACAGTTCAGTGTGCACACCTCCATGTGGGTACACTCATTCTAACAGTTCAGTGTGCACACCTCCATGTGGGCACTCTCATTCTAACAGTTCAGTGTGCACACATCCATGTGGGCACTCTCATTCTAACAGTTCAGTGTGCACATATCCATGTGGGCACACTCATTCTAACAGTTCAGTGTGCACACCTCCATGTGGACACACTCATTCTAACAGTTCAGTGTGCACACCTCCATGTGGACACACTCATTCTAACAGTTCATTGTGCACACCTCCATGTGGACAAATTCTAACACTTCAGTGTGCACACCTCCATGTGGACACACTCATTCTAACATTTCAGTGTGCACACCTCCACAGGGACACACTCATTCTAACAGTTCAGTGTGCACACCTCCATGTGGACATAATCATTCGAACAGTTCAGTGTGCACACCTCCACAGGGACACACTCATTCTAACAGTTCAGTGTTCACACCCCCATGTGGACACATTCATTCTAACAGTTCAGTGTGCACACCTCCACAGGGACACACTCATTCTAACAGTTCAGTGTGCACACCTCCATGTGGACACACTCATTCTAACAGTTCAGTGTGCACTCCTCCATGTGGGCACACTCATTCTAACAGTTCAGTGTGCACAACTCCATGTGGACACACTCATTCTAACAGTTCAGTGTGCACACCTCCATGTGGACACACTCATTCTAACAGTTCAGTGTGCACACTTCCATGTGGACACACTCATTCTAACAGTTCAGTGTGAACACCTCCACAGGGATAATCTCATTCTAACAGCTCAGTGTGCACACCTCCATGTGGACACACTCATTCTAACAGTTCAGTGTGCACTCCTCCATGTGGGCACACTCATTCTAACAGTTCAGTGTGCACAACTCCATGTGGACACACTCATTCTAACAGTTCAGTGTGCACACCTCCATGTGGACACACTCATTCTAACAGTTCATTGTGCACACTTCCATGTGGACACACTCATTCTAACAGTTCAGTGTGCACACCTCCACAGGGATAATCTCATTCTAACAGCTCAGTGTGCACACCTCCATATGGACACACTCATTCTAACAGTTCAATGTGCACACCTCCATGTGGACACACTCATTCTAACAGTTCAGTGTGCACACCTCCATGTGGACAAATTCTAACAGTTCAGTGTGCACAACTCCATGTGGACACACTCATTCTAACATTTCAGTGTGCACACCTCCACAGGGACACACTCATTCTAACAGTTCAGTGTGCACAGCTCCATGTGGACACACTCATTCTGACAGTTCAGTGTGCACACCTCCATGTGGACACACTCATTCTAACAGTACACTGTGCACACCTCCATGTGGTCACACTCATTCTAACAGTTCAGTGTGCACACCTCCATGTGGACACAGTCATTCTAACAGTTCAGTGTGCACACCTCCATGTGGACACAATCATTCTAACAGTTCAGTGTACACAACTCCATGTGGGCACACTCATTCTAACAGTTCAGTGTTCACACCTCCATGTGGACACAGTCATTCTAACAGTTCAGTGTGCACACCTCAATATGGGCACACTCATTCTAACAGTTCAGTGTGCACACCTCCATGTGGAAACACACATTCTAACATTTCAGTGTGCACAACACAATTTTGGCACACTCATTCTAACAGTTCAGTGTGCACACCTACATGTGGACACACTCATTCTAACAGTTCAGTGTGCACAACTCCATGTGGGCACACTCATTCTAACAGTTCAGTGTGCACACCTCCATGTGGACACACTCATTCTAACAGTTCAGAGTGCACACCTCCATGTGGACACACTCATTCTAACAGTTCAGTGTGCACACCTCCATGTGGACACACACATTCTAACAGTTCAGTGTGCACACCTCCATGTGGGCACACTCATTCTAACAGTTCAGTGTGCACACCTCCATGTGGGCACACTCATTCTAACAGTTCAGTGTGCACACTTCCATGTGGGCACACTCATTCTAACAGTTCAGTGTGCACACCTCCATGTGGGCACACTCATTCTAACAGTTCAGTGTGCAACCTCCATGTGGGCACACTCATTCTAACAGTTCATGTGCACAACTCCATGTGGACACACTCATTCTAACATTTCAGTGTGCACACCTCCATGTGGGCACACTCATTCTAACAGTTCAGTGTGCACACCTCCATGTGGACACACTCATTCTAACAGTTCAGTGTGCACACCTCCATGTGGACACACTCAATCTAACATTTCAGTGTGCACACCTCCATGTGGACACAATCATTCTAACAGTTCAGTGTACACAACTCCATGTGGGCACAGTCATTCTAACAGTTCAGTGTGCACACCTCCATGTGGACACACTCATTCTAACAGTTCAGTGTGCACACCCACATGTGGGCACACTCATTCTAACATTTCAGTGTGCACACCTCCATGTGGACACACTCATTCTAACAGTTCATTGTGCACACCTCCATGTGAGCACACTCATTCTAACAGTTCAGTGTGCACACCTCAATGTGGACACACTCATTCTAACATTTCAGTGTGCACACCTCCATGTGGACAAATTCTAACAGTTCAGTGTGCACACCTCCATGTGGACACACTCATTCTAACATTTCAGTGTGCACACCTCCACAGGGACACACTCATTCTAACAGTTCAGTGTGCACACCTCCATGTGGACACACTCATTCTAACAGTTCAGTGTGCACACCTCCATGTGGACACACTCATTCTAACAGTTCAGTGTGCACACCTCCATGTCTGCACACTCATTCTAACAGTTCAGTGTGCACACCTCCATGTCTGCACACTCATTCTAACAGTTCAGTGTGCACACCTCCATGTGGGCACACTCATTCTAACAGTTCAGTGTGCACACCTCCATGTGGGCACACTCATTCTAACAGTTCAGTGTGCACACCTCCATGTGGACACACTCATTCTAACAGTTCAGTGTGCACACCTCCATGTGGACACACTCATTCTAACAGATCAGTGTGCACAACTCCATGTGGACAAATTCTAACACTTCGGTGTGCACACCTCTAAGTGGACACACTCATTCTAACATTTCAGTGTGCACACCTTCACAGGGACACACTCATTCTAACAGTTCAGTGTGCACACCTCCATGTGGACATAATCATTCGAACAGTTCAGTGTGCACACCTCCACAGGGACACACTCATTCTAACAGTTCAGTGTTCACACCCTCATGTGGACACAATCATTCTAACAGTTCAGTGTGCACACCTCCACAGGGACACACTCATTCTAAAAGTTCAGTGTGCACACCTCCATGTGGACACACTCATTCTAACAGTTCAGTGTGCACACCTCCATGTGGGCACACTCATTCTAACAGTTCAGTGTGCACACCTCCATGTGGACACACTCATTCTAACAGTTCAGTGTGCACACCTCCATGTGGACACACTCATTCTAACAATTCAGTGTGCACAACTCCATGTGGACACAGTCATTCTAACAGTTCAGTGTGCACACCTCCATGTGGGCACAATCATTCTAACAGTTCAGTGTGCACACCTCCATGTGGGCACACTCATTCTAACAGTTCAGTGTGCACACCTCCATGTGGGCACACTCATTCTAACAGTTCAGTGTGCACACCTCCATGTGGACACACTCATTCTAACAGTTCAGTGTGCATACCTCCATGTGGACACACTCATTCTAACAGTTCAGTGTGCACACCTCCATGTGCACACATTCATTCTAACAGTTCAGTGTGCACACCTCCATGTGGACACACACATTCTAACATTTCAGTGTGCCCACCTCCATGTGGACACAGTCATTCTAACAGTTCAGTGTGCACACCTCCACAGGGACACACTCATTCTAACAGTTCATTGTGCACACCTCCATGTGGACACAGTCATTCTAACAGTTCAGTGTGCACAACTCCATGTGGGCACACTCATTCTAACAGTTCAGTGTGCACACCTCCATGTGGCCACACTCATTCTAACAGTTCAGTGTGCACACCTCCATGTGGGCACACTCATTCTAACAGTTCAGTGTGCACACCTCTATGTGGGCACTCTCATTCTAACAGTTCAGTGTGCACACATCCATGTGGGCACTCTCATTCTAACAGTTCAGTGTGCACACATCCATGTGGGCACACTCATTCTAACAGTACAGTGTGCACACCTCCATGTGGACACACTCATTCTAACAGTTCAGTGTGCACACCTCCATGTGGACACACTCATTCTAACATTTCAGTGTGCACACCTCCATGTGGACAAATTCTAACACTTCGGTGTGCACACCTCCATGTGGACACACTCATTCTAACATTTCAGTGTGCACACCTCCACAGGGACACTCTCATTCTAACAGTTCAGTGTGCACACCTCCATGTGGACATAATCATTCGAACAGTTCAGTGTGCACACCTCCACAGGGACACACTCATTCTAACAGTTCAGTGTTCACACCCTCATGTGGACACAAACATTCTAACAGTTCAGTGTGCACACCTCCACAGGGACACACTCATTCTAAAAGTTCAGTGTGCACACCTCCATGTGGACACACTCATTCTAACAGTTCAGTGTGCACTCCTCCATGTGGGCACACTCATTCTAACAGTTCAGTGTGCACAACTCCATGTGGACACACTCATTCTAACAGTTCAGTGTGCACACCTCCATGTGGACACACTCATTCTAACAGTTCAGTGTGCACACTTCCATGTGGACACACTCATTCTAACAGTTCAGTGTGCACACCTCCACAGGGATAATCTCATTCTAACAGCTCAGTGTGCACACCTCCATATGGACACACTCATTCTAACAGTTCAATGTGCACACCTCCATGTGGACACACTCAATCTAACAGTTCAGTGTGCACACCTCCATGTGGACAAATTCTAACAGTTCAGTGTGCACAACTCCATGTGGACACACTCATTCTAACATTTCAGTGTGCACACCTCCACAGGGACACACTCATTCTAACAGTTCAGTGTGCACACCTCCATGTGTACACACTCATTCTGACAGTTCAGTGTGCACACCTCCATGTGGACACATTCATTCTAACAGTACACTGTGCACACCTCCATGTGGTCACACTCATTCTAACAGTTCAGTGTGCACACCTCCATGTGGACACAGTCATTCTAACAGGTCAGTGTGCACACCTCCATGTGGACACAATCATTCTAACAGTTCAGTGTGCACACCTCCATGTGGGCACACTCATTCTAACAGTTCAGTGTGCACACCTCCACAGGGACACACTCATTCTAACAGTTCAGTGTGCACAACTCAATTTTGGCACACTCATTCTAACAGTTCAGTGTGCACACCTCCATGTGGACACACTCATTCTAACAGTACACTGTGCACACCTCCATGTGGTCACACTCATTCTAACAGTTCAGAGTGCACACCTCCATGTGGACACACTCATTCTAACAGTTCAGTGTGCACACCTCCATGTGGACACACACATTCTAACAGTTCAGTGTGCACACCTCCATGTGGGCACACTCATTCTAACAGTTCAGTGTGCACACCTCCATGTGGGCACACTCATTCTAACAGTTCAGTGTGCACACTTCCATGTGGGCACACTCATTCTAACAGTTCAGTGTGCACACCTCCATGAGGGCACACTCATTCTAACAGTTCAGTGTGCAACCTCCATGTGGGCACACTCATTCTAACAGTTCATGTGCACAACTCCATGTGGACACACTCATTCTAACATTTCAGTGTGCACACCTCCATGTGGGCACACTCATTCTAACAGTTCAGTGTGCACACCTCCATGTGGACACACTCATTCTAACAGTTCAGTGTGCACACCTCCATGTGGACACACTCAATCTAACAGTTCAGTGTGCACACCTCCATGTGGACACAATCATTCTAACAGTTCAGTGTACACAACTCCATGTGGGCACAGTCATTCTAACAGTTCAGTGTGCACACCTCCATGTGGGCACACTCATTCTAACAGTTCAGTGTGCACACCTCCATGGGGGCACACTCATTCTAACAGTTCAGTGTGCACACCTCCATGTGGCCACACTCATTCTAACAGTTCAGTGTGCACACCTCCATGTGGGCACACTCATTCTAACAGGTCAGTGTGCACACCTCCATGTGGGCACTCTCATTCTAACAGTTCAGTGTGCACACATCCATGTGGGCACACTCATTCTAACATTTCAGTGTGCACACCTCCATGTGGACACACTCATTCTAACAGTTTAGTGTGCACACCTCCATGTCTGCACACTCATTCTAACAGTTCAGTGTGCACACCTCCATGTGGACACACACATTCTAACAGTTCAGTGTGCACACCTCCACAGGGACACACTCATTCTAACAGTTCATTGTGCACACCTCCATGTGGACACAGTCATTCTAACAGTTCAGTGTGCACAACTCCATGTGGGCACACTCATTCTAACAGTTCAGTGTGCACACCTCCATGTGGCCACACTCATTCTAACAGTTCAGTGTGCACACCTCCATGTGGGCACACTCATTCTAACAGTTCAGTGTGCAGACCTCCATGTGGGCACTCTCATTCTAACAGTTCAGTGTGCACACATCCATGTGGGCACTCTCATTCTAACAGTTCAGTGTGCACACATCCATGTGGGCACACTCATTCTAACAGTTCAGTGTGCACACCTCCATGTGGACACACTCATTCTAACAGTTCAGTGTGCACACCTCCATGTGGACACACTCATTCTAACAGTTCAGTGTGCACACCTCCATGTGGACAAATTCTAACACTTCGGTGTGCACACCTCCATGTGGACACACTCATTCTAACATTTCAGTGTGCACACCTCCACAGGGACACACTCATTCTAACAGTTCAGTGTGCACACCTCCATGTGGACATAATCATTCGAACAGTTTAGTGTGCACACCTCCACAGGGACACACTCATTCTAACAGTTCAGTGTTCACACCCTCATGTGGACACAATCATTCTAACAGTTCAGTGTGCACACCTCCACAGGGACACACTCATTCTAAAAGTTCAGTGTGCACACCTCCATGTGGACACACTCATTCTAACAGTTCAGTGTGCACTCCTCCATGTGGGCACACTCATTCTAACAGTTCAGTGTGCACAACGCCATGTGGACACACTCATTCTAACAGTTCAGTGTGCACACCTCCATGTGGACACACTCATTCTAACAGTTCAGTGTGCACACTTCCATGTGGACACACTCATTCTAACAGTTCAGTGTGCACACCTCCACAGGGATAATCTCATTCTAACAGCTCAGTGTGCACACCTTCATATGGACACACTCATTCTAACAGTTCAATGTGCACACCTCCATGTGGACACATTCATTCTAACAGTTCAGTGTGCACACCTACATGTGGACAAATTCTAACAGTTCAGTGTGCACAACTCCATGTGGACACACTCATTCTAACATTTCAGTGTGCACACCTCCACAGGGACACACTCATTCTAACAGTTCAGTGTGCACACCTCCATGTGTACACACTCATTCTGACAGTTCAGTGTGCACACCTCCATGTGGACACACTCATTCTAACAGTACACTGTGCACACCTCCATGTGGTCACACTCATTCTAACATTTCAGTGTGCACACCTCCATGTGGACACAGTCATTCTAACAGTTCAGTGTGCACACCTCCATGTGGACACAATCATTCTAACAGTTCAGTGTACACAACTCCATGTGGGCACACTCATTCTAACAGTTCAGTGTTCACACCTCCATGTGGACACAGTCATTCTAACAGTTCAGTGTGCACACCTCCATGTGGGCACACTCATTCTAACAGTTCAGTGTGCACACCTCCACAGGGACACACTCATTCTAACAGTTCAGTGTGCACAACTCAATTTTGGCACACTCATTCTAACAGTTCAGTGTGCACACCTACATGTGGACACACTCATTCTAACAGTTCAGTGTGCACACCTCCATGTGGGCACACTCATTCTAACAGTTCAGTGTGCACACCTCCATGTGGACACACTCATTCTAACAGTTCAGAGTGCACACCTCCATGTGGACACACTCATTCTAACAGTTCAGTGTGCACACCTCCATGTGGACACACACATTCTAACAGTTCAGTGTGCACACCTCCATGTGGGCACACTCATTCTAGCAGTTCAGTGTGCACACATCCATGTGGGCACACTCATTCTAACAGTTCAGTGTGCACACCTCCATGTGGACACACTCATTCTAACAGTTCAGTGTGCACACCTCCATGTGGACACACTCATTCTAACAGTTCAGTGTGCACACCTCCATGTGGACAAATTCTAACACTTCGGTGTGCACACCTCCATGTGGACACACTCATTCTAACATTTCAGTGTGCACACCTCCACAGGGACACACTCATTCTAACAGTTCAGTGTGCACACCTCCATGTGGACATAATCATTCGAACGGTTTAGTGTGCACACCTCCACAGGGACACACTCATTCTAACAGTTCAGTGTTCACACCCTCATGTGGACACAATCATTCTAACAGTTCAGTGTGCACACCTCCACAGGGACACACTCATTCTAAAAGTTCAGTGTGCACACCTCCATGTGGACACACTCATTCTAACAGTTCAGTGTGCACTCCTCCATGTGGGCACACTCATTCTAACAGTTCAGTGTGCACAACGCCATGTGGACACACTCATTCTAACAGTTCAGTGTGCACACCTCCATGTGGACACACTCATTCTAACAGTTCAGTGTGCACACTTCCATGTGGACACACTCATTCTAACAGTTCAGTGTGCACACCTCCACAGGGATAATCTCATTCTAACAGCTCAGTGTGCACACCTCCATATGGACACACTCATTCTAACAGTTCAATGTGCACCCCTCCATGTGGACACACTCATTCTAACAGTTCAGTGTGCACACCTCCATGTGGACAAATTCTAACAGTTCAGTGTGCACAACTCCATGTGGACACACTCATTCTAACATTTCAGTGTGCACACCTCCACAGGGACACACTCATTCTAACAGTTCAGTGTGCACACCTCCATGTGTACACACTCATTCTGACAGTTCAGTGTGCACACCTCCATGTGGACACACTCATTCTAACAGTACACTGTGCACACCTCCATGTGGTCACACTCATTCTAACAGTTCAGTGTGCACACCTCCATGTGGACACAGTCATTCTAACAGTTCAGTGTGCACACCTCCATGTGGACACAATCATTCTAACAGTTCAGTGTACACAACTCCATGTGGGCACACTCATTCTAACAGTTCAGTGTTCACACCTCCATGTGGACACAGTCATTCTAACAGTTCAGTGTGCACACCTCCATGTGGGCACACTCATTCTAACAGTTCAGTGTGCACACCTCCACAGGGACACACTCATTCTAACAGTTCAGTGTGCACAACTCAATTTTGGCACACTCATTCTAACAGTTCAGTGTGCACACCTACATGTGGACACACTCATTCTAACAGTTCAGTGTGCACACCTCCATGTGGGCACACTCATTCTAACAGTTCAGTGTGCACACCTCCATGTGGACACACTCATTCTAACAGTTCAGAGTGCACACCTCCATGTGGACACGCTCATTCTAACAGTTCAGTGTGCACACCTCCATGTGGACACACACATTCTAACAGTTCAGTGTGCACACCTCCATGTGGGCACACTCATTCTAACAGTTCAGTGTGCACACCTCCATGTGGGCACACTCATTCTAACAGTTCAGTGTGCACACTTCCATGTGGGCACACTCATTCTAACAGTTCAGTGTGCACACCTCCATGAGGGCACACTCATTCTAACAGTTCAGTGTGCAACCTCCATGTGGGCACACTCATTCTAACAGTTCATGTGCACAACTCCATGTGGACACACTCATTCTAACAGTTCAGTGTGCACACCTCCATGTGGGCACACTCATTCTAACAGTTCAGTGTGCACACCTCCATATGGACACACTCATTCTAACAGTTCAGTGTGCACACCTCCATGTGGACACACTCAATCTAACAGTTCAGTGTGCACACCTCCATGTGGACACAATCATTCTAACAGTTCAGTGTACACAACTCCATGTGGGCACAGTCATTCTAACAGTTCAGTGTGCACACCTCCATGTGGACACACTCATTCTAACAGTTCAGTGTGCACACCCATATGTGGGCACACTCATTCTAACATTTCAGTGTGCACACCTCCATGTGGACACACTCATTTTAACAGTTCATTGTGCACACCTCCATGTGGGCACACTCATTCTAACAGTTCAGTGTGCACACCTCCATGTGCACACATTCATTCTAACAGTTCAGTGTGCACACCTCCATGTGGACACACACATTCTAACATTTCAATGTGCCCACCTCCATGTGGACACACTCATTCTAACAGTTCAGTGTGCACACCTCCACAGGGACACACTCATTCTAACAGTTCATTGTGCACACCTCCATGTGGGCACACTCATTCTAACAGTTCAGTGTGCACACCTCCATGTGGGCACACTCATTCTAACAGTTCAGTGTGCACACCTCCATGTGGCCACACTCATTCTAACAGTTCAGTGTGCACACCTCCATGTGGGCACACTCATTCTAACAGTTCAGTGTGCACACCTCCATGTGGGCACTCTCATTCTAACAGTACAGTGTGCACACATCCATGTGGGCACACTCATTCTAACAGTTCAGTGTGCACACCTCCATGTGGACACACTCATTCTAACAGTTCAGTGTGCACACCTCCATGTGGACACACTCATTCTAACAGTTCAGTGTGCACACCTCCATGTCTGCACACTCATTCTAACAGTTCAGTGTGCACACCTCCATGTGGGCACACTCATTCTAACAGTTCAGTGTGCACACCTCCATGTGGGCACACTCATTCTAACAGTTCAGTGTGCACACCTCCATGTGGACACACTCATTCTAACAGTTCAGTGTGCACACCTCCATCTGGACACACTCATTCTAACAGTTCAGTGTGCACACCTCCATGTGGACAGATTCTAACACTTCGGTGTGCACACCTCTAAGTGGACACACTCATTCTAACATTTCAGTGTGCACACCTTCACAGGGACACACTCATTCTAACAGTTCAGTGTGCACACCTCCATGTGGACATAATCATTCGAACATTTCAGTGTGCACACCTCCACAGGGACACACTCATTCTAACAGTTCAGTGTTCACACCCTCATGTGGACACAATCATTCTAACAGTTCAGTGTGCACACCTCCACAGGGACACACTCATTCTAAAAGTTCAGTGTGCACACCTCCATGTGGACACACTCATTCTAACAGTTCAGTGTGCCCACCTCCATGTGGGCACACTCATTCTAATAGTTCAGTGTGCACACCTCCATGTGGACACACTCATTCTAACAGTTCAGTGTGCACACCTCCATCTGGACACACTCATTCTAACAGTTCAGTGTGCACACCTCCATGTGGACAAATTCTAACACTTCGGTGTGCACACCTCTAAGTGGACACACTCATTCTAACATTTCAGTGTGCACACCTTCACAGGGACACACTCATTCTAACAGTTCAGTGTCCACACCTCCATGTGGACATAATCATTCGAACAGTTCAGTGTGCACACCTCCACAGGGACACACTCATTCTAACAGTTCAGTGTTCAAACCCTCATGTGGACACAATCATTCTAACAGTTCAGTGTGCACACCTCCACAGGGACACACTCATTCTAAAAGTTCAGTGTGCACACCTCCATGTGGACACACTCATTCTAACAGTTCAGTGTGCACACCTCCATGTGGGCACACTCATTCTAACAGTTCAGTGTGCACACCTCCATGTGGACACACTTATTCTAACAGTTAAGTGTGCACACCTCCATGTGGACACACTCATTCTAACAGTTCAGTGTGCACACCTCCATGTGGACACACTCATTCTAACAGTTCAGTGTGCACACCTCCATGTGGACACACTCATTCTAACAATTCAGTGTGCACAACTCCATGTGGACCCAGTCATTCTAACAGTTCAGTGTGCACACCTCCATGTGGGCACAATCATTCTAACAGTTCAGTGTGCACACCTCCATGTGGGCACACTCATTCTAACAGTTCAGTGTGCACACCTCCATGTGGGCACACTCATTCTAACAGTTCAGTGTGCACACCTCCATGTGTACACGCTCATTCTAACAGTTCAGTGTGCACACCTCCATGTGGACACACTCATTCTAACAGTTCAGTGTGCACACCTCCATGTGGACAAATTCTAACACTTCGGTGTGCACACCTCTAAGTGGACACACTCATTCTAACATTTCAGTGTGCGCACCTTCACAGGGACACACTCATTCTAACAGTTCAGTGTGCACACCTCCATGTGGACATAATCATTCGAACAGTTCAGTGTGCACACCTCCACAGGGACACACTCATTCTAACAGTTCAGTGTTCACACCCTCATGTGGACACAATCATTCTAACAGTTCAGTGTGCACACCTCCCCAGGGACACACTCATTCTAAAAGTTCAGTGTGCACACCTCCATGTGGACACACTCATTCTAACAGTTCAGTGTGCACACCTCCATGTGGGCACACTCATTCTAACAGTTCAGTGTGCACACCTCCATGTGGACACACTCATTCTAACAGTTCAGTGTGCACACCTCCATGTGGGCACACTCATTCTAACAGTTCAGTGTGCACACCTCCATGTGGACACACTTATTCTAACAGTTAAGTGTGCACACCTCCATGTGGACACACTCATTCTAACAGTTCAGTGTGCACACCTCCATGTGGACACACTCATTCTAACAGTTCAGTGTGCACACCTCCATGTGGACACACTCATTCTAACAATTCAGTGTGCACAACTCCATGTGGACCCAGTCATTCTAACAGTTCAGTGTGCACACCTCCATGTGGGCACAATCATTCTAACAGTTCAGTGTGCACACCTCCATGTGGGCACACTCATTCTAACAGTTCAGTGTGCACACCTCCATGTGGGCACACTCATTCTAACAGTTCAGTGTGCACACCTCCATGGGGGCACACTCATTCTAACAGTTCAGTGTGCACACCTCCATGTGGCCACACTCATTCTAACAGTTCAGTGTGCACACCTCCATGTGGGCACACTCATTCTAACAGGTCAGTGTGCACACCTCCATGTGGGCACTCTCATTCTAACAGTTCAGTGTGCACACATCCATGTGGGCACACTCATTCTAACAGTTCAGTGTGCACACCTCCATGTGGACACACTCATTCTAACAGTTCAGTGTGCACACCTCCATGTCTGCACACTCATTCTAACAGTTCAGTGTGCACACCTCCATGTCTGCACACTCATTCTAACAGTTCAGTGTGCACACCTCCATGTGGGCACACTCATTCTAACAGTTCAGTGTGCACACCTCCATGTGGGCACACTCATTCTAACAGTTCAGTGTGCACACCTCCATGTGTACACGCTCATTCTAACAGTTCAGTGTGCACACCTCCATGTGGACACACTCATTCTAACAGTTCAGTGTGCACACCTCCATGTGGACAAATTCTAACACTTCGGTGTGCACACCTCTAAGTGGACACACTCATTCTAACATTTCAGTGTGCGCACCTTCACAGGGACACACTCATTCTAACAGTTCAGTGTGCACACCTCCATGTGGACATAATCATTCGAACAGTTCAGTGTGCACACCTCCACAGGGACACACTCATTCTAACAGTTCAGTGTTCACACCCTCATGTGGACACAATCATTCTAACAGTTCAGTGTGCACACCTCCACAGGGACACACTCATTCTAAAAGTTCAGTGTGCACACCTCCATGTGGACACACTCATTCTAACAGTTCAGTGTGCACACCTCCATGTGGGCACACTCATTCTAACAGTTCAGTGTGCACACCTCCATGTGGACACACTCATTCTAACAGTTCAGTGTGCACACCTCCATGTGGACACACTCATTCTAACAGTTCAGTGTGCACACCTCCATGTGGACACACTCATTCTAACAATTCAGTGTGCACAACTCCATGTGGACACAGTCATT
Organism: Peromyscus eremicus; assembly: GCF_949786415.1. Classification (NCBI taxonomy): domain Eukaryota; kingdom Metazoa; phylum Chordata; class Mammalia; order Rodentia; family Cricetidae; genus Peromyscus; species Peromyscus eremicus. The sequence continues at coordinate 188,337 of NW_026734496.1, forward strand.
CTAACAGTTCAGTGTGCACACCTCCATGTGGGCACAATCATTCTAACAGTTCAGTGTGCACACCTCCATGTGGGCACACTCATTCTAACAGTTCAGTGTGCACACCTCCATGTGGGCACACTCATTCTAACAGTTCAGTGTGCACACCTCCATGTGGACACAGTCATTCTAACAGTTCAGTGTGCACAACTCCATGTGGGCACACTCATTCTAACAGTTCAGTGTGCACACCTCCATGTGGCCACACTCATTCTAACAGTTCAGTGTGCACACCTCCATGTGGGCACACTCATTCTAACAGTTCAGTGTGCACACCTCCATGTGGGCACTCTCATTCTAACAGTTCAGTGTGCACACGTCCATGTGGGCACTCTCATTCTAACAGTTCAGTGTGCACACATCCATGTGGGCACACTCATTCTAACAGTTCAGTGTGCACACCTCCATGTGGACACACTCATTCTAACAGTTCAGTGTGCACACCTCCATGTGGACACACTCATTCTAACAGTTCAGTGTGCACACCTCCATGTGGACAAATTCTAACACTTCGGTGTGCACACCTCCATGTGGACACACTCATTCTAACATTTCAGTGTGCACACCTCCACAGGGACACACTCATTCTAACAGTTCAGTGTGCACACCTCCATGTGGACATAATCATTCGAACAGTTCAGTGTGCACACCTCCACAGGGACACACTCATTCTAACAGTTCAGTGTTCACACCCTCATGTGGACACATTCATTCTAACAATTCAGTGTGCACACTTCCACAGGGACACACTCATTCTAAAAGTTCAGTGTGCACACCTCCATGTGGACACACTCATTCTAACAGTTCAGTGTGCACTCCTCCATGTGGGCACACTCATTCTAACAGTTCAGTGTGCACAACTCCATGTGGACACACTCATTCTAACAGTTCAGTGTGCACACCTCCATGTGGACACACTCATTCTAACAGTTCAGTGTGCACACTTCCATGTGGACACACTCATTCTAACAGTTCAGTGTGCACACCTCCACAGGGATAATCTCATTCTAACAGCTCAGTGTGCACACCTCCATGTGGACACACTCATTCTAACAGTTCAGTGTGCACTCCTCCATGTGGGCACACTCATTCTAACAGTTCAGTGTGCACAACTCCATGTGGACACACTCATTCTAACAGTTCAGTGTGCACACCTCCATGTGGACACACTCATTCTAACAGTTCAGTGTGCACACTTCCATGTGGACACACTAATTCTAACAGTTCAGTGTGCACACCTCCACAGGGATAATCTCATTCTAACAGCTCAGTGTGCACACCTCCATGTGGACACACTCATTCTAACAGTTCAGTGTGCACACCTCCATGTGGACAAATTCTAACAGTTCAGTGTGCACACCTCCATGTGGACACACTCATTCTAACAGTTCAGTGTGCACACCTCCATGTGGACACACTCAATCTAACATTTCTGTGTGCACACCTCCATGTGGACACAATCATTCTAACAGTTCAGTGTACACAACTCCATGTGGGCACAGTCATTCTAACAGTTCAGTGTGCACACCTCCATGTGGACACACTCATTCTAACAGTTCAGTGTGCACACCCACATGTGGGCACACTCATTCTAACATTTCAGTGTGCACACCTCCATGTGGACACACTCATTCTAACAGTTCATTGTGCACACCTCCATGTGGGCACACTCATTCTAACAGTTCATTGTGCACACCTCAATGTGGACACACTCATTCTAACATTTCAGTGTGCACACCTCCATGTGGACAAATTCTAACAGTTCAGTGTGCACACCTCCATGTGGACACACTCATTCTAACATTTCAGTGTGCACACCTCCACAGGGACACACTCATTCTAACAGTTCAGTGTGCCCACCTCCATGTGGACACACTCATTCTAACAGTTCAGTGTGCACACCTCCATGTGGACACACTCATTCTAACAGTTCAGTGTGCACACCTCCATGTGGACACACTCATTCTAACAGTTCAGTTTGCACACCTCCATGTGGACACACACATTGTATCAGTTCAGTGTGCACAACTCCATGTGGACACACTCATTCTAAAAGTTCAGTGTGCACACCTCCATATGGAGAAATTCTAACACTTCGGTATGCACACCTCCATGTGGACACAATCATTCTAACAGTTCAGTGTGGACACCTCCATGTGGGCACAGACATTTAACAGTTCAGTGTGCACACCTCCATGTGGACACAATCATTCTAACAGTTCAGTGTGCACACCTCCATGTGGACACATTCTAACAGTTCAGTGTGCACACCTCCATGTGGACACACTCATTCTAACAGTTCAGTGTGCACACCTCCATGTGGGCACACTCATTCTAACAGTTCAGTGTGCACACCTCCATGTGGACACACTCAATCTTACAGTTCAGTGTGCACACCTCCATGTGGGCACACTCATTCTAACAGTTCATTGTGCACACCTCCATGTGGACACACATATTCTAACATTTCAGTGTGCACACCTCCATGTTGACACACTCATTCTAACAGTTCAGTGTGCACAACTCCGCAGGGACACACTAATTCTAACAGTTCAGTGTGCACACCTCCATGTGGGCACAGTCATTCTAACAATTCAATGTGCACACCTCCATGAGGACACAGTAATTCTAACAGTTCAGTGTGCACAACTCCATGTGGGCACACTCATTCTAACAGTTCAGTGTTCACACCTCCATGTGGACACAGTCATTCTAACAGTTCAGTGTGCACAACACCATGTGGGCACACTCATTCTAACAGTTCAGTGTTCACACCTCCCTGTGGACATACTCATTCTAACAGTTCAGTGTGCACACCTCCATGTGGACACACTCATTCTAACAGTTCAGTGTGCACACCTCCATGTGGGCACACTCATTCTAACAGTTCAGTGTGCACACCTCCATGTGGACACACTCATTCTAACATTTCAGTGTGCACACCTCCATGTGGACAAATTCTAACAGTTCAGTGTGCACACCTCCATGTGGACACACTCATTCTAACATTTCAGTGTGCACACCTCCACAGGGACACACTCCTTCTAACAGTTCAGTGTGCACACCTCCATGATGACACACTCATTCTAACAGTTCAGTGTGCAACCTCCATGTGGGCACACTCATTCTAACAGTTCAGTGTGCACACCTCCATTTGGACACACTCATTCTAACATTTCAGTGTGCACACCTCCACAGGGACACACTCATTCTAACAGTTCAGTGTGCCCACCTCCATGTGGACACACTCATTCTAACAGTTCAGTGTGCACACCTCCATGTGGACACACTCATTCTAACAGTTCAGTGTGCACACCTCCATGTGGACACACTCATTCTAACAGTTCAGTTTGCACACCTCCATGTGGACACACACATTGTATCAGTTCAGTGTGCACAACTCCATGTGGACACACTCATTCTAAAAGTTCAGTGTGCACACCTCCATATGGAGAAATTCTAACACTTCGGTATGCACACCTCCATGTGGACACAATCATTCTAACAGTTCAGTGTGGACACCACCATGTGGGCACAGACATTTTAACAGTTCAGTGTGCACACCTCCATGTGGACACAATCATTCTAACAGTTCAGTGTGCACACCTCCATGTGGACACATTCTAACAGTTCAGTGTGCACACCTCCATGTGGACACACTCATTCTAACAGTTCAGTGTGCACACCTCCATGTGGGCACACTCATTCTAACAGTTCAGTGTGCACACCTCCATGTGGACACACTCATTCTTACAGTTCAGTGTGCACACCTCCATGTGGGCACACTCATTCTAACAGATCATTGTGCACACCTCCATGTGGACACACATATTCTAACATTTCAGTGTGCACACCTCCATGTTGACACACTCATTCTAACAGTTCAGTGTGCACAACTCCACAGGGACACACTAATTCTAACAGTTCAGTGTGCACACCTCCATGTGGGCACAGTCATTCTAACAATTCAATGTGCACACCTCCATGAGGACACAGTAATTCTAACAGTTCAGTGTGCACACCTCCATGTGGGCACACTCATTCTAACAGTTCAGTGTTCACACCTCCATGTGGACACAGTCATTCTAACAGTTCAGTGTGCACAACACCATGTGGGCACACTCATTCTAACAGTTCAGTGTTCACACCTCCATGTGGACATACTCATTCTAACAGTTCAGTGTGCACACCTCCATGTGGACACACTCATTCTAACAGTTCAGTGTGCACACCTCCATGTGGGCACACTCATTCTAACAGTTCAGTGTGCACACCTCCATGTGGACACACTCATTCTAACATTTCAGTGTGCACACCTCCATGTGGACAAATTCTAACAGTTCAGTGTGCACACCTCCATGTGGACACACTCATTCTAACATTTCAGTGTGCACACCTCCACAGGGACACACTCCTTCTAACAGTTCAGTGTGCACACCTCCATGATGACACACTCATTCTAACAGTTCAGTGTGCAACCTCCATGTGGGCACACTCATTCTAACAGTTCAGTGTGCACACATCCATGTGGACACACTCATTCTAACATTTCAGTGTGCACACCTCCATGTGGGCACACTCATTCTAACAGTTCAGTGTGCACACCTCCATGTGGACACACTCATTCTAACAGTTCAGTGTGCACACCTCCATGTGGACACACTCAATCTAACAGTTCAGTGTGCACACCTCCATGTGGACACAATCATTCTAACAGTTCAGTGTACACAACTCCATGTGGGCACAGTCATTCTAACAGTTCAGTGTGCACACCTCCATGTGGACACACTCATTCTAACAGTTCAGTGTGCACACCCATATGTGGGCACACTCATTCTAACATTTCAGTGTGCACACCTCCATGTGGACACACTCATTCTAACAGTTCATTGTGCACACCTCCATGTGGGCACACTCATTCTAACAGTTCAGTGTGCACACCTCCATGTGGACACACTCATTCTAACATTTCAGTGTGCACACCTCCATGTGGACAAATTCTAACAGTTCAGTGTGCACACCTCCATGTGGACACAATCATTCTAACATTTCAGTGTGCACACCTCCACAGGGACACACTCATTCTAACAGTTCAGTGTGCCCACCTCCATGTGGACACACTCATTCTAACAGTTCAGTGTGCACACCTCCATGTGGACACACTCATTCTAACAGTTCAGTGTGCACACCTCCATGTGGACACACTCATTCTAACAGTTCAGTTTGCACACCTCCATGTGGACACACACATTGTATCAGTTCAGTGTGCACAACTCCATGTGGACACACTCATTCTAAAAGTTCAGTGTGCACACCTCCATATGGAGAAATTCTAACACTTCGGTATGCACACCTCCATGTGGACACAATCATTCTAACAGTTCAGTGTGGACACCACCATGTGGGCACAGACATTTTAACAGTTCAGTGTGCACACCTCCATGTGGACACAATCATTCTAACAGTTCAGTGTGCACACCTCCATGTGGACACACTCATTCTAACAGTTCAGTGTGCACACCTCCATGTGGGCACACTCATTCTAACAGTTCAGTGTGCACACCTCCATGTGGACACACTTATTCTAACAGTTAAGTGTGCACACCTACATGTGGACACACTCATTTTAACAGTTCAGTGTGCACACCTCCATGTGGACACACTCATTCTAACAGTTCAGTGTGCACACCTCCATGTGGACACACTCATTCTAACAATTCAGTGTGCACAACTCCATGTGGACATAATCATTCTAACAGTTCAGTGTGCACACCTCCATGTGGGTACAATCATTCTAACAGTTCAGTGTGCACACCTCCATGTGGGCACACTCATTCTAACAGTTCAGTGTGCACACCTCCATGTGGGCACACTCATTCTAACAGTTCAGTGTGCACACCTCCATGGGGGCACACTCATTCTAACAGTTCAGTGTGCACACCTCCATGTGGCCACACTCATTCTAACAGTTCAGTGTGCACACCTCCATGTGGGCACACTCATTCTAACAGGTCAGTGTGCACACCTCCATGTGGGCACTCTCATTCTAACAGTTCAGTGTGCACACATCCATGTGGGCACACTCATTCTAACAGTTCAGTGTGCACACCTCCATGTGGACACACTCATTCTAACAGTTCAGTGTGCACACCTCCATGTCTGCACACTCATTCTAACAGTTCAGTGTGCACACCTCCATGTCTGCACACTCATTCTAACAGTTCAGTGTGCACACCTCCATGTGGGCACACTCATTCTAACAGTTCAGTGTGCACACCTCCATGTGGGCACACTCATTCTAACAGTTCAGTGTGCACACCTCCATGTGTACACGCTCATTCTAACAGTTCAGTGTGCACACCTCCATGTGGACACACTCATTCTAACAGTTCAGTGTGCACACCTCCATGTGGACAAATTCTAACACTTCGGTGTGCACACCTCTAAGTGGACACACTCATTCTAACATTTCAGTGTGCGCACCTTCACAGGGACACACTCATTCTAACAGTTCAGTGTGCACACCTCCATGTGGACATAATCATTCGAACAGTTCAGTGTGCACACCTCCACAGGGACACACTCATTCTAACAGTTCAGTGTTCACACCCTCATGTGGACACAATCATTCTAACAGTTCAGTGTGCACACCTCCACAGGGACACACTCATTCTAAAAGTTCAGTGTGCACACCTCCATGTGGACACACTCATTCTAACAGTTCAGTGTGCACACCTCCATGTGGGCACACTCATTCTAACAGTTCAGTGTGCACACCTCCATGTGGACACACTCATTCTAACAGTTAAGTGTGCACACCTCCATGTGGACACACTCATTCTAACAGTTCAGTGTGCACACCTCCATGTGGACACACTCATTCTAACAGTTCAGTGTGCACACCTCCATGTGGACACACTCATTCTAACAATTCAGTGTGCACAACTCCATGTGGACACAGTCATTCTAACAGTTCAGTGTGCACACCTCCATGTGGGCACAATCATTCTAACAGGTCAGTGTGCACACCTCCATGTGGGCACACTCATTCTAACAGTTCAGTGTGCACACCTCCATGTGGGCACACTCATTCTAACAGTTCAGTGTGCACACCTCCATGTGGGCACAGTCATTCTAACAGTTCAGTGTGCACAACTCCATGTGGGCACACTCATTCTAACAGTTCAGTCTGCATACCTCCATGTGGCCACACTCATTCTAACAGTTCAGTGTGCACACCTCCATGTGGGCACACTCATTCTAACAGTTCAGTGTGCACACCTCCATGTGGGCACTCTCATTCTAACAGTTCAGTGTGCACACGTCCATGTGGGCACTCTCATTCTAACAGTTCAGTGTGCACACATCCATGTGGGCACACTCATTCTAACAGTTCAGTGTGCACACCTCCATGTGGACACACTCATTCTAACAGTTCAGTGTGCACACCTCCATGTGGACACACTCATTCTAACAGTTCAGTGTGCACACCTCCATGTGGACAAATTCTAACACTTCGGTGTGCACACCTCCATGTGGACACACTCATTCTAACATTTCAGTGTGCACACCTCCACAGGGACACACTCATTCTAACAGTTCAGTGTGCACACCTCCATGTGGACATAATCATTCGAACAGTTCAGTGTGCACACCTCCACAGGGACACACTCATTCTAACAGTTCAGTGTTCACACCCTCATGTGGACACATTCATTCTAACAATTCAGTGTGCACACTTCCACAGGGACACACTCATTCTAAAAGTTCAGTGTGCACACCTCCATGTGGACACACTCATTCTAACAGTTCAGTGTGCACTCCTCCATGTGGGCACACTCATTCTAACAGTTCAGTGTGCACAACTCCATGTGGACACACTCATTCTAACAGTTCAGTGTGCACACCTCCATGTGGACACACTCATTCTAACAGTTCAGTGTGCACACTTCCATGTGGACACACTCATTCTAACAGTTCAGTGTGCACACCTCCACAGGGATAATCTCATTCTAACAGCTCAGTGTGCACACCTCCATGTGGACACACTCATTCTAACAGTTCAGTGTGCACTCCTCCATGTGGGCACACTCATTCTAACAGTTCAGTGTGCACAACTCCATGTGGACACACTCATTCTAACAGTTCAGTGTGCACACCTCCATGTGGACACACTCATTCTAACAGTTCAGTGTGCACACTTCCATGTGGACACACTAATTCTAACAGTTCAGTGTGCACACCTCCACAGGGATAATCTCATTCTAACAGCTCAGTGTGCACACCTCCATATGGACACACTCATTCTAACAGTTCAATGTGCACACCTCCATGTGGACACACTCATTCTAACAGTTCAGTGTGCACACCTCCATGTGGACAAATTCTAACAGTTCAGTGTGCACACCTCCATGTGGACACACTCATTCTAACAGTTCAGTGTGCACACCTCCATGTGGACACACTCAATCTAACATTTCAGTGTGCACACCTCCATGTGGACACAATCATTCTAACAGTTCAGTGTACACAACTCCATGTGGGCACAGTCATTCTAACAGTTCAGTGTGCACACCTCCATGTGGACACACTCATTCTAACAGTTCAGTGTGCACACCCACATGTGGGCACACTCATTCTAACATTTCAGTGTGCACACCTCCATGTGGACACACTCATTCTAACAGTTCATTGTGCACACCTCCATGTGGGCACACTCATTCTAACAGTTCATTGTGCACACCTCAATGTGGACACACTCATTCTAACATTTCAGTGTGCACACCTCCATGTGGACAAATTCTAACAGTTCAGTGTGCACACCTCCATGTGGACACACTCATTCTAACATTTCAGTGTGCACACCTCCACAGGGACACACTCATTCTAACAGTTCAGTGTGCCCACCTCCATGTGGACACACTCATTCTAACAGTTCAGTGTGCACACCTCCATGTGGACACACTCATTCTAACAGTTCAGTGTGCACACCTCCATGTGGACACACTCATTCTAACAGTTCAGTTTGCACACCTCCATGTGGACACACACATTGTATCAGTTCAGTGTGCACAACTCCATGTGGACACACTCATTCTAAAAGTTCAGTGTGCACACCTCCATATGGAGAAATTCTAACACTTCGGTATGCACACCTCCATGTGGACACAATCATTCTAACAGTTCAGGGTGGACACCTCCATGTGGGCACAGACATTTTAACAGTTCAGTGTGCACACCTCCATGTGGACACAATCATTCTAACAGTTCAGTGTGCACACCTCCATGTGGACACATTCTAACAGTTCAGTGTGCACACCTCCATGTGGACACACTCAATCTAACAGTTCAGTGTGCACACCTCCATGTGGGCACACTCATTCTAACAGTTCAGTGTGCACACCTCCATGTGGACACACTCATTCTTACAGTTCAGTGTGCACACCTCCATGTTGACACACTCATTCTAACAGTTCAGTGTGCACAACTCCACAGGGACACACTAATTCTAACAGTTCAGTGTGCACACCTCCATGTGGGCACAGTCATTCTAACAATTCAATGTGCACACCTCCATGAGGACACAGTAATTCTAACAGTTCAGTGTGCACACCTCCATGTGGGCACACTCATTCTAACAGTTCAGTGTTCACACCTCCATGTGGACACAGTCATTCTAACAGTTCAGTGTGCACAACACCATGTGGGCACACTCATTCTAACAGTTCAGTGTTCACACCTCCCTGTGGACATACTCATTCTAACAGTTCAGTGTGCACACCTCCATGTGGACACACTCATTCTAACAGTTCAGTGTGCACACCTCCATGTGGGCACACTCATTCTAACAGTTCAGTGTGCACACCTCCATGTGGACACACTCATTCTAACATTTCAGTGTGCACACCTCCATGTGGACAAATTCTAACAGTTCAGTGTGCACACCTCCATGTGGACACACTCATTCTAACATTTCAGTGTGCACACCTCCACAGGGACACACTCCTTCTAACAGTTCAGTGTGCACACCTCCATGATGACACACTCATTCTAACAGTTCAGTGTGCAACCTCCATGTGGGCACACTCATTCTAACAGTTCAGTGTGCACACCTCCATGTGGACACACTCATTCTAACATTTCAGTGTGCACACCTCCACAGGGACACACTCATTCTAACAGTTCAGTGTGCACACCTCCATGTGGACACACTCATTCTAACAGTTCAGTGTGCACACCTCCATGTGGACACACTCATTCTAACAGTTCAGTTTGCACACCTCCATGTGGACACACACATTGTATCAGTTCAGTGTGCACAACTCCATGTGGACACACTCATTCTAAAAGTTCAGTGTGCACACCTCCATATGGAGAAATTCTAACACTTCGGTATGCACACCTCCATGTGGACACAATCATTCTAACAGTTCAGTGTGGACACCACCATGTGGGCACAGACATTTTAACAGTTCAGTGTGCACACCTCCATGTGGACACAATCATTCTAACAGTTCAGTGTGCACACCTCCATGTGGACACATTCTAACAGTTCAGTGTGCACACCTCCATGTGGGCACACTCATTCTAACAGATCATTGTGCACACCTCCATGTGGACACACATATTCTAACATTTCAGTGTGCACACCTCCATGTTGACACACTCATTCTAACAGTTCAGTGTGCACAACTCCACAGGGACACACTAATTCTAACAGTTCAGTGTGCACAACTCCATGTGGGCACAGTCATTCTAACAATTCAATGTGCACACCTCCATGAGGACACAGTAATTCTAACAGTTCAGTGTGCACACCTCCATGTGGGCACACTCATTCTAACAGTTCAGTGTTCACACCTCCATGTGGACACAGTCATTCTAACAGTTCAGTGTGCACAACACCATGTGGGCACACTCATTCTAACAGTTCAGTGTTCACACCTCCATGTGGACATACTCATTCTAACAGTTCAGTGTGCACACCTCCATGTGGACACACTCATTCTAACAGTTCAGTGTGCACACCTCCATGTGGGCACACTCATTCTAACAGTTCAGTGTGCACACCTCCATGTGGACACACTCATTCTAACATTTCAGTGTTCACACCTCCATGTGGACAAATTCTAACAGTTCAGTGTGCACACCTCCATGTGGACACACTCATTCTAACATTTCAGTGTGCACACCTCCACAGGGACACACTCCTTCTAACAGTTCAGTGTGCACACCTCCATGATGACACACTCATTCTAACAGTTCAGTGTGCAACCTCCATGTGGGCACACTCATTCTAACAGTTCAGTGTGCACACATCCATGTGGACACACTCATTCTAACATTTCAGTGTGCACACCTCCATGTGGGCACACTCATTCTAACAGTTCAGTGTGCACACCTCCATGTGGACACACTCATTCTAACAGTTCAGTGTGCACACCTCCATGTGGACACACTCAATCTAACAGTTCAGTGTGCACACCTCCATGTGGACACAATCATTCTAACAGTTCAGTGTACACAACTCCATGTGGGCACAGTCATTCTAACAGTTCAGTGTGCACACCTCCATGTGGACACACTCATTCTAACAGTTCAGTGTGCACACCCATATGTGGGCACACTCATTCTAACATTTCAGTGTGCACACCTCCATGTGGACACACTCATTCTAACAGTTCATTGTGCACACCTCCATGTGGGCACACTCATTCTAACAGTTCAGTGTGCACACCTCCATGTGGACACATTCATTCTAACATTTCAGTGTGCACACCTCCATGTGGACAAATTCTAACAGTTCAGTGTGCACACCTCCATGTGGACACAATCATTCTAACATTTCAGTGTGCACACCTCCACAGGGACACACTCATTCTAACAGTTCAGTGTGCCCACCTCCATGTGGACACACTCATTCTAACAGTTCAGTGTGCACACCTCCATGTGGACACACTCATTCTAACAGTTCAGTGTGCACACCTCCATGTGGACACACTCATTCTAACAGTTCAGTTTGCACACCTCCATGTGGACACACACATTGTATCAGTTCAGTGTGCACAACTCCATGTGGACACACTCATTCTAAAAGTTCAGTGTGCACACCTCCATATGGAGAAATTCTAACACTTCGGTATGCACACCTCCATGTGGACACAATCATTCTAACAGTTCAGTGTGGACACCACCATGTGGGCACAGACATTTTAACAGTTCAGTGTGCACACCTCCATGTGGACACAATCATTCTAACAGTTCAGTGTGCACACCTCCATGTGGACACACTCATTCTAACAGTTCAGTGTGCACACCTCCATGTGGGCACACTCATTCTAACAGTTCAGTGTACACAACTCCATGTGGGCACACTCATTCTAACAGTTCAGTGTGGACACCACCATGTGGGCACAGACATTTTAACAGTTCAGGGTGCACACCTCCATGTGGACACACTCATTCTAACAGTTCAGTGTGCACACCTCCATGTGGACACACTCAATCTAACAGTTCAGTGTGCACACCTCCATGAGGACACAATCATTCTAACAGTTCAGTGTACACAACTCCATGTGGGCACACTCATTCTAACAGTTCAGTGTGCACACCTCCATGTGGACACACTCATTCTTACAGTTCAGTATGCACACCTCCATGTGGGCACACTCATTCTAACAGTTCATTGTGCACACCTCCATGTGGACACACACATTCTAACATTTCAGTGTGCACACCTCCATGTTGACACACTCATTCTAACAGTTCAGTGTGCACAACTCCACAGGGACACACTAATTCTAACAGTTCAGTGTGCACACCTCCATGTGGGCACAGTCATTCTAACAGTTCAATGTGCACACCTCCATGAGGACACAGTAATTCTAACAGTTCAGTGTGCACACCTCCATGTGGACACATTCTAACAGTTCAGTGTGCACACCTCCATGTGGACACACTCATTCTAACAGTTCAGTGTGCACACCTCCATGTGGGCACACTCATTCTAACAGTTCAGTGTGCACACCTCCATGTGGACACACTCATTCTTACAGTTCAGTGTGCACACCTCCATGTGGGCACACTCATTCTAACAGATCATTGTGCACACCTCCATGTGGACACACATATTCTTACATTTCAGTGTGCACACCTCCATGTTGACACACTCATTCTAACAGTTCAGTGTGCACAACTCCACAGGGACACACTAATTCTAACAGTTCAGTGTGCACACCTCCATGTGGGCACAATCATTCTAACAGTTCAGTGTGCACACCTCCATGTGGACACACTCATTCTAACAGTTCAGTGTGCACACCTCCATGTGGGCACACTCATTCTAACAGTTCAGTGTACACAACTCCATGTGGGCACACTCATTCTAACAGTTCAGTGTGGACACCACCATGTGGGCACAGACATTTTAACAGTTCAGGGTGCACACCTCCATGTGGACACACTCATTCTAACAGTTCAGTGTGCACACCTCCATGTGGACACACTCAATCTAACAGTTCAGTGTGCACACCTCCATGAGGACACAATCATTCTAACAGTTCAGTGTACACAACTCCATGTGGGCACACTCATTCTAACAGTTCAGTGTGCACACCTCCATGTGGACACACTCATTCTTACAGTTCAGTATGCACACCTCCATGTGGGCACACTCATTCTAACAGTTCATTGTGCACACCTCCATGTGGACACACACATTCTAACATTTCAGTGTGCACACCTCCATGTTGACACACTCATTCTAACAGTTCAGTGTGCACAACTCCACAGGGACACACTAATTCTAACAGTTCAGTGTGCACACCTCCATGTGGGCACAGTCATTCTAACAGTTCAATGTGCACACCTCCATGAGGACACAGTAATTCTAACAGTTCAGTGTGCACACCTCCATGTGGACACATTCTAACAGTTCAGTGTGCACACCTCCATGTGGACACACTCATTCTAACAGTTCAGTGTGCACACCTCCATGTGGGCACACTCATTCTAACAGTTCAGTGTGCACACCTCCATGTGGACACACTCATTCTTACAGTTCAGTGTGCACACCTCCATGTGGGCACACTCATTCTAACAGATCATTGTGCACACCTCCATGTGGACACACATATTCTTACATTTCAGTGTGCACACCTCCATGTTGACACACTCATTCTAACAGTTCAGTGTGCACAACTCCACAGGGACACACTAATTCTAACAGTTCAGTGTGCACACCTCCATGTGGGCACAGTCATTCTAACAATTCAATGTGCACACCTCCATGAGGACACAGTAATTCTAACAGTTCAGTGTGCACACCTCCATGTGGGCACACTCATTCTAACAGTTCAGTGTTCACACCTCCATGTGGACACAGTCATTCTAACAGTTCAGTGTGCACAACACCATGTGGGCACACTCATTCTAACAGTTCAGTGTTCACACCTCCATGTGGACATACTCATTCTAACAGTTCAGTGTGCACACCTCCATGTGGACACACTCATTCTAACAGTTCAGTGTGCACACCTCCATGTGGGCACACTCATTCTAACAGTTCAGTGTGTACACCTCCATGTGGACACACTCATTCTAACATTTCAGTGTGCACACCTCCATGTGGACAAATTCTAACAGTTCAGTGTGCACACCTCCATGTGGACACACTCATTCCAACATTTCAGTGTGCACACCTCCACAGGGACACACTCCTTCTAACAGTTCAGTGTGCACACCTCCATGATGACACACTCATTCTAACAGTTCAGTGTGCAACCTCCATGTGGGCACACTCATTCTAACAGTTCAGTGTGCACACCTCCATGTGGACACACTCATTCTAACATTTCAGTGTGCACACCTCCATGTGGGCACACTCATTCTAACAGTTCAGTGTGCACACCTCCATGTGGACACACTCATTCTAACAGTTCAGTGTGCACACCTCCATGTGGACACACTCAATCTAACAGTTCAGTGTGCACACCTCCATGTGGACACAATCATTCTAACAGTTCAGTGTACACAACTCCATGTGGGCACAGTCATTCTAACAGTTCAGTGTGCACACCTCCATGTGGACACACTCATTCTAACAGTTCAGTGTGCACACCCACATGTGGGCACACTCATTCTAACATTTCAGTGTGCACACCTCCATGTGGACACACTCATTCTAACAGTTCATTGTGCACACCTCCATGTGGGCACACTCATTCTAACAGTTCAGTGTGCACACCTCCATGTGGACACACTCATTCTAACATTTCAGTGTGCACACCTCCATGTGGACAAATTCTAACAGTTCAGTGTGCACACCTCCATGTGGACACAATCATTCTAACATTTCAGTGTGCACACCTCCACAGGGACACACTCATTCTAACAGTTCAGTG
Organism: Peromyscus eremicus; assembly: GCF_949786415.1. Classification (NCBI taxonomy): domain Eukaryota; kingdom Metazoa; phylum Chordata; class Mammalia; order Rodentia; family Cricetidae; genus Peromyscus; species Peromyscus eremicus. Next base: position 203,777 of record NW_026734496.1, read on the forward strand.
TGCCCACCTTCATGTGGACACACTCATTCTAACATTTCAGTGTGCACACCTCCATGTGGACACACTCATTCTAACAGTTCAGTGTGCACACCTCCATGTGGACACACTCATTCTAACAGTTCAGTTTGCACACCTCCATGTGGACACAAACATTGTATCAGTTCAGTGTGCACAACTCCATGTGGACACACTCATTCTAAAAGTTCAGTGTGCACACCTCCATATGGAGAAATTCTAACACTTCGGTATGCACACCTCCATGTGGACACAATCATTCTAACAGTTCAGTGTGGACACCACCATGTGGGCACAGACATTTTAACAGTTCAGTGTGCACACCTCCATGTGGACACAATCATTCTAACAGTTCAGTGTGCACACCTCCATGTGGACACATTCTAACAGTTCAGTGTGCACACCTCCATGTGGACACACTCATTCTAACAGTTCAGTGTGCACACCTCCATGTGGGCACACTCATTCTAACAGTTCAGGGTGCACACCTCCATGTGGACACACTCATTCTAACAGTTCAGTGTGCACACCTCCATGTGGACACACTCAATCTAACAGTTCAGTGTGCACACCTCCATGAGGACACAATCATTCTAACAGTTCAGTGTACACAACTCCATGTGGGCACACTCATTCTAACAGTTCAGTGTGCACACCTCCATGTGGACACACTCATTCTTACAGTTCAGTATGCACACCTCCATGTGGGCACACTCATTCTAACAGTTCATTGTGCACACCTCCATGTGGACACACACATTCTAACATTTCAGTGTGCACACCTCCATGTTGACACACTCATTCTAACAGTTCAGTGTGCACAACTCCACAGGGACACACTAATTCTAACAGTTCAGTGTGCACACCTCCATGTGGGCACAGTCATTCTAACAGTTCAATGTGCACACCTCCATGAGGACACAGTAATTCTAACAGTTCAGTGTGCACACCTCCATGTGGGCACACTCATTCTAACAGTTCAGTGTTCACACCTCCATGTGGACACAGTCATTCTAACAGTTCAGTGTGCACAACACCATGTGGGCACACTCATTCTAACAGTTCAGTGTGCACACCTCCATGTGGACATACTCATTCTAACAGTTCAGTGTGCACACCTCCATGTGGACACACTCATTCTAACAGTTCAGTGTGCACACCTCCATGTGGGCACACTCATTCTAACAGTTCAGTGTGCACACCTCCATGTGGACACACTCATTCTAACATTTCAGTGTGCACACCTCCATGTGGACAAATTCTAACAGTTCAGTGTGCACACCTCCATGTGGACACACTCATTCTAACATTTCAGTGTGCACACCTCCACAGGGACACACTCCTTCTAACAGTTTAGTGTGCACACCTCCATGTGGACACACTCATTCTAACAGTTCAGTGTGCATACCTCCATGTGGACACACTCATTCTAACAGTTCAAAGTGCACACCTCCATGTGGACACAGTCATTCTAAGAGTTCAGTGTGCACACCTCCATGGGGACACACTCATTCTAACAGTTCAGTGTGCACACCTCCATGTGGGCACACTCACTCTAACAGGTCAGTGTGCACAACTCCATGTGGGCACACTCATTCTAACAGTTCAGTGTGCACACCTCCATGTGGACACACTCATTCTAACAGTTCAGTGTGCACACCTCCATGTGGACAAATTCTAACACTTCGGTGTGCACACATCCATGTGGACACAATCATTCTAACAGTTCAGTGTGTACACCTCCAAGTGGTCACAGACATTTTAACAGTTCAGTGTGCACACCTCCATGTGGACACAATCATTCTAACAGTTCAGTGTGCACACCTCCATGTGGACACATTCTAACAGTTCAGTGTGCACACCTCCATGTGGACACACTCATTCTAACAGTTCAGTGTGCACACCTCCATGTGGGCACACTCATTCTAACAGTTCAGGGTGCACACCTCCATGTGGACACACTCATTCTAACAGTTCAGTGTGCACACCTCCATGTGGACACACTCAATCTAACAGTTCAGTGTGCACACCTCCATGTGGACACAATCATTCTAACAGTTCAGTGTACACAACTCCATGTGGGCACACTCATTCTAACAGTTCAGTGTGCACACCTCCATGTGGACACACTCATTCTAACAGTTCAGTGTGCACACCTCCATGTGGGCACACTCATTCTAACAGTTCATTGTGCACACCTCCATGTGGACACACACATTCTAACATTTCAGTGTGCACACCTCCATGTTGACACACTCATTCTAACAGTTCAGTGTGCACAACACCACAGGGACACACTAATTCTAACAGTTCAGTGTGCACACCTCCATGTGGGCACAGTCATTCTAACAGTTCAATGTGCACACCTCCATGTGGACACAGTAATTCTAACAGTTCAGTGTGCACACCTCCATGTGGGCACACTCATTCTAACAGTTCAGTGTGCACACCTCCATGTGGACACAGTCATTCTAACAGTTCAGTGTGCACAACACAATGTGGGCACACTCATTCTAACAGTTCAGTGTGCACACCTCCATGTGGACATACTCATTCTAACAGTTCAGTGTGCACACCTCCATGTGGACACACTCATTCTAACAGTTCAGTGTGCACACCTCCATGTGGGCACACTCATTCTAACAGTTCAGTGTGCACACCTCCATGTGGACACACTCATTCTAACATTTCAGTGTGCACACCTCCATGTGGACAAATTCTAACAGTTCAGTGTGCACACCTCCATGTGGACACACTCATTCTAACATTTCAGTGTGCACACCTCCACAGGGACACACTCCTTATAACAGTTCAGTGTGCACACCTCCATGTGGACACACTCATTCTAACAGTTCGGTGTGCATACCTCCATGACGCAACACTCATTCTAACAGTTCTTTTGCACACCTCCATGTGGACACACTCATTTTAACAGTTCAGTGTGCACACCTCCATGTGGACACACTCAATCTAACAGTTCAGTATACACACCTCCATGTGGACACACTCATTCTAACAGTTCAGTGTTCACACCTCCATGTGGACACACTCATTCTAACAGTTCAGTGTGTATACTTCCACAGGGACACACTCATTCTAACAGTTCAGTGTGCACACCTCCATGTGGACACAGTCATTCTAACAGTTCAATGTGCACACCTCCATGTGGACACACTCAATCCAACAGTTCAGTGTACACACCTCCATGTGGACACACTCATTCTAACAGTTCAGTGTGCACACCTCCATGTGGACACACTCATTCTAACAGTTCAGTGTGTACACTTCCACAGGGACACACTCATTCTAACAGTTCAGTGTGCACACCTCCATGTGGACATAATCATTCTAACAGTTCAGTGTGCACACCTCCACAGGGACACACTCATTCTAACAGTTCAGTGTGCACACCTGCATGTGGACACAGTCATTCTACAGTTCAGTGTGCACACCTCCATGAGGACACACTCATTCTAACAGTTCAGTGTGCACACCTCCACAGGGACACACTCATTCTAACAGTTCATTGTGCACACCTCCATGTGGGCATAGTCATTCTAACAGTTCAGTGTGCAAACCTCCATGTGGACACAGTCATTCTAACAGTTCAGTGTGCAAAACTCCATGTGGGCACACTCATTCTAACAGTTCAGTGTGCACACCTCCATGTGGACACTGTCATTCTAACAGTTCAGTGTGCACACCTCCATGTGGACACACTCATTCTAACAGTTCAGTGTGCACACCTCCACAGGGATACACTCATTCTAACAGTTCAGTGTGCACACCTCCATGTGGACATAATCATTCTAACAGTTCAGTGTGCACACCTCCACAGGGACACTGTCATTCTAACAGTTCAGTGTGCAAAACTCCATGTGGGCACACTCATTCTAACAGTTCAGTGTGCACACCTCCATGTGGACACACTCATTCTAACAGTTCAGTGTGCACACGTCCATGTGGGCACACTCATTCTAACAGATCAGTGTGCACACCTCCATATGGGCACACTCATTCTAACAGTTCAGTGTGCACACCTCCACAGGGACACACTCATTCTAACAGTTCAGTGTGCACACCTCCATGTGGGCACAGACATTTTAACAGTTCAGTGTGCACACCTCCATATGGACACAATCATTCTAACAGTTCAGTGTGCACACCTCCATGTGGACACATTCTAACAGTTCAGTGTGCACACCTCCATGTGGACACACTCATTCTAACAGTTCAGTGTGCACACGTCCAGGTGGGCACACTCATTCTAACAGATCAGTGTGCACACCTCCATGTGGGCACACTCATTCTAACAGTTCAGTGTGCACACCTCCACAGGGACACACTCATTCTAACAGTTCAGTGTGCACACGTCCAGGTGGGCACACTCATTCTAACAGATCAGTGTGCACACCTCCATGTGGGCACACTCATTCTAACAGTTCAGTGTGCACACCTCCACAGGGACACACTCATTCTAACAGTTCATTGTGCACACCTGCATGTGGACACAATCATTCTAACAGTTCAGTGTGCACACCTCCACAGGGACACACTCATTCTAACAGTTCAGTGTGCACACCTCCATGTGGACACACTCATTCTAACAGTTCAGTGTGCACACCTGCATGTGGACACACTCATTCTAACAGTTCAGTGTTCACACCTCCACAGGGACACACTCATTCTAACAGTTCAGTGTGCACACCTCCATGTGGACACACTCATTCTAACAGTTCAGTGTGCACACCTCCATGTGGGCACACTCATTCTCACAGTTCAGTGTGCACACCTTCATGTGGACACACTCATTCTAACAGTTCAGTGTGCACACCTCCATGTGGACACACTCAATCTAACAGTTCAGTGTGCACACCGCCATGTGGACACAATCATTCTAACAGTTCAGTGTACACAACTCCATGTGGGCACACTCATTCTAACAGTTCAGTGTGCACACCTCATGTGGGCACACTCATTCTAACATTTCAGTGTGCAAAACTCCATGTGGGCACACTCATTCTAACAGTTCAGTGTGCACACCTCCATGTGGACACACTCTTTCTAACAGTTCAGTGTGCACACGTCCATGTGGGCACACTCATTCTAACAGATCAGTGTGCACACCTCCATGTGGGCACACTCATTCTAACAGTTCAGTGTGCACACCTCCACAGGGACACACTCATTCTAACAGTTCAGTGTGCACACCTGCATGTGGACACAGTCATTCTACAGTTCAGTGTGCACACCTCCATGAGGACACACTCATTCTAACAGTTCAGTGTGCACACCTCCACAGGGACACACTCATTCTAACAGTTCATTGTGCACACCTCCATGTGGGCATAGTCATTCTAACAGTTCAGTGTGCAAACCTCCATGTGGACACAGTCATTCTAACAGTTCAGTGTGCAAAACTCCATGTGGGCACACTCATTCTAACAGTTCAGTGTGCACACCTCCATGTGGACACACTCTTTCTAACAGTTCAGTGTGCACACGTCCATGTGGGCACACTCATTCTAACAGATCAGTGTGCACACCTCCATGTGGGCACACTCATTCTAACAGTTCAGTGTGCACAACACCATGTGGGCACACTCATTCTAACAGTTCAGTGTGCACACCTCCATGTGGACATACTCATTCTAACAGTTCAGTGTGCACACCTCCATGTGGACACACTCATTCTAACAGTTCAGTGTGCACACCTCCATGTGGGCACACTCATTCTAACAGTTCAGTGTGCACACCTCCATGTGGACACACTCATTCTAACATTTCAGTGTGCACACCTCCATGTGGACAAATTCTAACAGTTCAGTGTGCACACCTCCATGTGGACACACTCATTCTAACATTTCAGTGTGCACACCTCCACAGGGACACACTCCTTATAACAGTTCAGTGTGCACACCTCCATGTGGACACACTCATTCTAACAGTTCGGTGTGCATACCTCCATGACGACACACTCATTCTAACAGTTCATTTGCACACCTCCATGTGGACACACTCATTTTAACAGTTCAGTGTGCACACCTCCATGTGGACACACTCAATCTAACAGTTCAGTATACACACCTCCATGTGGACACACTCATTCTAACAGTTCAGTGTTCACACCTCCATGTGGACACACTCATTCTAACAGTTCAGTGTGTATACTTCCACAGGGACACACTCATTCTAACAGTTCAGTGTGCACACCTCCATGTGGACACAGTCATTCTAACAGTTCAATGTGCACACCTCCATGTGGACACACTCAATCCAACAGTTCAGTGTACACACCTCCATGTGGACACACTCATTCTAACAGTTCAGTGTGCACACCTCCATGTGGACACACTCATTCTAACAGTTCAGTGTGTACACTTCCACAGGGACACACTCATTCTAACAGTTCAGTGTGCACACCTCCATGTGGACATAATCATTCTAACAGTTCAGTGTGCACACCTCCACAGGGACACACTCATTCTAACAGTTCAGTGTGCACACCTGCATGTGGACACAGTCATTCTACAGTTCAGTGTGCACACCTCCATGAGGACACACTCATTCTAACAGTTCAGTGTGCACACCTCCACAGGGACACACTCATTCTAACAGTTCATTGTGCACACCTCCATGTGGGCATAGTCATTCTAACAGTTCAGTGTGCAAACCTCCATGTGGACACAGTCATTCTAACAGTTCAGTGTGCAAAACTCCATGTGGGCACACTCATTCTAACAGTTCAGTGTGCACACCTCCATGTGGACACTGTCATTCTAACAGTTCAGTGTGCACACCTCCATGTGGACACACTCATTCTAACAGTTCAGTGTGCACACCTCCACAGGGATACACTCATTCTAACAGTTCAGTGTGCACACCTCCATGTGGACATAATCATTCTAACAGTTCAGTGTGCACACCTCCACAGGGACACTGTCATTCTAACAGTTCAGTGTGCAAAACTCCATGTGGGCACACTCATTCTAACAGTTCAGTGTGCACACCTCCATGTGGACACACTCATTCTAACAGTTCAGTGTGCACACGTCCATGTGGGCACACTCATTCTAACAGATCAGTGTGCACACCTCCATATGGGCACACTCATTCTAACAGTTCAGTGTGCACACCTCCACAGGGACACACTCATTCTAACAGTTCAGTGTGCACACCTCCATGTGGGCACAGACATTTTAACAGTTCAGTGTGCACACCTCCATATGGACACAATCATTCTAACAGTTCAGTGTGCACACCTCCATGTGGACACATTCTAACAGTTCAGTGTGCACACCTCCATGTGGACACACTCATTCTAACAGTTCAGTGTGCACACGTCCAGGTGGGCACACTCATTCTAACAGATCAGTGTGCACACCTCCATGTGGGCACACTCATTCTAACAGTTCAGTGTGCACACCTCCACAGGGACACACTCATTCTAACAGTTCAGTGTGCACACGTCCAGGTGGGCACACTCATTCTAACAGATCAGTGTGCACACCTCCATGTGGGCACACTCATTCTAACAGTTCAGTGTGCACACCTCCACAGGGACACACTCATTCTAACAGTTCATTGTGCACACCTGCATGTGGACACAATCATTCTAACAGTTCAGTGTGCACACCTCCACAGGGACACACTCATTCTAACAGTTCAGTGTGCACACCTCCATGTGGACACACTCATTCTAACAGTTCAGTGTGCACACCTGCATGTGGACACACTCATTCTAACAGTTCAGTGTTCACACCTCCACAGGGACACACTCATTCTAACAGTTCAGTGTGCACACCTCCATGTGGACACACTCATTCTAACAGTTCAGTGTGCACACCTCCATGTGGGCACACTCATTCTCACAGTTCAGTGTGCACACCTCCATGTGGACACACTCATTCTAACATTTCAGTGTGCACACCTCCATGTGGACAAATTCTAACAGTTCAGTGTGCACACCTCCATGTGGACACAATCATTCTAACATTTCAGTGTGCACACCTCCACAGGGACACACTCATTCTAACAGTTCAGTGTGCCCACCTTCATGTGGACACACTCATTCTAACATTTCAGTGTGCACACCTCCATGTGGACACACTCATTCTAACAGTTCAGTGTGCACACCTCCATGTGGACACACTCATTCTAACAGTTCAGTTTGCACACCTCCATGTGGACACAAACATTGTATCAGTTCAGTGTGCACAACTCCATGTGGACACACTCATTCTAAAAGTTCAGTGTGCACACCTCCATATGGAGAAATTCTAACACTTCGGTATGCACACCTCCATGTGGACACAATCATTCTAACAGTTCAGTGTGGACACCACCATGTGGGCACAGACATTTTAACAGTTCAGTGTGCACACCTCCATGTGGACACAATCATTCTAACAGTTCAGTGTGCACACCTCCATGTGGACACATTCTAACAGTTCAGTGTGCACACCTCCATGTGGACACACTCATTCTAACAGTTCAGTGTGCACACCTCCATGTGGGCACACTCATTCTAACAGTTCAGGGTGCACACCTCCATGTGGACACACTCATTCTAACAGTTCAGTGTGCACACCTCCATGTGGACACACTCAATCTAACAGTTCAGTGTGCACACCTCCATGAGGACACAATCATTCTAACAGTTCAGTGTACACAACTCCATGTGGGCACACTCATTCTAACAGTTCAGTGTGCACACCTCCATGTGGACACACTCATTCTTACAGTTCAGTATGCACACCTCCATGTGGGCACACTCATTCTAACAGTTCATTGTGCACACCTCCATGTGGACACACACATTCTAACATTTCAGTGTGCACACCTCCATGTTGACACACTCATTCTAACAGTTCAGTGTGCACAACTCCACAGGGACACACTAATTCTAACAGTTCAGTGTGCACACCTCCATGTGGGCACAGTCATTCTAACAGTTCAATGTGCACACCTCCATGAGGACACAGTAATTCTAACAGTTCAGTGTGCACACCTCCATGTGGGCACACTCATTCTAACAGTTCAGTGTTCACACCTCCATGTGGACACAGTCATTCTAACAGTTCAGTGTGCACAACACCATGTGGGCACACTCATTCTAACAGTTCAGTGTGCACACCTCCATGTGGACATACTCATTCTAACAGTTCAGTGTGCACACCTCCATGTGGACACACTCATTCTAACAGTTCAGTGTGCACACCTCCATGTGGGCACACTCATTCTAACAGTTCAGTGTGCACACCTCCATGTGGACACACTCATTCTAACATTTCAGTGTGCACACCTCCATGTGGACAAATTCTAACAGTTCAGTGTGCACACCTCCATGTGGACACACTCATTCTAACATTTCAGTGTGCACACCTCCACAGGGACACACTCCTTCTAACAGTTTAGTGTGCACACCTCCATGTGGACACACTCATTCTAACAGTTCAGTGTGCATACCTCCATGTGGACACACTCATTCTAACAGTTCAAAGTGCACACCTCCATGTGGACACAGTCATTCTAAGAGTTCAGTGTGCACACCTCCATGGGGACACACTCATTCTAACAGTTCAGTGTGCACACCTCCATGTGGGCACACTCACTCTAACAGGTCAGTGTGCACAACTCCATGTGGGCACACTCATTCTAACAGTTCAGTGTGCACACCTCCATGTGGACACACTCATTCTAACAGTTCAGTGTGCACACCTCCATGTGGACAAATTCTAACACTTCGGTGTGCACACATCCATGTGGACACAATCATTCTAACAGTTCAGTGTGTACACCTCCAAGTGGTCACAGACATTTTAACAGTTCAGTGTGCACACCTCCATGTGGACACAATCATTCTAACAGTTCAGTGTGCACACCTCCATGTGGACACATTCTAACAGTTCAGTGTGCACACCTCCATGTGGACACACTCATTCTAACAGTTCAGTGTGCACACCTCCATGTGGGCACACTCATTCTAACAGTTCAGGGTGCACACCTCCATGTGGACACACTCATTCTAACAGTTCAGTGTGCACACCTCCATGTGGACACACTCAATCTAACAGTTCAGTGTGCACACCTCCATGTGGACACAATCATTCTAACAGTTCAGTGTACACAACTCCATGTGGGCACACTCATTCTAACAGTTCAGTGTGCACACCTCCATGTGGACACACTCATTCTAACAGTTCAGTGTGCACACCTCCATGTGGGCACACTCATTCTAACAGTTCATTGTGCACACCTCCATGTGGACACACACATTCTAACATTTCAGTGTGCACACCTCCATGTTGACACACTCATTCTAACAGTTCAGTGTGCACAACTCCACAGGGACACACTAATTCTAACAGTTCAGTGTGCACACCTCCATGTGGGCACAGTCATTCTAACAGTTCAATGTGCACACCTCCATGTGGACACAGTAATTCTAACAGTTCAGTGTGCACACCTCCATGTGGGCACACTCATTCTAACAGTTCAGTGTGCACACCTCCATGTGGACACAGTCATTCTAACAGTTCAGTGTGCACAACACAATGTGGGCACACTCATTCTAACAGTTCAGTGTGCACACCTCCATGTGGACATACTCATTCTAACAGTTCAGTGTGCACACCTCCATGTGGACACACTCATTCTAACAGTTCAGTGTGCACACCTCCATGTGGGCACACTCATTCTAACAGTTCAGTGTGCACACCTCCATGTGGACACACTCATTCTAACATTTCAGTGTGCACACCTCCATGTGGACAAATTCTAACAGTTCAGTGTGCACACCTCCATGTGGACACACTCATTCTAACATTTCAGTGTGCACACCTCCACAGGGACACACTCCTTATAACAGTTCAGTGTGCACACCTCCATGTGGACACACTCATTCTAACAGTTCGGTGTGCATACCTCCATGACGCAACACTCATTCTAACAGTTCTTTTGCACACCTCCATGTGGACACACTCATTTTAACAGTTCAGTGTGCACACCTCCATGTGGACACACTCAATCTAACAGTTCAGTATACACACCTCCATGTGGACACACTCATTCTAACAGTTCAGTGTTCACACCTCCATGTGGACACACTCATTCTAACAGTTCAGTGTGTATACTTCCACAGGGACACACTCATTCTAACAGTTCAGTGTGCACACCTCCATGTGGACACAGTCATTCTAACAGTTCAATGTGCACACCTCCATGTGGACACACTCAATCCAACAGTTCAGTGTACACACCTCCATGTGGACACACTCATTCTAACAGTTCAGTGTGCACACCTCCATGTGGACACACTCATTCTAACAGTTCAGTGTGTACACTTCCACAGGGACACACTCATTCTAACAGTTCAGTGTGCACACCTCCATGTGGACATAATCATTCTAACAGTTCAGTGTGCACACCTCCACAGGGACACACTCATTCTAACAGTTCAGTGTGCACACCTGCATGTGGACACAGTCATTCTACAGTTCAGTGTGCACACCTCCATGAGGACACACTCATTCTAACAGTTCAGTGTGCACACCTCCACAGGGACACACTCATTCTAACAGTTCATTGTGCACACCTCCATGTGGGCATAGTCATTCTAACAGTTCAGTGTGCAAACCTCCATGTGGACACAGTCATTCTAACAGTTCAGTGTGCAAAACTCCATGTGGGCACACTCATTCTAACAGTTCAGTGTGCACACCTCCATGTGGACACTGTCATTCTAACAGTTCAGTGTGCACACCTCCATGTGGACACACTCATTCTAACAGTTCAGTGTGCACACCTCCACAGGGATACACTCATTCTAACAGTTCAGTGTGCACACCTCCATGTGGACATAATCATTCTAACAGTTCAGTGTGCACACCTCCACAGGGACACTGTCATTCTAACAGTTCAGTGTGCAAAACTCCATGTGGGCACACTCATTCTAACAGTTCAGTGTGCACACCTCCATGTGGACACACTCATTCTAACAGTTCAGTGTGCACACGTCCATGTGGGCACACTCATTCTAACAGATCAGTGTGCACACCTCCATATGGGCACACTCATTCTAACAGTTCAGTGTGCACACCTCCACAGGGACACACTCATTCTAACAGTTCAGTGTGCACACCTCCATGTGGGCACAGACATTTTAACAGTTCAGTGTGCACACCTCCATATGGACACAATCATTCTAACAGTTCAGTGTGCACACCTCCATGTGGACACATTCTAACAGTTCAGTGTGCACACCTCCATGTGGACACACTCATTCTAACAGTTCAGTGTGCACACGTCCAGGTGGGCACACTCATTCTAACAGATCAGTGTGCACACCTCCATGTGGGCACACTCATTCTAACAGTTCAGTGTGCACACCTCCACAGGGACACACTCATTCTAACAGTTCAGTGTGCACACGTCCAGGTGGGCACACTCATTCTAACAGATCAGTGTGCACACCTCCATGTGGGCACACTCATTCTAACAGTTCAGTGTGCACACCTCCACAGGGACACACTCATTCTAACAGTTCATTGTGCACACCTGCATGTGGACACAATCATTCTAACAGTTCAGTGTGCACACCTCCACAGGGACACACTCATTCTAACAGTTCAGTGTGCACACCTCCATGTGGACACACTCATTCTAACAGTTCAGTGTGCACACCTGCATGTGGACACACTCATTCTAACAGTTCAGTGTTCACACCTCCACAGGGACACACTCATTCTAACAGTTCAGTGTGCACACCTCCATGTGGACACACTCATTCTAACAGTTCAGTGTGCACACCTCCATGTGGGCACACTCATTCTCACAGTTCAGTGTGCACACCTTCATGTGGACACACTCATTCTAACAGTTCAGTGTGCACACCTCCATGTGGACACACTCAATCTAACAGTTCAGTGTGCACACCGCCATGTGGACACAATCATTCTAACAGTTCAGTGTACACAACTCCATGTGGGCACACTCATTCTAACAGTTCAGTGTGCACACCTCATGTGGGCACACTCATTCTAACATTTCAGTGTGCAAAACTCCATGTGGGCACACTCATTCTAACAGTTCAGTGTGCACACCTCCATGTGGACACACTCTTTCTAACAGTTCAGTGTGCACACGTCCATGTGGGCACACTCATTCTAACAGATCAGTGTGCACACCTCCATGTGGGCACACTCATTCTAACAGTTCAGTGTGCACACCTCCACAGGGACACACTCATTCTAACAGTTCAGTGTGCACACCTGCATGTGGACACAGTCATTCTACAGTTCAGTGTGCACACCTCCATGAGGACACACTCATTCTAACAGTTCAGTGTGCACACCTCCACAGGGACACACTCATTCTAACAGTTCATTGTGCACACCTCCATGTGGGCATAGTCATTCTAACAGTTCAGTGTGCAAACCTCCATGTGGACACAGTCATTCTAACAGTTCAGTGTGCAAAACTCCATGTGGGCACACTCATTCTAACAGTTCAGTGTGCACACCTCCATGTGGACACACTCTTTCTAACAGTTCAGTGTGCACACGTCCATGTGGGCACACTCATTCTAACAGATCAGTGTGCACACCTCCATGTGGGCACACTCATTCTAACAGTTCAGTGTGCACAACACCATGTGGGCACACTCATTCTAACAGTTCAGTGTGCACACCTCCATGTGGACATACTCATTCTAACAGTTCAGTGTGCACACCTCCATGTGGACACACTCATTCTAACAGTTCAGTGTGCACACCTCCATGTGGGCACACTCATTCTAACAGTTCAGTGTGCACACCTCCATGTGGACACACTCATTCTAACATTTCAGTGTGCACACCTCCATGTGGACAAATTCTAACAGTTCAGTGTGCACACCTCCATGTGGACACACTCATTCTAACATTTCAGTGTGCACACCTCCACAGGGACACACTCCTTATAACAGTTCAGTGTGCACACCTCCATGTGGACACACTCATTCTAACAGTTCGGTGTGCATACCTCCATGACGACACACTCATTCTAACAGTTCATTTGCACACCTCCATGTGGACACACTCATTTTAACAGTTCAGTGTGCACACCTCCATGTGGACACACTCAATCTAACAGTTCAGTATACACACCTCCATGTGGACACACTCATTCTAACAGTTCAGTGTTCACACCTCCATGTGGACACACTCATTCTAACAGTTCAGTGTGTATACTTCCACAGGGACACACTCATTCTAACAGTTCAGTGTGCACACCTCCATGTGGACACAGTCATTCTAACAGTTCAATGTGCACACCTCCATGTGGACACACTCAATCCAACAGTTCAGTGTACACACCTCCATGTGGACACACTCATTCTAACAGTTCAGTGTGCACACCTCCATGTGGACACACTCATTCTAACAGTTCAGTGTGTACACTTCCACAGGGACACACTCATTCTAACAGTTCAGTGTGCACACCTCCATGTGGACATAATCATTCTAACAGTTCAGTGTGCACACCTCCACAGGGACACACTCATTCTAACAGTTCAGTGTGCACACCTGCATGTGGACACAGTCATTCTACAGTTCAGTGTGCACACCTCCATGAGGACACACTCATTCTAACAGTTCAGTGTGCACACCTCCACAGGGACACACTCATTCTAACAGTTCATTGTGCACACCTCCATGTGGGCATAGTCATTCTAACAGTTCAGTGTGCAAACCTCCATGTGGACACAGTCATTCTAACAGTTCAGTGTGCAAAACTCCATGTGGGCACACTCATTCTAACAGTTCAGTGTGCACACCTCCATGTGGACACTGTCATTCTAACAGTTCAGTGTGCACACCTCCATGTGGACACACTCATTCTAACAGTTCAGTGTGCACACCTCCACAGGGATACACTCATTCTAACAGTTCAGTGTGCACACCTCCATGTGGACATAATCATTCTAACAGTTCAGTGTGCACACCTCCGCAGGGACACTGTCATTCTAACAGTTCAGTGTGCAAAACTCCATGTGGGCACACTCATTCTAACAGTTCAGTGTGCACACCTCCATGTGGACACACTCATTCTAACAGTTCAGTGTGCACACGTCCATGTGGGCACACTCATTCTAACAGATCAGTGTGCACACCTCCATATGGGCACACTCATTCTAACAGTTCAGTGTGCACACCTCCACAGGGACACACTCATTCTAACAGTTCAGTGTGCACACCTCCATGTGGGCACAGACATTTTAACAGTTCAGTGTGCACACCTCCATATGGACACAATCATTCTAACAGTTCAGTGTGCACACCTCCATGTGGACACATTCTAACAGTTCAGTGTGCACACCTCCATGTGGACACACTCATTCTAACAGTTCAGTGTGCACACGTCCAGGTGGGCACACTCATTCTAACAGATCAGTGTGCACACCTCCATGTGGGCACACTCATTCTAACAGTTCAGTGTGCACACCTCCACAGGGACACACTCATTCTAACAGTTCAGTGTGCACACGTCCAGGTGGGCACACTCATTCTAACAGATCAGTGTGCACACCTCCATGTGGGCACACTCATTCTAACAGTTCAGTGTGCACACCTCCACAGGGACACACTCATTCTAACAGTTCATTGTGCACACCTGCATGTGGACACAATCATTCTAACAGTTCAGTGTGCACACCTCCACAGGGACACACTCATTCTAACAGTTCAGTGTGCACACCTCCATGTGGACACACTCATTCTAACAGTTCAGTGTGCACACCTGCATGTGGACACACTCATTCTAACAGTTCAGTGTTCACACCTCCACAGGGACACACTCATTCTAACAGTTCAGTGTGCACACCTCCATGTGGACACACTCATTCTAACAGTTCAGTGTGCACACCTCCATGTGGGCACACTCATTCTCACAGTTCAGTGTGCACACCTTCATGTGGACACACTCATTCTAACAGTTCAGTGTGCACACCTCCATGTGGACACACTCAATCTAACAGTTCAGTGTGCACACCGCCATGTGGACACAATCATTCTAACAGTTCAGTGTACACAACTCCATGTGGGCACACTCATTCTAACAGTTCAGTGTGCACACCTCATGTGGGCACACTCATTCTAACATTTCAGTGTGCAAAACTCCATGTGGGCACACTCATTCTAACAGTTCAGTGTGCACACCTCCATGTGGACACACTCTTTCTAACAGTTCAGTGTGCACACGTCCATGTGGGCACACTCATTCTAACAGATCAGTGTGCACACCTCCATGTGGGCACACTCATTCTAACAGTTCAGTGTGCACACCTCCACAGGGACACACTCATTCTAACAGTTCAGTGTGCACACCTGCATGTGGACACAGTCATTCTACAGTTCAGTGTGCACACCTCCATGAGGACACACTCATTCTAACAGTTCAGTGTGCACACCTCCACAGGGACACACTCATTCTAACAGTTCATTGTGCACACCTCCATGTGGGCATAGTCATTCTAACAGTTCAGTGTGCAAACCTCCATGTGGACACAGTCATTCTAACAGTTCAGTGTGCAAAACTCCATGTGGGCACACTCATTCTAACAGTTCAGTGTGCACACCTCCATGTGGACACACTCTTTCTAACAGTTCAGTGTGCACACGTCCATGTGGGCACACTCATTCTAACAGATCAGTGTGCACACATCCATGTGGGCACACTCATTCTAACAGTTCAGTGTGCACAACACCATGTGGGCACACTCATTCTAACAGTTCAGTGTGCACACCTCCATGTGGACATACTCATTCTAACAGTTCAGTGTGCACACCTCCATGTGGACACACTCATTCTAACAGTTCAGTGTGCACACCTCCATGTGGGCACACTCATTCTAACAGTTCAGTGTGCACACCTCCATGTGGACACACTCATTCTAACATTTCAGTGTGCACACCTCCATGTGGACAAATTCTAACAGTTCAGTGTGCACACCTCCATGTGGACACACTCATTCTAACATTTCAGTGTGCACACCTCCACAGGGACACACTCCTTATAACAGTTCAGTGTGCACACCTCCATGTGGACACACTCATTCTAACAGTTCGGTGTGCATACCTCCATGACGACACACTCATTCTAACAGTTCATTTGCACACCTCCATGTGGACACACTCATTTTAACAGTTCAGTGTGCACACCTCCATGTGGACACACTCAATCTAACAGTTCAGTATACACACCTCCATGTGGACACACTCATTCTAACAGTTCAGTGTTCACACCTCCATGTGGACACACTCATTCTAACAGTTCAGTGTGTATACTTCCACAGGGACACACTCATTCTAACAGTTCAGTGTGCACACCTCCATGTGGACACAGTCATTCTAACAGTTCAATGTGCACACCTCCATGTGGACACACTCAATCCAACAGTTCAGTGTACACACCTCCATGTGGACACACTCATTCTAACAGTTCAGTGTGCACACCTCCATGTGGACACACTCATTCTAACAGTTCAGTGTGTACACTTCCACAGGGACACACTCATTCTAACAGTTCAGTGTGCACACCTCCATGTGGACATAATCATTCTAACAGTTCAGTGTGCACACCTCCACAGGGACACACTCATTCTAACAGTTCAGTGTGCACACCTGCATGTGGACACAGTCATTCTACAGTTCAGTGTGCACACCTCCATGAGGACACACTCATTCTAACAGTTCAGTGTGCACACCTCCACAGGGACACACTCATTCTAACAGTTCATTGTGCACACCTCCATGTGGGCATAGTCATTCTAACAGTTCAGTGTGCAAACCTCCATGTGGACACAGTCATTCTAACAGTTCAGTGTGCAAAACTCCATGTGGGCACACTCATTCTAACAGTTCAGTGTGCACACCTCCATGTGGACACTGTCATTCTAACAGTTCAGTGTGCACACCTCCATGTGGACACACTCATTCTAACAGTTCAGTGTGCACACCTCCACAGGGATACACTCATTCTAACAGTTCAGTGTGCACACCTCCATGTGGACATAATCATTCTAACAGTTCAGTGTGCACACCTCCACAGGGACACTGTCATTCTAACAGTTCAGTGTGCAAAACTCCATGTGGGCACACTCATTCTAACAGTTCAGTGTGCACACCTCCATGTGGACACACTCATTCTAACAGTTCAGTGTGCACACGTCCATGTGGGCACACTCATTCTAACAGATCAGTGTGCACACCTCCATATGGGCACACTCATTCTAACAGTTCAGTGTGCACACCTCCACAGGGACACACTCATTCTAACAGTTCAGTGTGCACACCTCCATGTGGGCACAGACATTTTAACAGTTCAGTGTGCACACCTCCATGTGGACACAATCATTCTAACATTTCAGTGTGCACACCTCCATGTGGACACATTCTAACAGTTCAGTTTGCACACCTCCACGGGGACACACTCATTCTAACAGTTCAGTGGGCACACCTCCATGTGGGCACAGACATTTTAACAGTTCATTGTGCACACCTCCATGTGGACACAATCATTCTAACATTTCAGTGTGCACACCTCCATGTGGACACATTCTAACAGTTAAGTTTGCACACCTCCACAGGGACACACTCATTCTAACAGTTCAGTGGGCACACCTCCATGTGGACATAATCATTCTAACAGTTCACTGTGCACACCTCCAAGGGACACACTCATTCTAACAGTTCAGTGTGCACACCTCCATGTGGACACACTCATTCTAACAGTTCAGTGTGCACACCTCCATGTGGACACACTCATTCTAACAGTTCAAAGTGCACACCACCATGTGGACACAGTCACTCTAACAGTTCAGTGTGCACACCTCCATGTGGACACACTCATTCTAACAGTTCAGTGTGCACACCTCCATGTGGGCACACTCATTCCAACAGTTCCTTGTGTACACCTCCTTGTGGACACAGTCATTCTAACAGTTCAGTGTGCAAACCTCCATGTGGACACACTCATTCTAACAGTTCAGTGTGCAAAACTCCATGTGGGCACACTCATTCTAACAGTTCAGTGTGCACACCTCCATGTGGACACTGTCATTCTAACAGTTCAGTGTGCAAAACTCCATGTGGGCACACTCATTCTAACAGTTCAGTGTGCACACCTCCATGTGGACACACTCATTCTAACAGTTCAGAGTGCACACCTCCATGTGGGCACACTCATTCTAACAGATCAGTGTGCAAAACTCCATTTGGGCACACTCATTCTAACAATTCAGTGTTCACACCTACACAGGGACACACTCATTCTAACAGTTCAGTGTGCACATCTCCATGTGGACAAACTCATTCTAACAGTTCAGTGTGCACACCACCATGTGGACACACTCATTCTAACAGTTCATTGTGCACACCTCCATGTGGACACACTCATTCTAACAGTTCAGTGTGCACACCTCCATGTGGGCACACTCATTCTAACAGATCAGTGTGCACACCTCCATGTGGGCACACTCATTGTAACAGTTCAGTGTGCACACCTCCACAGGGACACACTCATTCTAACAGTTCAGTGTGCACACCTCCACAGTGACACACTCATTTTAACAGTTCAGTGGGCACACCTCCATGTGGACATAATCATTCTAACAGTTCACTGTGCACACCTCCACAGGGACACACTCATTCTAACAGTTCAGTGTTTTCACCTGCATGTGGACACAATCATTCTAACAGTTCAGTGTGCACACCTCCACAGGGACACACTCATTCTAACAGTTCAGTGTGCACACCTCCATGTGGACACACTCATTCTAACAGTTCAGTGTGCACACCTCATGTGGACACAGTCATTCTAACAGTTCAGTGTGCAAAACTCCATGTGGGCACACTCATTCTAACAGTTCAGTGTGCACACCTCCATGTGGACACACTCTTTCTAACAGTTCAGTGTGCACACGTCCATGTGGGCACACTCATTCTAACAGATCAGTGTGCACACCTCCATGTGGGCACACTCATTCTAACAGTTCAGTGTGCACACCTCCACAGGGACACACTCATTCTAACAGTTCAGTGTGCACACCTCCATGTGGGCACAGACATTTTAACAGTTCAGTGTGCACACCTCCATGTGGACACAATCATTCTAACATTTCAGTGTGCACACCTCCATGTGGACACATTCTAACAGTTCAGTTTGCACACCTCCACAGGGACACACTCATTCTAACAGTTCAGTGGGCACACCTCCATGTGGACATAATCATTCTAACAGTTCACTGTGCACACCTCCACAGGGACACACTCATTCTAACAGTTCAGTGTGCACACCTCCATGTGGACACACTCATTCTAACAGTTCAAAGTGCACACCACCATGTGGACACAGTCACTCTAACAGTTCAGTGTGCACACCTCCATGTGGACACACTCATTCTAACAGTTCAGTGTGCACACCTCCATGTGGGCACACTCATTCCAACAGTTCATTGTGCACACCTCCATGTGGACAAATTCTAACACTTCAGTGTGCACACCTCCATGTGGACACACTCATTCTAACATTTCAGTGTGCACACCTCCACAGGGACACACTCATTCTAACAGTTCAGTGTGCACACCTCCATGTGGACATAATCATTCGAACAGTTCAGTGTGCACACCTCCACAGGGACACACTCATTCTAACAGTTCAGTGTTCACACCCTCATGTGGACACATTCATTCTAACAGTTCAGTGTGCACACCTCCACAGGGACACACTCATTCTAAAAGTTCAGTGTGCACACCTCCATGTGGACACACTCATTCTAACAGTTCAGTGTGCACTCCTCCATGTGGGCACACTCATTCTAACAGTTCAGTGTGCACAACTCCATGTGGACACACTCATTCTAACAGTTCAGTGTGCACAGCTCCATGTGGACACACTCATTCTAACAGTTCAGTGTGCACACTTCCATGTGGACACACTCATTCTAACAGTTCAGCGTGCACACCTCCACAGGGATAATCTCATTCTAACAGCTCAGTGTGCACACCTCCATGTGGACACACTCATTCTAACAGTTCAGTGTGCACTCCTCCATGTGGGCACACTCATGCTAACAGTTCAGTGTGCACAACTCCATGTGGACACACTCATTCTAACAGTTCAGTGTGCACACCTCCATGTGGACACACTCATTCTAACAGTTCATTGTGCACACTTCCATGTGGACACACTCATTCTAACAGTTCAGTGTGCACACCTCCACAGGGATAATCTCATTCTAACAGCTCAGTGTGCACACCTCCATATGGACACACTCATTCTAACAGTTCAATGTGCACACCTCCATGTGGACACACTCATTCTAACAGTTCAGTGTGCACACCTCCATGTGGACAAATTCTAACAGTTCAGTGTGCACAACTCAATGTGGACACACTCATTCTAACATTTCAGTGTGCACACCTCCACAGGGACACACTCATTCTAACAGTTCAGTGTGCACACCTCCATGTGGACACACTCATTCTGACAGTTCAGTGTGCACACCTCCATGTGGACACACTCATTCTAACAGTACACTGTGCACACCTCCATGTGGTCACACTCATTCTAACAGTTCAGTGTGCACACCTCCATGTGGACACAGTCATTCTAACAGTTCAGTGTGCACACCTCCATGTGGACACAATCATTCTAACAGTTCAGTGTACACAACTCCATGTGGGCACACTCATTCTAACAGTTCAGTGTTCACACCTCCTTGTGGACACAGTCATTCTAACAGTTCAGTGTGCACACCTCAATATGGGCACACTCATTCTAACAGTTCAGTGTGCACACCTCCACAGGGACATACTCATTCTAACAGTTCAGTGTGCACAACACAATTTTGGCACACTCATTCTAACAGTTCAGTGTGCACACCTACATGTGGACACACTCATTCTAACAGTTCAGTGTGCACACCTCCATGTGGGCACACTCATTCTAACAGTTCAGTGTGCACACCTCCATGTGGACACACTCATTCTAACAGTTCAGAGTGCACACCTCCATGTGGACACACTCATTCTAACAGTTCAGTGTGCACACCTCCATGTGGACACAGTCATTCTAACAGTTCAGTGTGCACACCTCCATGTGGACACACTCAATCCAACAGTTCAGTGTACACACCTCCATGTGGACACACTCATTCTAACAGTTCAGTGTGCACACCTCCATGTGGACACACTCATTCTAACAGTTCAGTGTGTACACTTCCACAGGGACACACTCATTCTAACAGTTCAGTGTGCACACCTCCATGTGGACATAATCATTCTAACAGTTCAGTGTGCACACCTCCACAGGGACACACTCATTCTAACAGTTCAGTGTGCACACCTGCATGTGGACACAGTCATTCTACAGTTCAGTGTGCACACCTCCATGAGGACACACTCATTCTAACAGTTCACTGTGCACACCTCCAAGGGACACACTCATTCTAACAGTTCAGTGTGCACACCTCCATGTGGACACACTCATTCTAACAGTTCAGTGTGCACACCTCCATGTGGACACACTCATTCTAACAGTTCAAAGTGCACACCACCATGTGGACACAGTCACTCTAACAGTTCAGTGTGCACACCTCCATGTGGACACACTCATTCTAACAGTTCAGTGTGCACACCTCCATGTGGGCACACTCATTCCAACAGTTCCTTGTGTACACCTCCATGTGGACACAGTCATTCTAACAGTTCAGTGTGCAAACCTCCATGTGGACACACTCATTCTAACAGTTCAGTGTGCAAAACTCCATGTGGGCACACTCATTCTAACAGTTCAGTGTGCACACCTCCATGTGGACACTGTCATTCTAACAGTTCAGTGTGCAAAACTCCATGTGGGCACACTCATTCTAACAGTTCAGTGTGCACACCTCCATGTGGACACACTCATTCTAACAGTTCAGAGTGCACACCTCCATGTGGGCACACTCATTCTAACAGATCAGTGTGCAAAACTCCATTTGGGCACACTCATTCTAACAATTCAGTGTTCACACCTACACAGGGACACACTCATTCTAACAGTTCAGTGTGCACATCTCCATGTGGACAAACTCATTCTAACAGTTCAGTGTGCACACCACCATGTGGACACACTCATTCTAACAGTTCATTGTGCACACCTCCATGTGGACACACTCATTCTAACAGTTCAGTGTGCACACCTCCATGTGGGCACACTCATTCTAACAGATCAGTGTGCACACCTCCATGTGGGCACACTCATTGTAACAGTTCAGTGTGCACACCTCCACAGGGACACACTCATTCTAACAGTTCAGTGTGCACACCTCCACAGTGACACACTCATTTTAACAGTTCAGTGGGCACACCTCCATGTGGACATAATCATTCTAACAGTTCACTGTGCACACCTCCACAGGGACACACTCATTCTAACAGTTCAGTGTTTTCACCTGCATGTGGACACAATCATTCTAACAGTTCAGTGTGCACACCTCCACAGGGACACACTCATTCTAACAGTTCAGTGTGCACACCTCCATGTGGACACACTCATTCTAACAGTTCAGTGTGCACACCTCATGTGGACACAGTCATTCTAACAGTTCAGTGTGCAAAACTCCATGTGGGCACACTCATTCTAACAGTTCAGTGTGCACACCTCCATGTGGACACACTCTTTCTAACAGTTCAGTGTGCACACGTCCATGTGGGCACACTCATTCTAACAGATCAGTGTGCACACCTCCATGTGGGCACACTCATTCTAACAGTTCAGTGTGCACACCTCCACAGGGACACACTCATTCTAACAGTTCAGTGTGCACACCTCCATGTGGGCACAGACATTTTAACAGTTCAGTGTGCACACCTCCATGTGGACACAATCATTCTAACATTTCAGTGTGCACACCTCCATGTGGACACATTCTAACAGTTCAGTTTGCACACCTCCACAGGGACACACTCATTCTAACAGTTCAGTGGGCACACCTCCATGTGGACATAATCATTCTAACAGTTCACTGTGCACACCTCCACAGGGACACACTCATTCTAACAGTTCAGTGTGCACACCTCCATGTGGACACACTCATTCTAACAGTTCAAAGTGCACACCACCATGTGGACACAGTCACTCTAACAGTTCAGTGTGCACACCTCCATGTGGACACACTCATTCTAACAGTTCAGTGTGCACACCTCCATGTGGGCACACTCATTCCAACAGTTCATTGTGCACACCTCCATGTGGACAAATTCTAACACTTCAGTGTGCACACCTCCATGTGGACACACTCATTCTAACATTTCAGTGTGCACACCTCCACAGGGACACACTCATTCTAACAGTTCAGTGTGCACACCTCCATGTGGACATAATCATTCGAACAGTTCAGTGTGCACACCTCCACAGGGACACACTCATTCTAACAGTTCAGTGTTCACACCCTCATGTGGACACATTCATTCTAACAGTTCAGTGTGCACACCTCCACAGGGACACACTCATTCTAAAAGTTCAGTGTGCACACCTCCATGTGGACACACTCATTCTAACAGTTCAGTGTGCACTCCTCCATGTGGGCACACTCATTCTAACAGTTCAGTGTGCACAACTCCATGTGGACACACTCATTCTAACAGTTCAGTGTGCACAGCTCCATGTGGACACACTCATTCTAACAGTTCAGTGTGCACACTTCCATGTGGACACACTCATTCTAACAGTTCAGCGTGCACACCTCCACAGGGATAATCTCATTCTAACAGCTCAGTGTGCACACCTCCATGTGGACACACTCATTCTAACAGTTCAGTGTGCACTCCTCCATGTGGGCACACTCATGCTAACAGTTCAGTGTGCACAACTCCATGTGGACACACTCATTCTAACAGTTCAGTGTGCACACCTCCATGTGGACACACTCATTCTAACAGTTCATTGTGCACACTTCCATGTGGACACACTCATTCTAACAGTTCAGTGTGCACACCTCCACAGGGATAATCTCATTCTAACAGCTCAGTGTGCACACCTCCATATGGACACACTCATTCTAACAGTTCAATGTGCACACCTCCATGTGGACACACTCATTCTAACAGTTCAGTGTGCACACCTCCATGTGGACAAATTCTAACAGTTCAGTGTGCACAACTCAATGTGGACACACTCATTCTAACATTTCAGTGTGCACACCTCCACAGGGACACACTCATTCTAACAGTTCAGTGTGCACACCTCCATGTGGACACACTCATTCTGACAGTTCAGTGTGCACACCTCCATGTGGACACACTCATTCTAACAGTACACTGTGCACACCTCCATGTGGTCACACTCATTCTAACAGTTCAGTGTGCACACCTCCATGTGGACACAGTCATTCTAACAGTTCAGTGTGCACACCTCCATGTGGACACAATCATTCTAACAGTTCAGTGTACACAACTCCATGTGGGCACACTCATTCTAACAGTTCAGTGTTCACACCTCCTTGTGGACACAGTCATTCTAACAGTTCAGTGTGCACACCTCAATATGGGCACACTCATTCTAACAGTTCAGTGTGCACACCTCCACAGGGACATACTCATTCTAACAGTTCAGTGTGCACAACACAATTTTGGCACACTCATTCTAACAGTTCAGTGTGCACACCTACATGTGGACACACTCATTCTAACAGTTCAGTGTGCACACCTCCATGTGGGCACACTCATTCTAACAGTTCAGTGTGCACACCTCCATGTGGACACACTCATTCTAACAGTTCAGAGTGCACACCTCCATGTGGACACACTCATTCTAACAGTTCAGTGTGCACACCTCCATGTGGACACAGTCATTCTAACAGTTCAGTGTGCACACCTCCATGTGGACACACTCAATCCAACAGTTCAGTGTACACACCTCCATGTGGACACACTCATTCTAACAGTTCAGTGTGCACACCTCCATGTGGACACACTCATTCTAACAGTTCAGTGTGTACACTTCCACAGGGACACACTCATTCTAACAGTTCAGTGTGCACACCTCCATGTGGACATAATCATTCTAACAGTTCAGTGTGCACACCTCCACAGGGACACACTCATTCTAACAGTTCAGTGTGCACACCTGCATGTGGACACAGTCATTCTACAGTTCAGTGTGCACACCTCCATGAGGACACACTCATTCTAACAGTTCAGTGTGCACACCTCCACAGGGACACACTCATTCTAACAGTTCATTGTGCACACCTCCATGTGGGCATAGTCATTCTAACAGTTCAGTGTGCAAACCTCCATGTGGACACAGTCATTCTAACAGTTCAGTGTGCAAAACTCCATGTGGGCACACTCATTCTAACAGTTCAGTGTGCACACCTCCATGTGGACACTGTCATTCTAACAGTTCAGTGTGCACACCTCCATGTGGACACACTCATTCTAACAGTTCAGTGTGCACACCTCCACAGGGATACACTCATTCTAACAGTTCAGTGTGCACACCTCCATGTGGACATAATCATTCTAACAGTTCAGTGTGCACACCTCCACAGGGACACTGTCATTCTAACAGTTCAGTGTGCAAAACTCCATGTGGGCACACTCATTCTAACAGTTCAGTGTGCACACCTCCATGTGGACACACTCATTCTAACAGTTCAGTGTGCACACGTCCATGTGGGCACACTCATTCTAACAGATCAGTGTGCACACCTCCATATGGGCACACTCATTCTAACAGTTCAGTGTGCACACCTCCACAGGGACACACTCATTCTAACAGTTCAGTGTGCACACCTCCATGTGGGCACAGACATTTTAACAGTTCAGTGTGCACACCTCCATGTGGACACAATCATTCTAACATTTCAGTGTGCACACCTCCATGTGGACACATTCTAACAGTTCAGTTTGCACACCTCCACGGGGACACACTCATTCTAACAGTTCAGTGGGCACACCTCCATGTGGGCACAGACATTTTAACAGTTCATTGTGCACACCTCCATGTGGACACAATCATTCTAACATTTCAGTGTGCACACCTCCATGTGGACACATTCTAACAGTTCAGTTTGCACACCTCCACAGGGACACACTCATTCTAACAGTTCAGTGGGCACACCTCCATGTGGACATAATCATTCTAACAGTTCACTGTGCACACCTCCAAGGGACACACTCATTCTAACAGTTCAGTGTGCACACCTCCATGTGGACACACTCATTCTAACAGTTCAGTGTGCACACCTCCATGTGGACACACTCATTCTAACAGTTCAAAGTGCACACCACCATGTGGACACAGTCACTCTAACAGTTCAGTGTGCACACCTCCATGTGGACACACTCATTCTAACAGTTCAGTGTGCACACCTCCATGTGGGCACACTCATTCCAACAGTTCCTTGTGTACACCTCCATGTGGACACAGTCATTCTAACAGTTCAGTGTGCAAACCTCCATGTGGACACACTCATTCTAACAGTTCAGTGTGCAAAACTCCATGTGGGCACACTCATTCTAACAGTTCAGTGTGCACACCTCCATGTGGACACTGTCATTCTAACAGTTCAGTGTGCAAAACTCCATGTGGGCACACTCATTCTAACAGTTCAGTGTGCACACCTCCATGTGGACACACTCATTCTAACAGTTCAGAGTGCACACCTCCATGTGGGCACACTCATTCTAACAGATCAGTGTGCAAAACTCCATGTGGGCACACTCATTCTAACAATTCAGTGTTCACACCTACACAGGGACACACTCATTCTAACAGTTCAGTGTGCACACCTCCATGTGGACAAACTCATTCTAACAGTTCAGTGTGCACACCACCATGTGGACACACTCATTCTAACAGTTCATTGTGCACACCTCCATGTGGACACACTCATTCTAACAGTTCAGTGTGCACACCTCCATGTGGGCACACTCATTCTAACAGATCAGTGTGCACACCTCCATGTGGGCACACTCATTGTAACAGTTCAGTGTGCACACCTCCACAGGGACACACTCATTCTAACAGTTCAGTGTGCACACCTCCATGTGGGCACAGTCATTTTAACAGTTCAGTGTGCACAACTCCATGTGGACACAATCATTCTAACAGTCCAGTGTGCACACCTCCATGTGGACACATTCTAACAGTTCAGTTTGCACACCTCCACAGTGACACACTCATTTTAACAGTTCAGTGGGCACACCTCCATGTGGACATAATCATTCTAACAGTTCACTGTGCACACCTCCACAGGGACACACTCATTCTAACAGTTCAGTGTTTTCACCTGCATGTGGACACAATCATTCTAACAGTTCAGTGTGCACACCTCCACAGGGACACACTCATTCTAACAGTTCAGTGTGCACACCTCCATGTGGACACACTCATTCTAACAGTTCAGTGTGCACACCTCATGTGGACACAGTCATTCTAACAGTTCAGTGTGCAAAACTCCATGTGGGCACACTCATTCTAACAGTTCAGTGTGCACACCTCCATGTGGACACACTCTTTCTAACAGTTCAGTGTGCACACGTCCATGTGGGCACACTCATTCTAACAGATCAGTGTGCACACCTCCATGTGGGCACACTCATTCTAACAGTTCAGTGTGCACACCTCCACAGGGACACACTCATTCTAACAGTTCAGTGTGCACACCTCCATGTGGGCACAGACATTTTAACAGTTCAGTGGGCACACCTCCATGTGGACATAATCATTCTAACAGTTCACTGTGCACACCTCCACAGGGACACACTCATTCTAACAGTTCAGTGTGCACACCTCCATGTGGACACACTCATTCTAACAGTTCAAAGTGCACACCACCATGTGGACACAGTCACTCTAACAGTTCAGTGTGCACACCTCCATGTGGACACACTCATTCTAACAGTTCAGTGTGCACACCTCCATGTGGGCACACTCATTCCAACAGTTCCTTGTGTACACCTCCATGTGGACACAGTCATTCTAACAGTTCAGTGTGCAAACCTCCATGTGGACACACTCATTCTAACAGTTCAGTGTGCAAAACTGCATGTGGGCACACTCATTCTAACAGTTCAGTGTGCACACCTCCATGTGGACACTGTCATTCTAACAGTTCAGTGTGCAAAACTCCATGTGGGCACACTCATTCTAACAGTTCAGTGTGCACACCTCCATGTGGACACACTCATTCTAACAGTTCAGAGTGCACACCTCCATGTGGGCACACTCATTCTAACAGATCAGTATGCAAAACTCCATGTGGGCACACTCATTCTAACAATTCAGTGTTCACACCTCCACAGGGACACACTCATTCTAACAGTTCAGTGTGCACACCTCCATGTCGACAAACTCATTCTAACAGTTCAGTGTGCACACCTCCATGTGGACACACTCATTCTAACAGTTCATTGTGCACACCTCCATGTGGACACACTCATTCTAACAGTTCAGTGTGCACACCTCCATGTGGGCACACTCATTCTAACAGATCAGTGTGCACACCTCCATGTGGGCACACTCATTGTAACAGTTCAGTGTGCACACCTCCACAGGGACACACTCATTCTAACAGTTAAGTGTGCACACCTCCATGTGGGCACAGTCATTTTAACAGTTCAGTGTGCACAACTCCATGTGGACACAATCATTCTAACAGTCCAGTGTGCACACCTCCATGTGGACACATTCTAACAGTTCAGTTTGCACACCTCCACAGTGACACACTCATTTTAACAGTTCAGTGGGCACACCTCCATGTGGACATAATCATTCTAACAGTTCACTGTGCACACCTTCACAGGGACACACTCATTCTAACAGTTCAGTGTTTTCACCTGCATGTGGACACAATCATTCTAACAGTTCAGTGTGCACACCTCCACAGGGACACACTCATTCTAACAGTTCAGTGTGCACACCTCCATGTGGACACACTCATTCTAACCGTTCAGTGTGCACACCTGCATGTGGACACAATCATTCTAACAGTTCAGTGTGCACACCTCCACAGGGACACATTCATTCTAACAGTTCAGTGTGCACACCTCCATGTGGACACACTCATTCTAACAGTTCATTGTGCACACCTCCATGTGGACAAATTCTAACACTTCAGTGTGCACACCTCCATGTGGACACACTCATTCTAACATTTCAGTGTGCACACCTCCACAGGAACACACTCATTCTAACAGTTCAGTGTGCACACCTCCATGTGGACATAATCATTCGAACAGTTCAGTGTGCACACCTCCACAGGGACACACTCATTCTAACAGTTCAGTGTTCACACCCTCATGTGGACACATTCATTCTAACAGTTCAGTGTGCACACCTCCACAGGGACACACTCATTCTAAAAGTTCAGTGTGCACACCTCCATGTGGACACACTCATTCTAACAGTTCAGTGTGCACTCCTCCATGTGGGCACACTCATTCTAACAGTTCAGTGTGCACAACTCCATGTGGACACACTCATTCTAACAGTTCAGTGTGCACAGCTCCATGTGGACACACTCATTCTAACAGTTCAGTGTGCACACTTCCATGTGGACACACTCATTCTAACAGTTCAGTGTGCACACCTCCACAGGGATAATCTCATTCTAACAGCTCAGTGTGCACACCTCCATGTGGACACACTCATTCTAACAGTTCAGTGTGCACTCCTCCATGTGGGCACACTCATTCTAACAGTTCAGTGTGCACAACTCCATGTGGACACACTCATTCTAACAGTTCAGTGTGCACACCTCCATGTGGACACACTCATTCTAACAGTTCATTGTGCACACTTCCATGTGGACACACTCATTCTAACAGTTCAGTGTGCACACCTCCACAGGGATAATCTCATTCTAACAGCTCAGTGTGCACACCTCCATATGGACACACTCATTCTAACAGTTCAATGTGCACACCTCCATGTGGACACACTCATTCTAACAGTTCAGTGTGCACACCTCCATGTGGACAAATTCTAACAGTTCAGTGTGCACAACTCAATGTGGACACACTCATTCTAACATTTCAGTGTGCACACCTCCACAGGGACACACTCATTCTAACAGTTCAGTGTGCACACCTCCCTGTGGACACACTCATTCTGACAGTTCAGTGTGCACACCTCCATGTGGACACACTCATTCTAACAGTACACTGTGCACACCTCCATGTGGTCACACTCATTCTAACAGTTCAGTGTGCACACCTCCATGTGGACACAGTCATTCTAACAGTTCAGTGTGCACACCTCCATGTGGACACAATCATTCTAACAGTTCAGTGTACACAACTCCATGTGGGCACACTCATTCTAACAGTTCAGTGTTCACACCTCCTTGTGGACACAGTCATTCTAACAGTTCAGTGTGCACACCTCAATATGGGCACACTCATTCTAACAGTTCAGTGTGCACACCTCCACAGGGACATACTCATTCTAACAGTTCAGTGTGCACAACACAATTTTGGCACACTCATTCTAACAGTTCAGTGTGCACACCTACATGTGGACACACTCATTCTAACAGTTCAGTGTGCACACCTCCATGTGGGCACACTCATTCTAACAGTTCAGTGTGCACACCTCCATGTGGACACACTCATTCTAACAGTTCAGAGTGCACACCTCCATGTGGACACACTCATTCTAACAGTTCAGTGTGCACACCTCCATGTGGACACACACATTCTAACAGTTCAGTGTGCACACCTCCATGTGGGCACACTCATTCTAACAGTTCAGTGTGCACACCTCCATGTGGGCACACTCATTCTAACAGTTCAGTGTGCACACTTCCATGTGGGCACACTCATTCTAACAGTTCAGTGTGCACTCCTCCATGTGGGCACACTCATTCTAACAGTTCAGTGTGCAACCTCCATGTGGGCACACTCATTCTAACAGTTCATGTGCACAACTCCATGTGGACACACTCATTCTAACAGTTCAGTGTGCACACCTCCATGTGGGCACACTCATTCTAACAGTTCAGTGTGCACACCTCCATGTGAACACACTCATTCTAACAGTTCAGTGTGCACACCTCCATGTGGACACACTCAATCTAACAT
Source organism: Peromyscus eremicus (assembly GCF_949786415.1). Taxonomy (NCBI): domain Eukaryota; kingdom Metazoa; phylum Chordata; class Mammalia; order Rodentia; family Cricetidae; genus Peromyscus; species Peromyscus eremicus. The sequence continues at coordinate 235,906 of NW_026734496.1, forward strand.
TTCAGTGTGCACACCTCCATGTGGACACAATCATTCTAACAGTTCAGTGTACACAACTCCATGTGGGCACAGTCATTCTAACAGTTCAGTGTGCACACCTCCATGTGGACACACTCATTCTAACAGTTCAGTGTGCACACCCACATGTGGGCACACTCATTCTAACATTTCAGTGTGCACACCTCCATGTGGACACACTCATTCTAACAGTTCATTGTGCACACCTCCATGTGAGCACACTCATTCTAACAGTTCAGTGTGCACACCTCCATGTGGACACACTCATTCTAACATTTCAGTGTGCACACCTCCACAGGGACACACTCATTCTAACAGTTCAGTGTGCACACCTCCATGTGGACACACTCATTCTAACAGTTCAGAGTGCACACCTCCATGTGGACACACTCATTCTAACAGTTCAGTGTGCACACCTCCATGTGGACACACACATTCTAACAGTTCAGTGTGCACACCTCCATGTGGGCACACTCATTCTAACAGTTCAGTGTGCACACCTCCATGTGGGCACACTCATTCTAACAGTTCATGTGCACAACTCCATGTGGACACACTCATTCTAACATTTCAGTGTGCACACCTCCATGTGGGCACACTCATTCTAACAGTTCAGTGTGCACACCTCCATGTGGACACACTCATTCTAACAGTTCAGTGTGCACACCTCCATGTGGACACACTCAATCTAACATTTCAGTGTGCACACCTCCATGTGGACACAATCATTCTAACAGTTCAGTGTACACAACTCCATGTGGGCACAGTCATTTTAACAGTTCAGTGTGCACACCTCCATGTGGACACACTCATTCTAACAGTTCAGTGTGCACACCCACATGTGGGCACACTCATTCTAACATTTCAGTGTGCACACCTCCATGTGGACACACTCATTCTAACAGTTCATTGTGCACACCTCCATGTGAGCACACTCATTCTAACAGTTCAGTGTGCACACCTCAATGTGGACACACTCATTCTAACATTTCAGTGTGCACACCTCCATGTGGACAAATTCTAACAGTTCAGTGTGCACACCTCCATGTGGACACACTCATTCTAACATTTCAGTGTGCACACCTCCACAGGGACACACTCATTCTAACAGTTCAGTGTGCACACCTCCATGTGGACCCACTCATTCTAACAGTTCAGTGTGCACACCTCCATGTGGACACACTCATTCTAACAGTTCAGTGTGCACACCTCCATGTCTGCACACTCATTCTAACAGTTCAGTGTGCACACCTCCATGTCTGCACTCTCATTCTAACAGTTCAGTGTGCACACCTCCATGTGGGCACACTCATTCTAACAGTTCAGTGTGCACACCTCCATGTGGGCACACTCATTCTAACAGTTCAGTGTGCACACCTCCATGTGGACACACTCATTCTAACAGTTCAGTGTGCACACCTCCATGTGGACACACTCATTCTAACAGATCAGTGTGCACAACTCCATGTGCACAAATTCTAACACTTCGGTGTGCACACCTCTAAGTGGACACACTCATTCTAACATTTCAGTGTGCACACCTTCACAGGGACACACTCATTCTAACAGTTCAGTGTGCACACCTCCATGTGGACATAATCATTCGAACAGTTCAGTGTGCACACCTCCACAGGGACACACTCATTCTAACAGTTCAGTGTTCACACCCTCATGTGGACACAATCATTCTAACAGTTCAGTGTGCACACCTCCACAGGGACACACTCATTCTAAAAGTTCAGTGTGCACACCTCCATGTGGACACACTCATTCTAACAGTTCAGTGTGCACACCTCCATGTGGACACATTCTAACAGTTCAGTTTGCACACCTCCACAGTGACACACTCATTTTAACAGTTCAGTGGGCACACCTCCATGTGGACATAATCATTCTAACAGTTCACTGTGCACACCTTCACAGGGACACACTCATTCTAACAGTTCAGTGTTTTCACCTGCATGTGGACACAATCATTCTAACAGTTCAGTGTGCACACCTCCACAGGGACACACTCATTCTAACAGTTCAGTGTGCACACCTCCATGTGGACACACTCATTCTAACCGTTCAGTGTGCACACCTGCATGTGGACACAATCATTCTAACAGTTCAGTGTGCACACCTCCACAGGGACACATTCATTCTAACAGTTCAGTGTGCACACCTCCATGTGGACACACTCATTCTAACAGTTCATTGTGCACACCTCCATGTGGACAAATTCTAACACTTCAGTGTGCACACCTCCTTGTGGACACACTCATTCTAACATTTCAGTGTGCACACCTCCACAGGGACACACTCATTCTAACAGTTCAGTGTGCACACCTCCATGTGGACATAATCATTCGAACAGTTCAGTGTGCACACCTCCACAGGGACACACTCATTCTAACAGTTCAGTGTTCACACCCTCATGTGGACACATTCATTCTAACAGTTCAGTGTGCACACCTCCACAGGGACACACTCATTCTAAAAGTTCAGTGTGCACACCTCCATGTGGACACACTCATTCTAACAGTTCAGTGTGCACTCCTCCATGTGGGCACACTCATTCTAACAGTTCAGTGTGCACAACTCCATGTGGACACACTCATTCTAACAGTTCAGTGTGCACACCTCCATGTGGACACACTCATTCTAACAGTTCATTGTGCACACTTCCATGTGGACACACTCATTCTAACAGTTCAGTGTGCACACCTCCACAGGGATAATCTCATTCTAACAGCTCAGTGTGCACACCTCCATGTGGACACACTCATTCTAACAGTTCAGTGTGCACTCCTCCATGGGGGAACACTCATTCTAACAGTTCAGTGTGCACAACTCCATGTGGACACACTCATTCTAACAGTTCAGTGTGCACACCTCCATGTGGACACACTCATTCTAACAGTTCATTGTGCACACTTCCATGTGGACACACTCATTCTAAGAGTTCAGTGTGCACACCTCCACAGGGATAATCTCATTCTAACAGCTCAGTGTGCACACCTCCATATGGACACACTCATTCTAACAGTTCAATGTGCACACCTCCATGTGGACACACTCATTCTAACAAAACACTGTGCACACCTCCATGTGGTCACACTCATTCTAACAGTTCAGTGTGCACACCTCCATGTGGACACAGTCATTCTAACAGTTCAGTGTGCACACCTCCATGTGGACACAATCATTCTAACAGTTCAGTGTACACAACTCCATGTGGGCACACTCATTCTAACAGTTCAGTGTGCAAAACTCCATGTGGACACAGTCATTCTAACAGTTCAGTGTGCACACCTCAATATGGGCACACTCATTCTAACAGTTCAGTGTGCACACCTCCATGTGGGCACACTCATTCTAACAGTTCAGTGTGCACACCTCCATGTGGCCACACTCATTCTAACAGTTCAGTGTGCACACCTCCATGTGGGCACACTCATTCTAACAGTTCAGTGTGCACACCTCCATGTGGGCACTCTCATTCTAACAGTACAGTGTGCACACATCCATGTGGGCACACTCATTCTAACAGTTCAGTGTGCACACCTCCATGTGGACACACTCATTCTAACAGTTCAGTGTGCACACCTCCATGTGGACACACTCATTCTAACAGTTCAGTGTGCACACCTCCATGTCTGCACACTCATTCTAACATTTCAGTGTGCACACCTCCATGTGGGCACACTCATTCTAACAGTTCAGTGTGCACACCTCCATGTGGGCACACTCATTCTAACAGTTCAGTGTGCACACCTCCATGTGGGCACACTCATTCTAACAGTTCAGTGTGCACACCTCCATCTGGACACACTCATTCTAACAGTTCAGTGTGCACACCTCCATGTGGACAAATTCTAACACTTCGGTGTGCACACCTCTAAGTGGACACACTCATTCTAACATTTCAGTGTGCACACCTTCACAGGGACACACTCATTCTAACAGTTCAGTGTGCACACCTCCATGTGGACATAATCATTCGAACATTTCAGTGTGCACACCTCCACAGGGACACACTCATTCTAACAGTTCAGTGTTCACACCCTCATGTGGACACAATCATTCTAACAGTTCAGTGTGCACACCTCCACAGGGACACACTCATTCTAAAAGTTCAGTGTGCACACCTCCATGTGGACACACTCATTCTAACAGTTCAGTGTGCCCACCTCCATGTGGGCACACTCATTCTAATAGTTCAGTGTGCACACCTCCATGTGGACACACTCATTCTAACAGTTCAGTGTGCACACCTCCATCTGGACACACTCATTCTAACAGTTCAGTGTGCACACCTCCATGTGGACAAATTCTAACACTTCGGTGTGCACACCTCTAAGTGGACACACTCATTCTAACATTTCAGTGTGCACACCTTCACAGGGACACACTCATTCTAACAGTTCAGTGTGCACACCTCCATGTGGACATAATCATTCGAACAGTTCAGTGTGCACACCTCCACAGGGACACACTCATTCTAACAGTTCAGTGTTCAAACCCTCATGTGGACACAATCATTCTAACAGTTCAGTGTGCACACCTCCACAGGGACACACTCATTCTAAAAGTTCAGTGTGCACACCTCCATGTGGACACACTCATTCTAACAGTTCAGTGTGCACACCTCCATGTGGGTACACTCATTCTAACAGTTCAGTGTGCACACCTCCATGTGGACACACTCATTCTAACAGTTCAGTGTGCACACCTCCATGTGGGCACACTCATTCTAACAGTTCAGTGTGCACACCTCCATGTGGACACACTTATTCTAACAGTTATGTGCACACCTCCATGTGGACACACTCATTCTAACAGTTCAGTGTGCACACCTCCATGTGGACACACTCATTCTAACAGTTCAGTGTGCACACCTCCATGTGGACACACTCATTCTAACAATTCAGTGTGCACAACTCCATGTGGACCCAGTCATTCTAACAGTTCAGTGTGCACACCTCCATGTGGGCACAATCATTCTAACAGTTCAGTGTGCACACCTCCATGTGGGCACACTCATTCTAACAGTTCAGTGTGCACACCTCCATGTGGGCACACTCATTCTAACAGTTCAGTGTGCACACCTCCATGGGGGCACACTCATTCTAACAGTTCAGTGTGCACACCTCCATGTGGCCACACTCATTCTAACAGTTCAGTGTGCACACCTCCATGTGGGCACACTCATTCTAACAGGTCAGTGTGCACACCTCCATGTGGGCACTCTCATTCTAACAGTTCAGTGTGCACACATCCATGTGGGCACACTCATTCTAACAGTTCAGTGTGCACACCTCCATGTGGACACACTCATTCTAACAGTTCAGTGTGCACACCTCCATGTCTGCACACTCATTCTAACAGTTCAGTGTGCACACCTCCATGTCTGCACACTCATTCTAACAGTTCAGTGTGCACACCTCCATGTGGGCACACTCATTCTAACAGTTCAGTGTGCACACCTCCATGTGGGCACACTCATTCTAACAGTTCAGTGTGCACACCTCCATGTGTACACACTCATTCTAACAGTTCAGTGTGCACACCTCCATGTGGACACACTCATTCTAACAGTTCACTGTGCACACCTCCATGTGGACAAATTCTAACACTTCGGTGTGCACACCTCTAAGTGGACACACTCATTCTAACATTTCAGTGTGCACACCTTCACAGGGACACACTCATTCTAACAGTTCAGTGTGCACACCTCCATGTGGACATAATCATTCGAACAGTTCAGTGTGCACACCTCCACAGGGACACACTCATTCTAACAGTTCAGTGTTCACACCCTCATGTGGACACAATCATTCTAACAGTTCAGTGTGCACACCTCCACAGGGACACACTCATTCTAAAAGTTCAGTGTGCACACCTCCATGTGGACACACTCATTCTAACAGTTCAGTGTGCACACCTCCATGTGGGCACACTCATTCTAACAGTTCAGTGTGCACACCTCCATGTGGACACACTCATTCTAACAGTTAAGTGTGCACACCACCATGTGGACACACTCATTCTAACAGTTCAGTGTGCACGCCTCCATGTGGACACACTCATTCTAACAGTTCAGTGTGCACGCCTCCATGTGGACACACTCATTCTAACAATTCAGTGTGCACAACTCCATGTGGACACAGTCATTCTAACAGTTCAGTGTGCACACCTCCATGTGGGCACAATCATTCTAACAGTTCAGTGTGCACACCTCCATGTGGGCACACTCATTCTAACAGTTCAGTGTGCACACCTCCATGTGGGCACACTCATTCTAACAGTTCAGTGTGCACACCTCCATGTGGACACACTCATTCTAACAGTTCAGTGTGCACACCTCCATGTGGACACACTCATTCTAACAGTTCAGTGTGCACACCTCCATGTGCACACATTCATTCTAACAGTTCAGTGTGCACACCTCCATGTGGACACACACATTCTAACATTTCAGTGTGCCCACCTCCGTGTGGACACACTCATTCTAACAGTTCAGTGTGCACACCTCCACAGGGACACACTAATTCTAACAGTTCATTGTGCACACCTCCATGTGGACACAGTCATTCTAACAGTTCAGTGTGCACAACTCCATGTGGGCACACTCATTCTAACAGTTCAGTGTGCACACCTCCATGTGGCCACACTCATTCTAACAGTTCAGTGTGCACACCTCCATGTGGGCACACTCATTCTAACAGTTCAGTGTGCACACCTCCATGTGGGCACTCTCATTCTAACAGTTCAGTGTGCACACATCCATGTGGGCACTCTCATTCTAACAGTTCAGTGTGCACACATCCATGTGGGCACACTCATTCTAACAGTTCAGTGTGCACACCTCCATGTGGACACACTCATTCTAACAGTTCAGTGTGCACACCTCCATGTGGACACACTCATTCTAACAGTTCAGTGTGCACACCTCCATGTGGACAAATTCTAACACTTCGGTGTGCTCACCTCCATGTGGACACACTCATTCTAACATTTCAGTGTGCACACCTCCACAGGGACACACTCATTCTAACAGTTCAGTGTGCACACCTCCATGTGGACATAATCATTCGAACAGTTCAGTGTGCACACCTCCACAGGGACACACTCATTCTAACAGTTCAGTGTTCACACCCTCATGTGGACACAATCATTCTAACAGTTCAGTGTGCACACCTCCACAGGGACACACTCATTCTAAAAGTTCAGTGTGCACACTTCCATGTGGACACACTCATTCTAACAGTTCAGTGTGCACACCTCCACAGGGATAATCTCATTCTAACAGCTCAGTGTGCACACCTCCATGTGGACACACTCATTCTAACAGTTCAGTGTGCACTCCTCCATGTGGGCACACTCATTCTAACAGTTCAGTGTGCACAACTCCATGTGGACACACTCATTCTAACAGTTCAGTGTGCACACCTCCATGTGGACACACTCATTCTAACAGTTCATTGTGCACACTTCCATGTGGACACACTCATTCTAACAGTTCAGTGTGCACACCTCCACAGGGATAATCTCATTCTAACAGCTCAGTGTGCACACCTCCATATGGACACACTCATTCTAACAGTTCAATGTGCACACCTCCATGTGGACACACTCATTCTAACAGTTCAGTGTGCACACCTCCATGTGGACAAATTCGAACAGTTCAGTGTGCACAACTCAATGTGGACACACTCATTCTAACATTTCAGTGTGCACACCTCCACAGGGACACACTCATTCTAACAGTTCAGTGTGCACACCTCCATGTGGACACACTCATTCTGACAGTTCAGTGTGCACACCTCCATGTGGACACACTCATTCTAACAGTACACTGTGCACACCTCCATGTGGTCACACTCATTCTAACAGTTCAGTGTGCACACCTCCATGTGGACACAGTCATTCTAACAGTTCAGTGTGCACACCTCCATGTGGACACAATCATTCTAACAGTTCAGTGTACACAACTCCATGTGGGCACACTCATTCTAACAGTTCAGTGTGCAAAACTCCATGTGGACACAGTCATTCTAACAGTTCAGTGTGCACACCTCAATATGGGCACACTCATTCTAACAGTTCAGTGTGCACACCTCCATGTGGGCACACTCATTCTAACAGTTCAGTGTGCAAAACTCCATGTGGGCACACTCATTCTAACAGTTCAGTGTGCACACCTCCATGTGGGCACACTCATTCTAACAGTTCAGTGTGCACACCTCCATGTGGGCACTCTCATTCTAACAGTACAGTGTGCACACATCCATGTGGGCACACTCATTCTAACAGTTCAGTGTGCACACCTCCATGTGGACACACTCATTCTAACAGTTCAGTGTGCACACCTCCATGTGGACACACTCATTCTAACAGTTCAGTGTGCACACCTCCATGTCTGCACACTCATTCTAACATTTCAGTGTGCACACCTCCATGTGGGCACACTCATTCTAACAGTTCAGTGTGCACACCTCCATGTGGGCACACTCATTCTAGCAGTTCAGTGTGCACACCTCCATGTGGGCACACTCATTCTAACAGTTCAGTGTGCACACCTCCATCTGGACACACTCATTCTAACAGTTCAGTGTGCACACCTCCATGTGGACAAATTCTAACACTTCGGTGTGCACACCTCTAAGTGGACACACTCATTCTAACATTTCAGTGTGCACACCTTCACAGGGACACACTCATTCTAACAGTTCAGTGTGCACACCTCCATGTGGACATAATCATTCGAACATTTCAGTGTGCACACCTCCACAGGGACACACTCATTCTAACAGTTCAGTGTTCACACCCTCATGTGGACACAATCATTCTAACAGTTCAGTGTGCACACCTCCACAGGGACACACTCATTCTAAAAGTTCAGTGTGCACACCTCCATGTGGACACACTCATTCTAACAGTTCAGTGTGCCCACCTCCATGTGGGCACACTCATTCTAATAGTTCAGTGTGCACACCTCCATGTGGACACACTCATTCTAACAGTTCAGTGTGCACACCTCCATCTGGACACACTCATTCTAACAGTTCAGTGTGCACACCTCCATGTGGACAAATTCTAACACTTCGGTGTGCACACCTCTAAGTGGACAAACTCATTCTAACATTTCAGTGTGCACACCTTCACAGGGACACACTCATTCTAACAGTTCAGTGTGCACACCTCCATGTGGACATAATCATTCGAACAGTTCAGTGTGCACACCTCCACAGGGACACACTCATTCTAACAGTTCAGTGTTCAAACCCTCATGTGGACACAATCATTCTAACAGTTCAGTGTGCACACCTCCACAGGGACACACTCATTCTAAAAGTTCAGTGTGCACACCTCCATGTGGACACACTCATTCTAACAGTTCAGTGTGCACACCTCCATGTGGGTACACTCATTCTAACAGTTCAGTGTGCACACCTCCATGTGGACACACTCATTCTAACAGTTCAGTGTGCACACCTCCATGTGGACACACTCATTCTAACAGTTCAGTGTGCACACCTCCATGTGGACACACTTATTCTAACAGTTATGTGCACACCTCCATGTGGACACACTCATTCTAACAGTTCAGTGTGCACACCTCCATGTGGACACACTCATTCTAACAGTTCAGTGTGCACACCTCCATGTGGACACACTCATTCTAACAGTTCAGTGTGCACACCTCCATGTGGACAAATTCTAACACTTCGGTGTGCACACCTCTAAGTGGAGACACTCATTCTAACATTTCAGTGTGCACACCTTCACAGGGACACACTCATTCTAACAATTCAGTGTGCACAACTCCATGTGGACCCAGTCATTCTAACAGTTCAGTGTGCACACCTCCATGTGGGCACAATCATTCTAACAGTTCAGTGTGCACACCTCCATGTGGGCACACTCATTCTAACAGTTCAGTGTGCACACCTCCATGTGGGCACACTCATTCTAACAGTTCAGTGTGCACACCTCCATGGGGGCACACTCATTCTAACAGTTCAGTGTGCACACCTCCATGTGGCCAGACTCATTCTAACAGTTCAGTGTGCACACCTCCATGTGGGCACACTCATTCTAACAGGTCAGTGTGCACACCTCCATGTGGGCACTCTCATTCTAACAGTTCAGTGTGCACACATCCATGTGGGCACACTCATTCTAACAGTTCAGTGTGCACACCTCCATGTGGACACACTCATTCTAACAGTTCAGTGTGCACACCTCCATGTCTGCACACTCATTCTAACAGTTCAGTGTGCACACCTCCATGTCTGCACACTCATTCTAACAGTTCAGTGTGCACACCTCCATGTGGGCACACTCATTCTAACAGTTCAGTGTGCACACCTCCATGTGGGCACACTCATTCTAACAGTTCAGTGTGCACACCTCCATGTGTACACACTCATTCTAACAGTTCAGTGTGCACACCTCCATGTGGACACACTCATTCTAACAGTTCACTGTGCACAACTCCATGTGGACAAATTCTAACACTTCGGTGTGCACACCTCTAAGTGGACACACTCATTCTAACATTTCAGTGTGCACACCTTCACAGGGACACACTCATTCTAACAGTTCAGTGTGCACACCTCCATGTGGACATAATCATTCGAACAGTTCAGTGTGCACACCTCCACAGGGACACACTCATTCTAACAGTTCAGTGTTCACACCCTCATGTGGACACAATCATTCTAACAGTTCAGTGTGCACACCTCCACAGGGACACACTCATTCTAAAAGTTCAGTGTGCACACCTCCATGTGGACACACTCATTCTAACAGTTCAGTGTGCACACCTCCATGTGGGCACACTCATTCTAACAGTTCAGTGTGCACACCTCCATGTGGACACACTCATTCTAACAGTTAAGTGTGCACACCTCCATGTGGACACACTCATTCTAACAGTTCAGTGTGCACGCCTCCATGTGGACACACTCATTCTAACAGTTCAGTGTGCACGCCTCCATGTGGACACACTCATTCTAACAATTCAGTGTGCACAACTCCATGTGGACACAGTCATTCTAACAGTTCAGTGTGCACACCTCCATGTGGGCACAATCATTCTAACAGTTCAGTGTGCACACCTCCATGTGGGCACACTCATTCTAACAGTTCAGTGTGCACACCTCCATGTGGGCACACTCATTCTAACAGTTCAGTGTGCACACCTCCATGTGGACACACTCATTCTAACAGTTCAGTGTGCACACCTCCATGTGGACACACTCATTCTAACAGTTCAGTGTGCACACCTCCATGTGGGCACACTCATTCTAACAGTTCAGTGTGCACACCTCCATGTGGACACTGTCATTCTAACAGTTCAGTGTGCAAAACTCCATGTGGGCACACTCATTCTAACAGTTCAGTGTGCACACCTCCATGTGGACACACTCATTCTAACAGTTCAGAGTGCACACCTCCATGTGGGCACACTCATTCTAACAGATCAGTATGCAAAACTCCATGTGGGCACACTCATTCTAACAATTCAGTGTTCACACCTCCACAGGGACACACTCATTCTAACAGTTCAGTGTGCACACCTCCATGTCGACAAACTCATTCTAACAGTTCAGTGTGCACACCTCCATGTGGACACACTCATTCTAACAGTTCATTGTGCACACCTCCATGTGGACACACTCATTCTAACAGTTCAGTGTGCACACCTCCATGTGGGCACACTCATTCTAACAGATCAGTGTGCACACCTCCATGTGGGCACACTCATTGTAACAGTTCAGTGTGCACACCTCCACAGGGACACACTCATTCTAACAGTTCAGTGTGCACACCTCCATGTGGGCACAGTCATTTTAACAGTTCAGTGTGCACAACTCCATGTGGACACAATCATTCTAACAGTCCAGTGTGCACACCTCCATGTGGACACATTCTAACAGTTCAGTTTGCACACCTCCACAGTGACACACTCATTTTAACAGTTCAGTGGGCACACCTCCATGTGGACATAATCATTCTAACAGTTCACTGTGCACACCTTCACAGGGACACACTCATTCTAACAGTTCAGTGTTTTCACCTGCATGTGGACACAATCATTCTAACAGTTCAGTGTGCACACCTCCACAGGGACACACTCATTCTAAAAGTTCAGTGTGCACACCTCCATGTGGACACACTCATTCTAACCGTTCAGTGTGCACACCTGCATGTGGACACAATCATTCTAACAGTTCAGTGTGCACACCTCCACAGGGACACATTCATTCTAACAGTTCAGTGTGCACACCTCCATGTGGACACACTCATTCTAACAGTTCATTGTGCACACCTCCATGTGGACAAATTCTAACACTTCAGTGTGCACACCTCCATGTGGACACACTCATTCTAACATTTCAGTGTGCACACCTCCACAGGGACACACTCATTCTAACAGTTCAGTGTGCACACCTCCATGTGGACATAATCATTCGAACAGTTCAGTGTGCACACCTGCACAGGGACACACTCATTCTAACAGTTCAGTGTTCACACCCTCATGTGGACACATTCATTCTAACAGTTCAGTGTGCACACCTCCACAGGGACACACTCATTCTAAAAGTTCAGTGTGCACACCTCCATGTGGACACACTCATTCTAACAGTTCAGTGTGCACTCCTCCATGTGGGCACACTCATTCTAACAGTTCAGTGTGCACAACTCCATGTGGACACACTCATTCTAACAGTTCAGTGTGCACAGCTCCATGTGGACACACTCATTCTAACAGTTCAGTGTGCACACTTCCATGTGGACACACTCATTCTAACAGTTCAGTGTGCACACCTCCACAGGGATAATCTCATTCTAACAGCTCAGTGTGCACACCTCCATGTGGACACACTCATTCTAACAGTTCAGTGTGCACTCCTCCATGTGGGCACACTCATTCTAACAGTTCAGTGTGCACAACTCCATGTGGACACACTCATTCTAACAGTTCAGTGTGCACACCTCCATGTGGACACACTCATCCTAACAGTTCATTGTGCACACTTCCATGTGGACACACTCATTCTAACAGTTCAGTGTGCACACCTCCACAGGGATAATCTCATTCTAACAGCTCAGTGTGCACACCTCAATATGTACACAATCATTCTAACAGTTCAATGTGCACACCTCCATGTGGACACACTCATTCTAACAGTTCAGTGTGCACACCTCCATGTGGACAAATTCTAACAGTTCAGTGTGCACAACTCAATGTGGACACACTCATTCTAACATTTCAGTGTGCACACCTCCACAGGGACACACTCATTCTAACAGTTCAGTGTGCACACCTCCATGTGGACACACTCATTCTGACAGTTCAGTGTGCACACCTCCATGTGGACACACTCATTCTAACAGTACACTGTGCACACCTCCATGTGGTCACACTCATTCTAACAGTTCAGTGTGCACACCTCCATGTGGACACAGTCATTCTAACAGTTCAGTGTGCACACCTCCATGTGGACACAATCATTCTAACAGTTCAGTGTACACAACTCCATGTGGGCACACTCATTCTAACAGTTCAGTGTTCACACCTCCTTGTGGACACAGTCATTCTAACAGTTCAGTGTGCACACCTCAATATGGGCACACTCATTCTAACAGTTCAGTGTGCACACCTCCACAGGGACATACTCATTCTAACAGTTCAGTGTGCACAACACAATTTTGGCACACTCATTCTAACAGTTCAGTGTGCACACCTACATGTGGACACACTCATTCTAACAGTTCAGTGTGCACACCTCCATGTGGGCACACTCATTCTAACAGTTCAGTGTGCACACCTCCATGTGGACACACTCATTCTAACAGTTCAGAGTGCACACCTCCATGTGGACACACTCATTCTAACAGTTCAGTGTGCACACCTCCATGTGGACACACACATTCTAACAGTTCAGTGTGCACACCTCCATGTGGGCACACTCATTCTAACATTTCAGTGTGCACACCTCCATGTGGGCACACTCATTCTAACAGTTCAGTGTGCACACTTCCATGTGGGCACACTCATTCTAACAGTTCAGTGTGCACTCCTCCATGTGGGCACACTCATTCTAACAGTTCAGTGTGCAACCTCCATGTGGGCACACTCATTCTAACAGTTCATGTGCACAACTCCATGTGGACACACTCATTCTAACAGTTCAGTGTGCACACCTCCATGTGGGCACACTCATTCTAACAGTTCAGTGTGCACACCTCCATGTGAACACACTCATTCTAACAGTTCAGTGTGCACACCTCCATGTGGACACACTCAATCTAACATTTCAGTGTGCACACCTCCATGTGGACACAATCATTCTAACAGTTCAGTGTACACAACTCCATGTGGGCACAGTCATTCTAACAGTTCAGTGTGCACACCTCCATGTGGACACACTCATTCTAACAGTTCAGTGTGCACACCCACATGTGGGCACACTCATTCTAACATTTCAGTGTGCACACCTCCATGTGGACACACTCATTCTAACAGTTCATTGTGCACACCTCCATGTGAGCACACTCATTCTAACAGTTCAGTGTGCACACCTCCATGTGGACACACTCATTCTAACATTTCAGTGTGCACACCTCCACAGGGACACACTCATTCTAACAGTTCAGTGTGCACACCTCCATGTGGACACACTCATTCTAACAGTTCAGAGTGCACACCTCCATGTGGACACACTCATTCTAACAGTTCAGTGTGCACACCTCCATGTGGACACACACATTCTAACAGTTCAGTGTGCACACCTCCATGTGGGCACACTCATTCTAACAGTTCAGTGTGCACACCTCCATGTGGGCACACTCATTCTAACAGTTCAGTGTGCACACCTCCATGTGGACACACTCATTCTAACAGTTCAGTGTGCACACCTCCATGTGGACACACTCAATCTAACATTTCAGTGTGCACACCTCCATGTGGACACAATCATTCTAACAGTTCAGTGTACACAACTCCATGTGGGCACAGTCATTCTAACAGTTCAGTGTGCACACCTCCATGTGGACACACTCATTCTAACAGTTCAGTGTGCACACCCACATGTGGGCACACTCATTCTAACATTTCAGTGTGCACACCTCCATGTGGACACACTCATTCTAACAGTTCATTGTGCACACCTCCATGTGAGCACACTCATTCTAACAGTTCAGTGTGCACACCTCAATGTGGACACACTCATTCTAACATTTCAGTGTGCACACCTCCATGTGGACAAATTCTAACAGTTCAGTGTGCACACCTCCATGTGGACACACTCATTCTAACATTTCAGTGTGCACACCTCCACAGGGACACACTCATTCTAACAGTTCAGTGTGCACACCTCCATGTGGACCCACTCATTCTAACAGTTCAGTGTGCACACCTCCATGTGGACACACTCATTCTAACAGTTCAGTGTGCACACCTCCATGTCTGCACACTCATTCTAACAGTTCAGTGTGCACACCTCCATGTCTGCACTCTCATTCTAACAGTTCAGTGTGCACACCTCCATGTGGGCACACTCATTCTAACAGTTCAGTGTGCACACCTCCATGTGGGCACACTCATTCTAACAGTTCAGTGTGCACACCTCCATGTGGACACACTCATTCTAACAGTTCAGTGTGCACACCTCCATGTGGACACACTCATTCTAACAGATCAGTGTGCACAACTCCATGTGGACAAATTCTAACACTTCGGTGTGCACACCTCTAAGTGGACACACTCATTCTAACATTTCAGTGTGCACACCTTCACAGGGACACACTCATTCTAACAGTTCAGTGTGCACACCTCCATGTGGACATAATCATTCGAACAGTTCAGTGTGCACACCTCCACAGGGACACACTCATTCTAACAGTTCAGTGTTCACACCCTCATGTGGACACAATCATTCTAACAGTTCAGTGTGCACACCTCCACAGGGACACACTCATTCTAAAAGTTCAGTGTGCACACCTCCATGTGGACACACTCATTCTAACAGTTCAGTGTGCACACCTCCATGTGGACACATTCTAACAGTTCAGTTTGCACACCTCCACAGTGACACACTCATTTTAACAGTTCAGTGGGCACACC
Source organism: Peromyscus eremicus (assembly GCF_949786415.1). NCBI lineage: Eukaryota > Metazoa > Chordata > Mammalia > Rodentia > Cricetidae > Peromyscus > Peromyscus eremicus. The sequence goes on from NW_026734496.1 coordinate 252,050, forward strand.
TCCATGTGGACATAATCATTCTAACAGTTCACTGTGCACACCTTCACAGGGACACACTCATTCTAACAGTTCAGTGTTTTCACCTGCATGTGGACACAATCATTCTAACAGTTCAGTGTGCACACCTCCACAGGGACACACTCATTCTAACAGTTCAGTGTGCACACCTCCATGTGGACACACTCATTCTAACCGTTCAGTGTGCACACCTGCATGTGGACACAATCATTCTAACAGTTCAGTGTGCACACCTCCACAGGGACACATTCATTCTAACAGTTCAGTGTGCACACCTCCATGTGGACACACTCATTCTAACAGTTCATTGTGCACACCTCCATGTGGACAAATTCTAACACTTCAGTGTGCACACCTCCATGTGGACACACTCATTCTAACATTTCAGTGTGCACACCTCCACAGGGACACACTCATTCTAACAGTTCAGTGTGCACACCTCCATGTGGACATAATCATTCGAACAGTTCAGTGTGCACACCTCCACAGGGACACACTCATTCTAACAGTTCAGTGTTCACACCCTCATGTGGACACATTCATTCTAACAGTTCAGTGTGCACACCTCCACAGGGACACACTCATTCTAAAAGTTCAGTGTGCACACCTCCATGTGGACACACTCATTCTAACAGTTCAGTGTGCACTCCTCCATGTGGGCACACTCATTCTAACAGTTCAGTGTGCACAACTCCATGTGGACACACTCATTCTAACAGTTCAGTGTGCACAGCTCCATGTGGACACACTCATTCTAACAGTTCAGTGTGCACACTTCCATGTGGACACACTCATTCTAACAGTTCAGTGTGCACACCTCCACAGGGATAATCTCATTCTAACAGCTCAGTGTGCACACCTCCATGTGGACACACTCATTCTAACAGTTCAGTGTGCACTCCTCCATGTGGGCACACTCATTCTAACAGTTCAGTGTGCACAACTCCATGTGGACACACTCATTCTAACAGTTCAGTGTGCACACCTCCATGTGGACACACTCATTCTAACAGTTCATTGTGCACACTTCCATGTGGACACACTCATTCTAACAGTTCAGTGTGCACACCTCCACAGGGATAATCTCATTCTAACAGCTCAGTGTGCACACCTCCATATGGACACACTCATTCTAACAGTTCAATGTGCACACCTCCATGTGGACACACTCATTCTAACAGTTCAGTGTGCACACCTCCATGTGGACAAATTCTAACAGTTCAGTGTGCACAACTCAATGTGGACACACTCATTCTAACATTTCAGTGTGCACACCTCCACAGGGACACACTCATTCTAACAGTTCAGTGTGCACACCTCCATGTGGACACACTCATTCTGACAGTTCAGTGTGCACACCTCCATGTGGACACACTCATTCTAACAGTACACTGTGCACACCTCCATGTGGTCACACTCATTCTAACAGTTCAGTGTGCACACCTCCATGTGGACACAGTCATTCTAACAGTTCAGTGTGCACACCTCCATGTGGACACAATCATTCTAACAGTTTAGTGTACACAACTCCATGTGGGCACACTCATTCTAACAGTTCAGTGTGCAAAACTACATGTGGACACAGTCATTCTAACAGTTCAGTGTGCACACCTCAATATGGGCACACTCATTCTAACAGTTCAGTGTGCACACCTCCATGTGGGCACACTCATTCTAACAGTTCAGTGTGCACACCTCCATGTGGCCACACTCATTCTAACAGTTCAGTGTGCACACCTCCATGTGGGCACACTCATTCTAACAGTTCAGTGTGCACACCTCCATGTGGGCACTCTCATTCTAACAGTACAGTGTGCACACATCCATGTGGGCACACTCATTCTAACAGTTCAGTGTGCACACCTCCATGTGGACACACTCATTCTAACAGTTCAGTGTGCACACCTCCATGTGGACACACTCATTCTAACAGTTCAGTGTGCACACCTCCATGTCTGCACACTCATTCTAACATTTCAGTGTGCACACCTCCATGTGGGCACACTCATTCTAACAGTTCAGTGTGCACACCTCCATGTGGGCACACTCATTCTAACAGTTCAGTGTGCACACCTCCATGTGGGCACACTCATTCTAACAGTTCAGTGTGCACACCTCCATCTGGACACACTCATTCTAACAGTTCAGTGTGCACACCTCCATGTGGACAAATTCTAACACTTCGGTGTGCACACCTCTAAGTGGACACACTCATTCTAACATTTCAGTGTGCACACCTTCACAGGGACACACTCATTCTAACAGTTCAGTGTGCACACCTCCATGTGGACATAATCATTCGAACATTTCAGTGTGCACACCTCCACAGGGACACACTCATTCTAACAGTTCAGTGTTCACACCCTCATGTGGACACAATCATTCTAACAGTTCAGTGTGCACACCTCCACAGGGACACACTCATTCTAAAAGTTCAGTGTGCACACCTCTATGTGGACACACTCATTCTAACAGTTCAGTGTGCCCACCTCCATGTGGGCACACTCATTCTAATAGTTCAGTGTGCACACCTCCATGTGGACACACTCATTCTAACAGTTCAGTGTGCACACCTCCATCTGGACACACTCATTCTAACAGTTCAGTGTGCACACCTCCATGTGGACAAATTCTAACACTTCGGTGTGCACACCTCTAAGTGGACACACTCATTCTAACATTTCAGTGTGCACACCTTCACAGGGACACACTCATTCTAACAGTTCAGTGTGCACACCTCCATGTGGACATAATCATTCGAAGAGTTCAGTGTGCACACCTCCACAGGGACACACTCATTCTAACAGTTCAGTGTTCAAACCCTCATGTGGACACAATCATTCTAACAGTTCAGTGTGCACACCTCCACAGGGACACACTCATTCTAAAAGTTCAGTGTGCACACCTCCATGTGGACACACTCATTCTAACAGTTCAGTGTGCACACCTCCATGTGGGCACACTCATTCTAACAGTTCAGTGTGCACACCTCCATGTGGACACACTTATTCTAACAGTTATGTGCACACCTCCATGTGGACACACTCATTCTAACAGTTCAGTGTGCACACCTCCATGTGGACACACTCATTCTAACAGTTCAGTGTGCACACCTCCATGTGGACACACTCATTCTAACAATTCAGTGTGCACAACTCCATGTGGACCCAGTCATTCTAACAGTTCAGTGTGCACACCTCCATGTGGGCACAATCATTCTAACAGTTCAGTGTGCACACCTCCATGTGGGCACACTCATTCTAACAGTTCAGTGTGCACACCTCCATGTGGGCACACTCATTCTAACAGTTCAGTGTGCACACCTCCATGGGGGCACACTCATTCTAACAGTTCAGTGTGCACACCTCCATGTGGCCACACTCATTCTAACAGTTCAGTGTGCACACCTCCATGTGGGCACACTCATTCTAACAGGTCAGTGTGCACACCTCCATGTGGGCACTCTCATTCTAACAGTTCAGTGTGCACACATCCATGTGGGCACACTCATTCTAACAGTTCAGTGTGCACACCTCCATGTGGACACACTCATTCTAACAGTTCAGTGTGCACACCTCCATGTCTGCACACTCATTCTAACAGTTCAGTGTGCACACCTCCATGTCTGCACACTCATTCTAACAGTTCAGTGTGCACACCTCCATGTGGGCACACTCATTCTAACAGTTCAGTGTGCACACCTCCATGTGGGCACACTTATTCTAACAGTTCAGTGTGCACACCTCCATGTGTACACACTCATTCTAACAGTTCAGTGTGCACACCTCCATGTGGACACACTCATTCTAACAGTTCACTGTGCACACCTCCATGTGGACAAATTCTAACACTTCGGTGTGCACACCTCTAAGTGGACACACTCATTCTAACATTTCAGTGTGCACACCTTCACAGGGACACACTCATTCTAACAGTTCAGTGTGCACACCTCCATGTGGACATAATCATTCGAACAGTTCAGTGTGCACACCTCCACAGGGACACACTCATTCTAACAGTTCAGTGTTCACACCCTCATGTGGACACAATCATTCTAACAGTTCAGTGTGCACACCTCCACAGGGACACACTCATTCTAAAAGTTCAGTGTGCACACCTCCATGTGGACACACTCATTCTAACAGTTCAGTGTGCACACCTCCATGTGGGCACACTCATTCTAACAGTTCAGTGTGCACACCTCCATGTGGACACACTCATTCTAACAGTTAAGTGTGCACACCTCCATGTGGACACACTCATTCTAACAGTTCAGTGTGCACGCCTCCATGTGGACACACTCATTCTAACAGTTCAGTGTGCACGCCTCCATGTGGACACACTCATTCTAACAATTCAGTGTGCACAACTCCATGTGGACACAGTCATTCTAACAGTTCAGTGTGCACACCTCCATGTGGGCACAATCATTCTAACAGTTCAGTGTGCACACCTCCATGTGGGCACACTAATTCTAACAGTTCAGTGTGCACACCTCCATGTGGGCACACTCATTCTAACAGTTCAGTGTGCACACCTCCATGTGGACACACTCATTCTAACAGTTCAGTGTGCACACCTCCATGTGGACACACTCATTCTAACAGTTCAGTGTGCACACCTCCATGTGCACACATTCATTCTAACAGTTCAGTGTGCACACCTCCATGTGGACACACACATTCTAACATTTCAGTGTGCCCACCTCCATGTGGACACACTCATTCTAACAGTTCAGTGTGCACACCTCCACAGGGACACACTAATTCTAACAGTTCATTGTGCACACCTCCTTGTGGACACAGTCATTCTAACAGTTCAGTGTGCACACCTCCATGTGGCCACACTCATTCTACAGTTCAGTGTGCACACCTCCATGTGGGCACACTCATTCTAACAGTTCAGTGTGCACACCTCCATGTGGGCACTCTCATTCTAACAGTTCAGTGTGCACACATCCATGTGGGCACTCTCATTCTAACAGTTTCAGTGTGCACACATCCATGTGGGCACACTCATTCTAACAGTTCAGTGTGCACACCTCCATGTGGACACACTCATTCTAACAGTTCAGTGTGCACACCTCCATGTGGACACACTCATTCTAACAGTTCAGTGTGCACACCCCAATGTGGACAAATTCTAACACTTCGGTGTGCACACCTCCATGTGGACACACTCATTCTAACATTTCAGTGTGCACACCTCCACAGGGACACACTCATTCTAACAGTTCAGTGTGCACACCTCCATGTGGACATAATCATTCGAACAGTTCAGTGTGCACACCTCCACAGGGACACACTCATTCTAACAGTTCAGTGTTCACACCCTCATGTGGACACAATCATTCTAACAGTTCAGTGTGCACACCTCCACAGGGACACACTCATTCTAAAAGTTCAGTGTGCACACCTCCATGTGGACACACTCATTCTAACAGTTCAGTGTGCACACCTCCATGTGGGCACACTCATTCTAACAGTTCAGTGTGCACACCTCCATGTGGACACACTCATTCTAACAGTTCAGTGTGCACACCTCCATGTGGGCACACTCATTCTAACAGTTCAGTGTGCACACCTCCATGTGGACACACTTATTCTAACAGTTAAGTGTGCACACCTCCATGTGGACACACTCATTCTAACAGTTCAGTGTGCACACCTCCATGTGGACACACTCATTCTAACAGTTCAGTGTGCACACCTCCATGTGGACACACTCATTCTAACAATTCAGTGTGCACAACTCCATGTGGACACAGTCATTCTAACAGTTCAGTGTGCACACCTCCATGTGGGCACAATCATTCTAACAGTTCAGTGTGCACACCTCCATGTGGGAACACTATTCTAACAGTTCAGTGTGCACACCTATATGTGGGCACACTCATTCTAACAGTTCAGTGTGCACACCTCCATGTGGACACACTCATTCTAACAGTTCAGTGTGCATACCTCCATGTGGACACACTCATTCTAACAGTTCAGTGTGCACACCTCCATGTGCACACATTCATTCTAACAGTTCAGTGTGCACACCACCATGTGGACACACACATTCTAACATTTCAGTGTGCCCACCTCCATGTGGACACACACATTCTAACAGTTCAGTGTGCACACCTCCACAGGAACACACTCATTCTAACAGTTCATTGTGCACACCTCCATGTGGACACAGTCATTCTAACAGTTCAGTGTGCACAACTCCATGTGGGCACACTCATTCTAACAGTTAAGTGTGCACACCTCCATGTGGCCACACTCATTCTAACAGTTCAGTGTGCACACCTCCATGTGGGCACACTCATTCTAACAGTTCAGTGTGCACACCTCCATGTGGGCACTCTCATTCTAACAGTTCAGTGTGCACACATCCATGTGGGCACTCTCATTCTAACAGTTCAGTGTGCACACATCCATGTGGGCACACTCATTCTAACAGTTCAGTGAGCACACCTCCATTTGGACACACTCATTCTAACAGTTCAGTGTGCACACCTCCATGTGGACACACTCATTCTAACAGTTCAGTGTGCACACCTCCATGTGGACAAATTCTAACACTTCGGTGTGCACACCTCCATGTGGACACACTCATTCTAACATTTCAGTGTGCACACCTCCACAGGGACACACTCATTCTAACAGTTCAGTGTGCACACCTCCATGTGGACATAATCATTCGAACAGTTCAGTGTGCACACCTCCACAGGGACACACTCATTCTAACAGTTCAGTGTTCACACCCTCATGTGGACACAATCATTCTAACAGTTCACTGTGCACACCTCCACAGGGACACACTCATTCTAAAAGTTCAGTGTGCACACCTCCATGTGGACACAGTCATTCTAACAGTTCAGTGTGCACAACTCCATGTGGGCACACTCATTCTAACAGTTCAGTGTGCACACCTCCATGTGGCCACACTCATTCTAACAGTTCAGTGTGCACACCTCCATGTGGGCACACTCATTCTAACAGTTCAGTGTGCACACCTCCATGTGGGCACTCTCATTCTAACAGTTCAGTGTGCACACATCCATGTGGGCACTCTCATTCTAACAGTTCAGTGTGCACACATCCATGTGGGCCCACTCATTCTAACAGTTCAGTGTGCACACCTCCATGTGGACACACTCATTCTAACAGTTCAGTGTGCACACCTCCATGTGGACACACTCATTCTAACAGTTCAGTGTGCACACCTCCATGTGGACAAATTCTAACACTTCGGTGTGCACACCTCCATGTGGACACACTCATTCTAACATTTCAGTGTGCACACCTCCACAGGGACACACTCATTCTAACAGTTCAGTGTGCACACCTCCATGTGGACATAATCATTCGAACAGTTCAGTGTGCACACCTCCACAGGGACACACTCATTCTAACAGTTCAGTGTTCACACCCTCATGTGGACACAATCATTCTAACAGTTCAGTGTGCACACCTCCACAGGGACACACTCATTCAAAAAGTTCAGTGTGCACACCTCCATGTGGACACACTCATTCTAACAGTTCAGTGTGCACACCTCCATGTGGGCACACTCATTCTAACAGTTCAGTGTGCACACCTCCATGTGGACACACTCATTCTAACAGTTCAGTGTGCACACCTCCATGTGGGCACACTCATTCTAACAGTTCAGTGTGCACACCTCCATGTGGACACACTTATTCTAACAGTTAAGTGTGCACACCTCCATGTGGACACACTCATTCTAACAGTTCAGTGTGCACACCTCCATGTGGACACACTCATTCTAACACTTCAGTGTGCACACCTCCATGTGGACACACTCATTCTAACAATTCAGTGTGCACAACTCCATGTGGACACAGTCATTCTAACAGTTCAGTGTGCACACCTCCATGTGGGCACAATCATTCTAACAGTTCAGTGTGCACACCTCCATGTGGGCACACTCATTCTAACAGTTCAGTGTGCACACCTATATGTGGGCACACTCATTCTAACAGTTCAGTGTGCACACCTCCATGTGGACACACTCATTCTAACAGTTCAGTGTGCATACCTCCATGTGGACACACTCATTCTAACAGTTCAGTGTGCACACCTCCATGTGCACACATTCATTCTAACAGTTCAGTGTGCACACCTCCATGTGGACACACACATTCTAACATTTCAGTGTGCCCACCTCCATGTGGACACACACATTCTAACAGTTCAGTGTGCACACCTCCACAGGAACACACTCATTCTAACAGTTCATTGTGCACACCTCCATGTGGACACAGTCATTCTAACAGTTCAGTGTGCACAACTCCATGTGGGCACACTCATTCTAACAGTTAAGTGTGCACACCTCCATGTGGCCACACTCATTCTAACAGTTCAGTGTGCACACCTCCATGTGGGCACACTCATTCTAACAGTTCAGTGTGCACACCTCCATGTGGGCACTCTCATTCTAACAGTTCAGTGTGCACACATCCATGTGGGCACTCTCATTCTAACAGTTCAGTGTGCACACATCCATGTGGGCACACTCATTCTAACAGTTCAGTGTGCACACCTCCATTTGGACACACTCATTCTAACAGTTCAGTGTGCACACCTCCATGTGGACACACTCATTCTAACAGTTCAGTGTGCACACCTCCATGTGGACAAATTCTAACACTTCGGTGTGCACACCTCCATGTGGACACACTCATTCTAACATTTCAGTGTGCACACCTCCACAGGGACACACTCATTCTAACAGTTCAGTGTGCACACCTCCATGTGGACATAATCATTCGAACAGTTCAGTGTGCACACCTCCACAGGGACACAATCATTCTAACAGTTCAGTGTTCACACCCTCATGTGGACACAATCATTCTAACAGTTCACTGTGCACACCTCCACAGGGACACACTCATTCTAAAAGTTCAGTGTGCACACCTCCATGTGGACACACTCATTCTAACAGTTCAGTGTGCACTCCTCCATGTGGGCACACTCATTCTAACAGTTCAGTGTGCACAACTCCATGTGGACACACTCATTCTAACAGTTCAGTGTGCACACCTCCATGTGGACACACTCATTCTAACAGTTCAGTGTGCACACTTCCATGTGGACACACTCATTCTAACAGCTCAGTGTGCACACCTCCATATGGACACACTCATTCTAACAGTTCAATGTGCACACCTCCATGTGGACACACTCATTCTAACAGTTCAGTGTGCACACCTCCATGTGGACAAATTCTAACAGTTCAGTGTGCACAACTCCATGTGGACACACTCATTCTAACATTTCAGTGTGCACACCTCCACAGGGACACACTCATTCTAACAGTTCAGTGTGCAAACCTCCATGTGTACACACTCATTCTGACAGTTCAGTGTGCACACCTCCATGTGGACACACTCATTCTAACAGTACACTGTGCACACCTCCATGTGGTCACACTCATTCTAACAGTTCAGTGTGCACACCTCCATGTGGACACACTCATTCTAACAGTTCAGTGTGCACACCTCCATGTGGACACACACATTCTAACAGTTCAGTGTGCACACCTCCATGTGGGCACACTCATTCTAACAGTTCAGTGTGCACACCTCCATGTGGGCACACTCATTCTAACAGTTCAGTGTGCACACTTCCATGTGGGCACACTCATTCTAACAGTTCAGTGTGCACTCCTCCATGTGGGCACACTCATTCTAACAGTTCAGTGTGAAACCTCCATGTGGGCACACTCATTCTAACAGTTCATGTGCACAACTCCATGTGGACACACTCATTCTAACATTTCAGTGTGCACACCTCCATGTGGGCACACTCATTCTAACAGTTCAGTGTGCACACCTCCATGTGAACACACTCATTCTAACAGTTCAGTGTGCACACCTCCATGTGGACACACTCAATCTAACATTTCAGTGTGCACACCTCCATGTGGACACAATCATTCTAACAGTTCAGTGTACACAACTCCATGTGGGCACAGTCATTCTAACAGTTCAGTGTGCACACCTCCATGTGGACACACTCATTCTAACAGTTCAGTGTGCACACCCACATGTGGGCACACTCATTCTAACATTTCAGTGTGCACACCTCCATGTGGACACACTCATTCTAACAGTTCATTGTGCACACCTCCATGTGAGCACACTCATTCTAACAGTTCAGTGTGCACACCTCCATGTGGACACACTCATTCTAACATTTCAGTGTGCACACCTCCACAGGGACACACTCATTCTAACAGTTCAGTGTGCACACCTCCATGTGGACACACTCATTCTAACAGTTCAGAGTGCACACCTCCATGTGGACACACTCATTCTAACAGTTCAGTGTGCACACCTCCATGTGGACACACACATTCTAACAGTTCAGTGTGCACACCTCCATGTGGGCACACTCATTCTAACAGTTCAGTGTGCACACCTCCATGTGGGCACACTCATTCTAACAGTTCATGTGCACAACTCCATGTGGACACACTCATTCTAACATTTCAGTGTGCACACCTCCATGTGGGCACACTCATTCTAACAGTTCAGTGTGCACACCTCCATGTGGACACACTCATTCTAACAGTTCAGTGTGCACACCTCCATGTGGACACACTCAATCTAACATTTCAGTGTGCACACCTCCATGTGGACACAATCATTCTAACAGTTCAGTGTACACAACTCCATGTGGGCACAGTCATTCTAACAGTTCAGTGTGCACACCTCCATGTGGACACACTCATTCTAACAGTTCAGTGTGCACACCCACATGTGGGCACACTCATTCTAACATTTCAGTGTGCACACCTCCATGTGGACACACTCATTCTAACAGTACATTGTGCACACCTCCATGTGAGCACACTCATTCTAACAGTTCAGTGTGCACACCTCAATGTGGACACACTCATTCTAACATTTCAGTGTGCACACCTCCATGTGGACAAATTCTAACAGTTCAGTGTGCACACCTCCATGTGGACACACTCATTCTAACATTTCAGTGTGCACACCTCCACAGGGACACACTCATTCTAACAGTTCAGTGTGCACACCTCCATGTGGACCCACTCATTCTAACAGTTCAGTGTGCACACCTCCATGTGGACACACTCATTCTAACAGTTCAGTGTGCACACCTCCATGTCTGCACACTCATTCTAACAGTTCAGTGTGCACACCTCCATGTCTGCACTCTCATTCTAACAGTTCAGTGTGCACACCTCCATGTGGGCACACTCATTCTAACAGTTCAGTGTGCACACCTCCATGTGGGCACACTCATTCTAACAGTTCAGTGTGCACACCTCCATGTGGACACACTCATTCTAACAGTTCAGTGTGCACACCTCCATGTGGACACACTCATTCTAACAGATCAGTGTGCACAACTCCATGTGGACAAATTCTAACACTTCGGTGTGCACACCTCTAAGTGGACACACTCATTCTAACATTTCAGTGTGCACACCTTCACAGGGACACACTCATTCTAACAGTTCAGTGTGCACACCTCCATGTGGACATAATCATTCGAACAGTTCAGTGTGCACACCTCCACAGGGACACACTCATTCTAACAGTTCAGTGTTCACACCCTCATGTGGACACAATCATTCTAACAGTTCAGTGTGCACACCTCCACAGGGACACACTCATTCTAAAAGTTCAGTGTGCACACCTCCATGTGGACACACTCATTCTAACAGTTCAGTGTGCACACCTCCATGTGGACACATTCTAACAGTTCAGTTTGCACACCTCCACAGTGACACACTCATTTTAACAGTTCAGTGGGCACACCTCCATGTGGACATAATCATTCTAACAGTTCACTGTGCACACCTTCACAGGGACACACTCATTCTAACAGTTCAGTGTTTTCACCTGCATGTGGACACAATCATTCTAACAGTTCAGTGTGCACACCTCCACAGGGACACACTCATTCTAACAGTTCAGTGTGCACACCTCCATGTGGACACACTCATTCTAACCGTTCAGTGTGCACACCTGCATGTGGACACAATCATTCTAACAGTTCAGTGTGCACACCTCCACAGGGACACATTCATTCTAACAGTTCAGTGTGCACACCTCCATGTGGACACACTCATTCTAACAGTTCATTGTGCACACCTCCATGTGGACAAATTCTAACACTTCAGTGTGCACACCTCCATGTGGACACACTCATTCTAACATTTCAGTGTGCACACCTCCACAGGGACACACTCATTCTAACAGTTCAGTGTGCACACCTCCATGTGGACACACTCATTCTAACAGATCAGTGTGCACAACTCCATGTGGACAAATTCTAACACTTCGGTGTGCACACCTCTAAGTGGACACATTCATTCTAACAGTTCAGTGTGCACACCTCCACAGGGACACACTCATTCTAAAAGTTCAGTGTGCACACCTCCATGTGGACACACTCATTCTAACAGTTCAGTGTGCACTCCTCCATGTGGGCACACTCATTCTAACAGTTCAGTGTGCACAACTCCATGTGGACACACTCATTCTAACAGTTCAGTGTGCACAGCTCCATGTTGACACACTCATTCTAACAGTTCAGTGTGCACACTTCCATGTGGACACACTCATTCTAACAGTTCAGTGTGCACACCTCCACAGGGATAATCTCATTCTAACAGCTCAGTGTGCACACCTCCATGTGGACACACTCATTCTAACAGTTCAGTGTGCACTCCTCCATGTGGGCACACTCATTCTAACAGTTCAGTGTGCACAACTCCATGTGGACACACTCATTCTAACAGTTCAGTGTGCACACCTCCATGTGGACACACTCATTCTAACAGTTCATTGTGCACACTTCCATGTGGACACACTCATTCTAACAGTTCAGTGTGCACACCTCCACAGGGATAATCTCATTCTAACAGCTCAGTGTGCACACCTCCATATGGACACACTCATTCTAACAGTTCAATGTGCACACCTCCATGTGGACACACTCATTCTAACAGTTCAGTGTGCACACCTCCATGTGGACAAATTCTAACAGTTCAGTGTGCACAACTCAATGTGGACACACTCATTCTAACATTTCAGTGTGCACACCTCCACAGGGACACACTCATTCTAACAGTTCAGTGTGCACACCTCCATGTGGACACACTCATTCTGACAGTTCAGTGTGCACACCTCCATGTGGACACACTCATTCTAACAGTACACTGTGCACACCTCCATGTGGTCACACTCATTCTAACAGTTCAGTGTGCACACCTCCATGTGGACACAGTCATTCTAACAGTTCAGTGTGCACACCTCCATGTGGACACAATCATTCTAACAGTTCAGTGTACACAACTCCATGTGGGCACACTCATTCTAACAGTTCAGTGTGCAAAACTCCATGTGGACACAGTCATTCTAACAGTTCAGTGTGCACACCTCAATATGGGCACACTCATTCTAACAGTTCAGTGTGCACACCTCCATGTGGACACACTCATTCTAACAGTTCAGTGTGCACACCTCCATGTGGGTACACTCATTCTAACAGTTCAGTGTGCACACCTCCATGTGGACACACTCATTCTAACAGTTCAGTGTGCACACCTCCATGTGGGCACACTCATTCTAACAGTTCAGTGTGCACACCTCCATGTGGACACACTTATTCTAACAGTTATGTGCACACCTCCATGTGGACACACTCATTCTAACAGTTCAGTGTGCACACCTCCATGTGGACACACTCATTCTAACAGTTCAGTGTGCACACCTCCATGTGGACACACTCATTCTAACAATTCAGTGTGCACAACTCCATGTGGACCCAGTCATTCTAACAGTTCAGTGTGCACACCTCCATGTGGGCACAATCATTCTAACAGTTCAGTGTGCACACCTCCATGTGGTCACACTCATTCTAACAGTTCAGTGTGCACACCTCCATGTGGGCACACTCATTCTAACAGTTCAGTGTGCACACCTCCATGGGGGCACACTCATTCTAACAGTTCAGTGTGCACACCTCCATGTGGCCACACTCATTCTAACAGTTCAGTGTGCACACCTCCATGTGGGCACACTCATTCTAACAGGTCAGTGTGCACACCTCCATGTGGGCACTCTCATTCTAACAGTTCAGTGTGCACACATCCATGTGGGCACACTCATTCTAACAGTTCAGTGTGCACACCTCCATGTGGACACACTCATTCTAACAGTTCAGTGTGCACACCTCCATGTCTGCACACTCATTCTAACAGTTCAGTGTGCACACCTCCATGTCTGCACACTCATTCTAACAGTTCAGTGTGCACACCTCCATGTGGGCACACTCATTCTAACAGTTCAGTGTGCACACCTCCATGTGGGCACACTCATTCTAACAGTTCAGTGTGCACACCTCCATGTGTACACACTCATTCTAACAGTTCAGTGTGCACACCTCCATGTGGACACACTCATTCTAACAGTTCACTGTGCACACCTCCATGTGGACAAATTCTAACACTTCGGTGTGCACACCTCTAAGTGGACACACTCATTCTAACATTTCAGTGTGCACACCTTCACAGGGACACACTCATTCTAACAGTTCAGTGTGCACACCTCCATGTGGACATAATCATTCGAACAGTTCAGTGTGCACACCTCCACAGGGACACACTCATTCTAACAGTTCAGTGTTCACACCCTCATGTGGACACAATCATTCTAACAGTTCAGTGTGCACACCTCCACAGGGACACACTCATTCTAAAAGTTCAGTGTGCACACCTCCATGTGGACACACTCATTCTAACAGTTCAGTGTGCCCACCTCCATGTGGGCACACTCATTCTAACAGTTCAGTGTGCACACCTCCATGTGGGCACACTCATTCTAACAGTTCAGTGTGCACACCTCCATGGGGGCACACTCATTCTAACAGTTCAGTGTGCACACCTCCATGTGGCCACACTCATTCTAACAGTTCAGTGTGCACAACTCCATGTGGGCACACTCATTCTAACAGGTCAGTGTGCACACCTCCATGTGGGCACTCTCATTCTAACAGTTCAGTGTGCACACATCCATGTGGGCACACTCATTCTAACAGTTCAGTGTGCACACCTCCATGTGGACACACTCATTCTAACAGTTCAGTGTGCACACCTCCATGTCTGCACACTCATTCTAACAGTTCAGTGTGCACACCTCCATGTCTGCACACTCATTCTAACAGTTCAGTGTGCACACCTCCATGTGGGCACACTCATTCTAACAGTTCAGTGTGCACACCTCCATGTGGGCACACTCATTCTAACAGTTCAGTGTGCACACCTCCATGTGTACACACTCATTCTAACAGTTCAGTGTGCACACCTCCATGTGGACACACTCATTCTAACAGTTCAGTGTGCACACCTCCATGTGGACAAATTCTAACACTTCGGTGTGCACACCTCTAAGTGGACACACTCATTCTAACATTTCAGTGTGCACACCTTCACAGGGACACACTCATTCTAACAGTTCAGTGTGCACACCTCCATGTGGACATAATCATTCGAACAGTTCAGTGTGCACACCTCCACAGGGACACACTCATTCTAACAGTTCAGTGTTCACACCCTCATGTGGACACAATCATTCTAACAGTTCAGTGTGCACACCTCCACAGGGACAACTCATTCTAAAAGTTCAGTGTGCACACCTCCATGTGGACACACTCATTCTAACAGTTCAGTGTGCCCACCTCCATGTGGGCACACTCATTCTAATAGTTCAGTGTGCACACCTCCATGTGGACACACTCATTCTAACAGTTCAGTGTGCACACCTCCATCTGGACACACTCATTCTAACAGTTCAGTGTGCACACCTCCATGTGGACAAATTCTAACACTTCGGTGTGTACACCTCTAAGTGGACACACTCATTCTAACATTTCAGTGTGCACACCTTCACAGGGACACACTCATTCTAACAGTTCAGTGTGCACACCTCCATGTGGACATAATCATTCGAACAGTTCAGTGTGCACACCTCCACAGGGACACACTCATTCTAACAGTTCAGTGTTCAAACCCTCATGTGGACACAATCATTCTAACAGTTCAGTGTGCACACCTCCACAGGGACACACTCATTCTAAAAGTTCAGTGTGCACACCTCCATGTGGACACACTCATTCTAACAGTTCAGTGTGCACACCTCCATGTGGGTACACTCATTCTAACAGTTCAGTGTGCACACCTCCATGTGGACACACTCATTCTAACAGTTCAGTGTGCACACCTCCATGTGGGCACACTCATTCTAACAGTTCAGTGTGCACACCTCCATGTGGACACACTTATTCTAACAGTTATGTGCACACCTCCATGTGGACACACTCATTCTAACAGTTCAGTGTGCACACCTCCATGTGGACACACTCATTCTAACAGTTCAGTGTGCACACCTCCATGTGGACACACTCATTCTAACAATTCAGTGTGCACAACTCCATGTGGACCCAGTCATTCTAACAGTTCAGTGTGCACACCTCCATGTGGGCACAATCATTCTAACAGTTCAGTGTGCACACCTCCATGTGGGCACACTCATTCTAACAGTTCAGTGTGCACACCTCCATGTGGGCACACTCATTCTAACAGTTCAGTGTGCACACCTCCATGGGGGCACACTCATTCTAACAGTTCAGTGTGCACACCTCCATGTGGACACACTCATTCTAACAGTTCAGTGTGCACACCTCCATGTGGGCACACTCATTCTAACAGGTCAGTGTGCACACCTCCATGTGGGCACTCTCATTCTAACAGTTCAGTGTGCACACATCCATGTGGGCACACTCATTCTAACAGTTCAGTGTGCACACCTCCATGTGGACACACTCATTCTAACAGTTCAGTGTGCACACCTCCATGTCTGCACACTCATTCTAACAGTTCAGTGTGCACACCTCCATGTCTGCACACTCATTCTAACAGTTCAGTGTGCACACCTCCATGTGGGCACACTCATTCTAACAGTTCAGTGTGCACACCTCCATGTGGGCACACTCATTCTAACAGTTCAGTGTGCACACCTCCATGTGTACACACTCATTCTAACAGTTCAGTGTGCACACCTCCATGTGGACACACTCATTCTAACAGTTCACTGTGCACACCTCCATGTGGACAAATTCTAACACTTCGGTGTGCACACCTCTAAGTGGACACACTCATTCTAACATTTCAGTGTGCACACCTTCACAGGGACACACTCATTCTAACAGTTCAGTGTGCACACCTCCATGTGGACATAATCATTCGAACAGTTCAGTGTGCACACCTCCACAGGGACACACTCATTCTAACAGTTCAGTGTTCACACCCTCATGTGGACACAATCATTCTAACAGTTCAGTGTGCACACCTCCACAGGGACACACTCATTCTAAAAGTTCAGTGTGCACACCTCCATGTGGACACACTCATTCTAACAGTTCAGTGTGCACACCTCCATGTGGGCACACTCATTCTAACAGTTCAGTGTGCACACCTCCATGTGGACACACTCATTCTAACAGTTAAGTGTGCACACCTCCATGTGGACACACTCATTCTAACAGTTCAGTGTGCACGCCTCCATGTGGACACACTCATTCTAACAGTTCAGTGTGCACGCCTCCATGTGGACACACTCATTCTAACAATTCAGTGTGCACAACTCCATGTGGACACAGTCATTCTAACAGTTCAGTGTGCACACCTCCATGTGGGCACAATCATTCTAACAGTTCAGTGTGCACACCTCCATGTGGGCACACTCATTCTAACAGTTCAATGTGCACACCTCCATGTGGGCACACTCATTCTAACAGTTCAGTGTGCACACCTCCATGTGGACACACTCATTCTAACAGTTCAGTGTGCACACCTCCATGTGGACACACTCATTCTAACAGTTCAGTGTGCACACCTCCATGTGCACACATTCATTCTAACAGTTCAGTGTGCACACCTCCATGTGGACACACACATTCTAACATTTCAGTGTGCCCACCTCCATGTGGACACACTCATTCTAACAGTTCAGTGTGCACACCTCCACAGGGACACACTAATTCTAACAGTTCATTGTGCACACCTCCATGTGGACACAGTCATTCTAACAGTTCAGTGTGCACAACTCCATGTGGGCACACTCATTCTAACAGTTCAGTGTGCACACCTCCATGTGGCCACACTCATTCTAACAGTTCATTGTGCACACCTCCATGTGGGCACACTCATTCTAACAGTTCAGTGTGCACACCTCCATGTGGGCACTCTCATTCTAACAGTTCAGTGTGCACACATCCATGTGGGCACTCTCATTCTAACAGTTCAGTGTGCACACATCCATGTGGGCACACTCATTCCAACAGTTCAGTGTGCACACCTCCATGTGGACACACTCATTCTAACAGTTCAGTGTGCACACCTCCATGTGGACACACTCATTCTAACAGTTCAGTGTGCACACCTCCATGTGGACAAATTCTAACACTTCGGTGTGCACACCTCCATGTGGACACACTCATTCTAACATTTCAGTGTGCACACCTCCACAGGGACACACTCATTCTAACAGTTCAGTGTGCACACCTCCATGTGGACATAATCATTCGAACAGTTCAGTGTGCACACCTCCACAGGGAAACACTCATTCTAACAGTTCAGTGTTCACACCCTCATGTGGACACAATCATTCTAACAGTTCAGTGTGCACACCTCCACAGGGACACACTCATTCTAAAAGTTCAGTGTGCACACCTCCATGTGGACACACTCATTCTAACAGTTCAGTGTGCACACCTCCATGTGGGCACACTCATTCTAACAGTTCAGTGTGCACACCTCCATGTGGACACACTCATTCTAACAGTTCAGTGTGCACACATCCATGTGGGCACTCTCATTCTAACAGTTCAGTGTTCACACATCCATGTGGGCACACTCATTCTAACAGATCAGTGTGCACACCTCCATTTGGACACACTCATTCTAACAGTTCAGTGTGCACACCTCCATGTGGACACACTCATTCTAACAGTTCAGTGTGCACACCTCCATGTGGACAAATTCTAACACTTCGGTGTGCACACCTCCATGTGGACACACTCATTCTAACATTTCAGTGTGCACACCTCCACAGGGACACACTCATTCTAACAGTTCAGTGTGCACACCTCCATGTGGACATAATCATTCGAACAGTTCAGTGTGCACACCTCCACAGGGACACACTCATTCTAACAGTTCAGTGTTCACACCCTCATGTGGACACAATCATTCTAACAGTTCACTGTGCACACCTCCACAGGGACACACTCATTCTAAAAGTTCAGTGTGCACACCTCCATGTGGACACACTCATTCTAACAGTTCAGTGTGCACTCCTCCATGTGGGCACACTCATTCTAACAGTTCAGTGTGCACAACTCCATGTGGACACACTCATTCTAACAGTTCAGTGTGCACACCTCCATGTGGACACACTCATTCTAACAGTTCAGTGTGCACACTTCCATGTGGACACACTCATTCTAACAGCTCAGTGTGCACACCTCCATATGGACACACTCATTCTAACAGTTCAATGTGCACACCTCCATGTGGACACACTCATTCTAACAGTTCAGTGTGCACACCATCATGTGGACACACTCATTCTAACAGTTCAGTGTGCACAACTCCATGTGGACACACTCATTCTAACATTTCAGTGTGCACACCTCCACAGGGACACACTCATTCTAACAGTTCAGTGTGCACACCTCCATGTGTACACACTCATTCTGACAGTTCAGTGTGCACACCTCCATGTGGACACACTCATTCTAACAGTACACTGTGCACACCTCCATGTGGTCACCCTCATTCTAACAGTTCAGTGTGCACACCTCCATGTGGACACAGTCATTCTAACAGTTCAGTGTGCACACTTCCATGTGGACACAATCATTCTAACAGTTCAGTGTACACAACTCCATGTGGGCACACTCATTCTAACAGTTCAGTGTTCACACCTCCATGTGGACACAGTCATTCCAACAGTTCAGTGTGCACACCTCCATGTGGGCACACTCATTCTAACAGTTCAGTGTGCACACCTCCACAGGGACACACTCATTCTAACAGTTCAGTGTGCACAACTCAATTTTGGCACACTCATTCTAACAGTTCAGTGTGCACACCTACATGTGGACACACTCATTCAAACAGTTCAGTGTGCACACCTCCATGTGGGCACACTCATTCTAACAGTTCAGTGTGCACACCTCCATGTGGACACACTCATTCTAACAGTTCAGAGTGCACACCTCCATGTGGACACACTCATTCTAACAGTTCAGTGTGCACACCTCCATGTGGACACACACATTCTAACAGTTCAGTGTGCACACCTCCATGTGGGCACACTCATTCTAACAGTTCAGTGTGCACACCTCCATGTGGGCACACTCATTCTAACAGTTCAGTGTGCACACTTCCATGTGGGCACACTCATTCTAACAGTTCAGTGTGCACACCTCCATGAGGGCACACTCATTCTAACAGTTCAGTGTGCAACCTCCATGTGGGCACACTCATTCTAACAGTTCATGTGCACAACTCCATGTGGACACACTCATTCTAACATTTCAGTGTGCACACCTCCATGTGGGCACACTCATTCTAACAGTTCAGTGTGCACACCTCCATGTGGACACACTCATTCTAACAGTTCAGTGTGCACACCTCCATGTGGACACACTCAATCTAACAGTTCAGTGTGCACACCTCCATGTGGACACAATCATTCTAACAGTTCAGTGTACACAACTCCATGTGGGCACAGTCATTCTAACAGTTCAGTGTGCACACCTCCATGTGGACACACTCATTCTAACAGTTCAGTGTGCACACCCATATGTGGGCACACTCATTCTAACATTTCAGTGTGCACACCTCCTTGTGGACACACTCATTCTAACAGTTCATTGTGCACACCTCCATGTGGGCACACTCATTCTAACAGTTCAGTGTGCACACCTCCATGTGCACACATTCATTCTAACAGTTCAGTGTTCACACCTCCATGTGGACACACACATTCTAACATTTCAGTGTGCCCACCTCCATGTGGACACACTCATTCTAACAGTTCAGTGTGCACACCTCCACAGGGACACACTCATTCTAACAGTTCATTGTGCACACCTCCATGTGGGCACACTCATTCTAACAGTTCAGTGTGCACACCTCCATGTGGGCACACTCATTCTAACAGTTCAGTGTGCACACCTCCATGTGGCCACACTCATTCTAACAGTTCAGTGTGCACACCTTCATGTGGGCACACTCATTCTAACAGTTCAGTGTGCACACCTCCATGTGGACACACTCATTCTAACAGTTCAGTGTGCACACATCCATGTGGGCACACTCATTCTAACAGTTCAGTGTGCACACCTCCATGTGGACACACTCATTCTAACAGTTCAGTGTGCACACCTCCATGTGGACACACTCATTCTAACAGTTCAGTGTGCACACCTCCATGTCTGCACACTCATTCTAACAGTTCAGTGTGCACACCTCCATGTGGGCACACTCATTCTAACAGTTCAGTGTGCACACCTCCATGTGGGCACACTCATTCTAACAGTTCAGTGTGCACACCTCCATGTGGACACACTCATTCTAACAGTTCAGTGTGCACACCTCCATCTGGACACACTCATTCTAACAGTTCAGTGTGCACACCTCCATGTGGACAAATTCTAACACTTCGGTGTGCACACCTCTAAGTGGACACACTCATTCTAACATTTCAGTGTGCACACCTTCACAGGGACACACTCATTCTAACAGTTCAGTGTGCTCACCTCCATGTGGACATAATCATTCGAACAGTTCAGTGTGCACACCTCCACAGGGACACACTCATTCTAACAGTTCAGTGTTCACACCCTGATGTGGACACAATCATTCTAACAGTTCAGTGTGCACACCTCCACAGGGACACACTCATTCTAAAAGTTCAGTGTGCACACCTCCATGTGGACACACTCATTCTAACAGTTCAGTGTGCACACCTCCATGTGGGCACACTCATTCTAATAGTTCAGTGTGCACACCTCCATGTGGACACACTCATTCTAACAGTTCAGTGTGCACACCTCCATCTGGACACACTCATTCTAACAGTTCAGTGTGCACACCTCCATGTGGACAAATTCTAACACTTCGCTGTGCACACCTCTAAGTGGACACACTCATTCTAACATTTCAGTGTGCACACCTTCACAGGGACACACTCATTCTAACAGTTCAGTGTGCACACCTCCATGTGGACATAATCATTCGAACAGTTCAGTGTGCACACCTCCACAGGGACACACTCATTCTAACAGTTCAGTGTTCAAACCCTCATGTGGACACAATCATTCTAACAGTTCAGTGTGCACACCTCCACAGGGACACACTCATTCTAAAAGTTCAGTGTGCACACCTCCATGTGGACACACTCATTCTAACAGTTCAGTGTGCACACCTGCATGTGGGCACACTCATTCTAACAGTTCAGTGTGCACACCTCCATGTGGACACACTCATTCTAACAGTTCAGTGTGCACACCTCCATGTGGGCACACTCATTCTAACAGTTCAGTGTGCACACCTCCATGTGGACACACTTATTCTAACAGTTAAGTGTGCACACCTCCATGTGGACACACTCATTCTAACAGTTCAGTGTGCACACCTCCATGTGGACACACTCATTCTAACAGTTCAGTGTGCACAACTCCATGTGGACCCAGTCATTCTAACAGTTCAGTGTGCACACCTCCATGTGGGCACACTCATTCTAACAGTTCAGTGTGCACACCTCCATGTGGGCACACTCATTCTAACAGTTCAGTGTGCACACCTCCATGTGGGCACACTCATTCTAACAGTTCAGTGTGCACACCTCCATGGGGGCACACTCATTCTAACAGTTCAGTGTGCACACCTCCATGTGGCCACACTCATTCTAACAGTTCAGTGTGCACACCTCCATGTGGGCACACTCATTCTAACAGGTCAGTGTGCACACCTCCATGTGGGCACTCTCATTCTAACAGTTCAGTGTGCACACATCCATGTGGGCACACTCATTCTAACAGTTCAGTGTGCACACCTCCATGTGGACACACTCATTCTAACAGTTCAGTGTGCACACCTCCATGTCTGCACACTCATTCTAACAGTTCAGTGTGCACACCTCCATGTCTGCACACTCATTCTAACAGTTCAGTGTGCACACCTCCATGTGGGCACACTCATTCTAACAGTTCAGTGTGCACACCTCCATGTGGGCACACTCATTCTAACAGTTCAGTGTGCACACCTCCATGTGTACACGCTCATTCTAACAGTTCAGTGTGCACACCTCCATGTGGACACACTCATTCTAACAGTTCAGTGTGCACACCTCCATGTGGACAAATTCTAACACTTCGGTGTGCACACATCTAAGTGGACACACTCATTCTAACATTTCAGTGTGCGCACCTTCACAGGGACACACTCATTCTAACAGTTCAGTGTGCACACCTCCATGTGGACATAATCATTCGAACAGTTCAGTGTGCACACCTCCACAGGGACACACTCATTCTAACAGTTCAGTGTTCACACCCTCATGTGGACACAATCATTCTAACAGTTCAGTGTGCACACCTCCACAGGGACACACTCATTCTAACAGTTCATTGTGCACACCTCCATGTGGACACAGTCATTCTAACAGTTCAGTGTGCACAACTCCATGTGGACACAGTCATTCTAACAGTTCAGTGTGCACACCTCCATGTGGGCACACTCATTCTAACAGTTCAGTGTGCACACCTCCATGTGGGCACTCTCATTCTAACAGTTCAGTGTGCACACATCCATGTGGGCACTCTCATTCTAACAGTTCAGTGTGCACACATCCATGTGGGCACACTCATTCTAACAGTTCAGTGTGCACACCTCCATGTGGACACACTCATTCTAACAGTTCAGTGTGCACACCTCCATGTGGACACACTCATTCTAACAGTTCAGTGTGCACACCTCCATGTGGACAAATTCTAACACTTCGGTGTGCACACCTCCATGTGGACACACTCATTCTAACATTTCAGTGTGCACACCTCCACAGGGACACACTCATTCTAACAGTTCAGTGTGCACACCTCCATGTGGACATAATCATTCGAACAGTTCAGTGTGCACACCTCCACAGGGACACACTCATTCTAACAGTTCAGTGTTCACACCCTCATATGGACACATTCATTCTAACAATTCAGTGTGCACACTTCCACAGGGACACACTCATTCTAAAAGTTCAGTGTGCACACCTCCATGTGGACACACTCATTCTAACAGTTCAGTGTGCACTCCTCCATGTGGGCACACTCATTCTAACAGTTCAGTGTGCACAACACCATGTGGACACACTCATTCTAACAGTTCAGTGTGCACACCTCTATGTGGACACACTCATTCTAACAGTTCAGTGTGCACACTTCCATGTGGACACACTCATTCTAACAGTTCAGTGTGCACACCTCCACAGGGATAATCTCATTTAACAGCTCAGTGTGCACACCTCCATGTGGACACACTCATTCTAACAGTTCAGTGTGCACTCCTCCATGTGGGCACACTCATTCTAACAGTTCAGTGTGCACAACTCCATGTGGACACACTCATTCTAACAGTTCAGTGTGCACACCTCCATATGGACACACTCATTCTAACAGTTCAGTGTTCACACTTCCATGTGGACTCACTCATTCTAACAGTTCAGTGTGCACACCTCCACAGGGATAATCTCATTCTAACAGCTCAGTGTGCACACCTCCATATGGACACACTCATTCTAACAGTTCAATGTGCACACCTCCATGTGGACACACTCATTCTAACAGTTCAGTGTGCACACCTCCATGTCGACAAATTCTAACAGTTCAGTGTGCACACCTCCATGTGGACACACTCATTCTAACAGTTCAGTGTGCACACCTCCATGTGGACACACTCAATCTAACATTTCAGTGTGCACACCTCCATGTGGACACAATCATTCTAACAGTTCAGTGTGCACACCTCCATGTGGACACACTCATTCTAACAGTTCAGTGTGCACACCTCCATTTGGACACACTCATTCTAACAGTTCAGTGTGCACACCTCCATGTGGACACACTCATTCTAACAGTTCAGTGTGCACACCTCCATGTGGACAAATTCTAACACTTCGGTGTGCACACCTCCATGTGGACACACTCATTCTAACATTTCAGTGTGCACACCTCCACAGGGACACACTCATTCTAACAGTTCAGTGTGCACACCTCCATGTGGACATAATCATTCGAACAGTTCAGTGTGCACACCTCCACAGGGACACACTCATTCTAACAGTTCAGTGTTCACACCCTCATGTGGACACAATCATTCTAACAGTTCACTGTGCACACCTCCACAGGGACACACTCATTCTAAAAGTTCAGTGTGCACACCTCCATGTGGACACACTCATTCTAACAGTTCAGTGTGCACTCCTCCATGTGGGCACACTCATTCTAACAGTTCAGTGTGCACAACTCCATGTGGACACACTCATTCTAACAGTTCAGTGTGCACACCTCCATGTGGACACACTCATTCTAACAGTTCAGTGTGCACACTTCCATGTGGACACACTCATTCTAACAGCTCAGTGTGCACACCTCCATATGGACACACTCATTCTAACAGTTCAATGTGCACACCTCCATGTGGACACACTCATTCTAACAGTTCAGTGTGCACACCTCCATGTGGACACACTCATTCTAACAGTTCAGTGTGCACAACTCCATGTGGACACACTCATTCTAACATTTCAGTGTGCACACCTCCACAGGGACAAACTCATTCTAACAGTTCAGTGTGCACACCTCCATGTGTACACACTCATTCTGACAGTTCAGTGTGCACACCTCCATGTGGACACACTCATTCTAACAGTACACTGTGCACACCTCCATGTGGTCACCCTCATTCTAACAGTTCAGTGTGCACACCTCCATGTGGACACAGTCATTCTAACAGTTCAGTGTGCACACTTCCATGTGGACACAATCATTCTAACAGTTCAGTGTACACAACTCCATGTGGGCACACTCATTCTAACAGTTCAGTGTTCACACCTCCATGTGGACACAGTCATTCCAACAGTTCAGTGTGCACACCTCCATGTGGGCACACTCATTCTAACAGTTCAGTGTGCACACCTCCACAGGGACACACTCATTCTAACAGTTCAGTGTGCACAACTCAATTTTGGCACACTCATTCTAACAGTTCAGTGTGCACACCTACATGTGGACACACTCATTCAAACAGTTCAGTGTGCACACCTCCATGTGGGCACACTCATTCTAACAGTTCAGTGTGCACACCTCCATGTGGACACACTCATTCTAACAGTTCAGAGTGCACACCTCCATGTGGACACACTCATTCTAACAGTTCAGTGTGCACACCTCCATGTGGACACACACATTCTAACAGTTCAGTGTGCACACCTCCATGTGGGCACACTCATTCTAACAGTTCAGTGTGCACACCTCCATGTGGGCACACTCATTCTAACAGTTCAGTGTGCACACTTCCATGTGGGCACACTCATTCTAACAGTTCAGTGTGCACACCTCCATGAGGGCACACTCATTCTAACAGTTCAGTGTGCAACCTCCATGTGGGCACACTCATTCTAACAGTTCATGTGCACAACTCCATGTGGACACACTCATTCTAACATTTCAGTGTGCACACCTCCATGTGGGCACACTCATTCTAACAGTTCAGTGTGCACACCTCCATGTGGACACACTCATTCTAACAGTTCAGTGTGCACACCTCCATGTGGACACACTCAATCTAACAGTTCAGTGTGCACACCTCCATGTGGACACAATCATTCTAACAGTTCAGTGTACACAACTCCATGTGGGCACAGTCATTCTAACAGTTCAGTGTGCACACCTCCATGTGGACACACTCATTCTAACAGTTCAGTGTGCACACCCATATGTGGGCACACTCATTCTAACATTTCAGTGTGCACACCTCCTTGTGGACACACTCATTCTAACAGTTCATTGTGCACACCTCCATGTGGGCACACTCATTCTAACAGTTCAGTGTGCACACCTCCATGTGCACACATTCATTCTAACAGTTCAGTGTTCACACCTCCATGTGGACACACACATTCTAACATTTCAGTGTGCCCACCTCCATGTGGACACACTCATTCTAACAGTTCAGTGTGCACACCTCCACAGGGACACACTCATTCTAACAGTTCATTGTGCACACCTCCATGTGGGCACACTCATTCTAACAGTTCAGTGTGCACACCTCCATGTGGGCACACTCATTCTAACAGTTCAGTGTGCACACCTCCATGTGGCCACACTCATTCTAACAGTTCAGTGTGCACACCTTCATGTGGGCACACTCATTCTAACAGTTCAGTGTGCACACCTCCATGTGGACACACTCATTCTAACAGTTCAGTGTGCACACATCCATGTGGGCACACTCATTCTAACAGTTCAGTGTGCACACCTCCATGTGGACACACTCATTCTAACAGTTCAGTGTGCACACCTCCATGTGGACACACTCATTCTAACAGTTCAGTGTGCACACCTCCATGTCTGCACACTCATTCTAACAGTTCAGTGTGCACACCTCCATGTGGGCACACTCATTCTAACAGTTCAGTGTGCACACCTCCATGTGGGCACACTCATTCTAACAGTTCAGTGTGCACACCTCCATGTGGACACACTCATTCTAACAGTTCAGTGTGCACACCTCCATCTGGACACACTCATTCTAACAGTTCAGTGTGCACACCTCCATGTGGACAAATTCTAACACTTCGGTGTGCACACCTCTAAGTGGACACACTCATTCTAACATTTCAGTGTGCACACCTTCACAGGGACACACTCATTCTAACAGTTCAGTGTGCTCACCTCCATGTGGACATAATCATTCGAACAGTTCAGTGTGCACACCTCCACAGGGACACACTCATTCTAACAGTTCAGTGTTCACACCCTGATGTGGACACAATCATTCTAACAGTTCAGTGTGCACACCTCCACAGGGACACACTCATTCTAAAAGTTCAGTGTGCACACCTCCATGTGGACACACTCATTCTAACAGTTCAGTGTGCACACCTCCATGTGGGCACACTCATTCTAATAGTTCAGTGTGCACACCTCCATGTGGACACACTCATTCTAACAGTTCAGTGTGCACACCTCCATCTGGACACACTCATTCTAACAGTTCAGTGTGCACACCTCCATGTGGACAAATTCTAACACTTCGCTGTGCACACCTCTAAGTGGACACACTCATTCTAACATTTCAGTGTGCACACCTTCACAGGGACACACTCATTCTAACAGTTCAGTGTGCACACCTCCATGTGGACATAATCATTCGAACAGTTCAGTGTGCACACCTCCACAGGGACACACTCATTCTAACAGTTCAGTGTTCAAACCCTCATGTGGACACAATCATTCTAACAGTTCAGTGTGCACACCTCCACAGGGACACACTCATTCTAAAAGTTCAGTGTGCACACCTCCATGTGGACACACTCATTCTAACAGTTCAGTGTGCACACCTGCATGTGGGCACACTCATTCTAACAGTTCAGTGTGCACACCTCCATGTGGACACACTCATTCTAACAGTTCAGTGTGCACACCTCCATGTGGGCACACTCATTCTAACAGTTCAGTGTGCACACCTCCATGTGGACACACTTATTCTAACAGTTAAGTGTGCACACCTCCATGTGGACACACTCATTCTAACAGTTCAGTGTGCACACCTCCATGTGGACACACTCATTCTAACAGTTCAGTGTGCACAACTCCATGTGGACCCAGTCATTCTAACAGTTCAGTGTGCACACCTCCATGTGGGCACACTCATTCTAACAGTTCAGTGTGCACACCTCCATGTGGGCACACTCATTCTAACAGTTCAGTGTGCACACCTCCATGTGGGCACACTCATTCTAACAGTTCAGTGTGCACACCTCCATGGGGGCACACTCATTCTAACAGTTCAGTGTGCACACCTCCATGTGGCCACACTCATTCTAACAGTTCAGTGTGCACACCTCCATGTGGGCACACTCATTCTAACAGGTCAGTGTGCACACCTCCATGTGGGCACTCTCATTCTAACAGTTCAGTGTGCACACATCCATGTGGGCACACTCATTCTAACAGTTCAGTGTGCACACCTCCATGTGGACACACTCATTCTAACAGTTCAGTGTGCACACCTCCATGTCTGCACACTCATTCTAACAGTTCAGTGTGCACACCTCCATGTCTGCACACTCATTCTAACAGTTCAGTGTGCACACCTCCATGTGGGCACACTCATTCTAACAGTTCAGTGTGCACACCTCCATGTGGGCACACTCATTCTAACAGTTCAGTGTGCACACCTCCATGTGTACACGCTCATTCTAACAGTTCAGTGTGCACACCTCCATGTGGACACACTCATTCTAACAGTTCAGTGTGCACACCTCCATGTGGACAAATTCTAACACTTCGGTGTGCACACATCTAAGTGGACACACTCATTCTAACATTTCAGTGTGCGCACCTTCACAGGGACACACTCATTCTAACAGTTCAGTGTGCACACCTCCATGTGGACATAATCATTCGAACAGTTCAGTGTGCACACCTCCACAGGGACACACTCATTCTAACAGTTCAGTGTTCACACCCTCATGTGGACACAATCATTCTAACAGTTCAGTGTGCACACCTCCACAGGGACACACTCATTCTAACAGTTCATTGTGCACACCTCCATGTGGACACAGTCATTCTAACAGTTCAGTGTGCACAACTCCATGTGGACACACTCATTCTAACAGTTCAGTGTGCACACCTCCATGTGGCCACACTCATTCTAACAGTTCAGTGTGCACACCTCCATGTGGGCACACTCATTCTAACAGTTCAGTGTGCACACCTCCATGTGGGCACTCTCATTCTAACAGTTCAGTGTGCACACATCCATGTGGGCACTCTCATTCTAACAGTTCAGTGTGCACACATCCATGTGGGCACACTCATTCTAACAGTTCAGTGTGCACACCTCCATGTGGACACACTCATTCTAACAGTTCAGTGTGCACACCTCCATGTGGACACACTCATTCTAACAGTTCAGTGTGCACACCTCCATGTGGACAAATTCTAACACTTCGGTGTGCACACCTCCATGTGGACACACTCATTCTAACATTTCAGTGTGCACACCTCCACAGGGACACACTCATTCTAACAGTTCAGTGTGCACACCTCCATGTGGACATAATCATTCGAACAGTTCAGTGTGCACACCTCCACAGGGACACACTCATTCTAACAGTTCAGTGTTCACACCCTCATATGGACACATTCATTCTAACAATTCAGTGTGCACACTTCCACAGGGACACACTCATTCTAAAAGTTCAGTGTGCACACCTCCATGTGGACACACTCATTCTAACAGTTCAGTGTGCACTCCTCCATGTGGGCACACTCATTCTAACAGTTCAGTGTGCACAACACCATGTGGACACACTCATTCTAACAGTTCAGTGTGCACACCTCTATGTGGACACACTCATTCTAACAGTTCAGTGTGCACACTTCCATGTGGACACACTCATTCTAACAGTTCAGTGTGCACACCTCCACAGGGATAATCTCATTTAACAGCTCAGTGTGCACACCTCCATGTGGACACACTCATTCTAACAGTTCAGTGTGCACTCCTCCATGTGGGCACACTCATTCTAACAGTTCAGTGTGCACAACTCCATGTGGACACACTCATTCTAACAGTTCAGTGTGCACACCTCCATATGGACACACTCATTCTAACAGTTCAGTGTTCACACTTCCATGTGGACTCACTCATTCTAACAGTTCAGTGTGCACACCTCCACAGGGATAATCTCATTCTAACAGCTCAGTGTGCACACCTCCATATGGACACACTCATTCTAACAGTTCAATGTGCACACCTCCATGTGGACACACTCATTCTAACAGTTCAGTGTGCACACCTCCATGTCGACAAATTCTAACAGTTCAGTGTGCACACCTCCATGTGGACACACTCATTCTAACAGTTCAGTGTGCACACCTCCATGTGGACACACTCAATCTAACATTTCAGTGTGCACACCTCCATGTGGACACAATCATTCTAACAGTTCAGTGTGCACACCTCCATGTGGACACACTCATTCTAACAGTTCAGTGTGCACACCTCCATGTGGACACACTCATTCTAACAGTTCAGTGTGCACACCTCCATGTGGACACACTCATTCTAACAGTTCAGTTTGCACACCTCCATGTGGACACACACATTGTATCAGTTCAGTGTGCACAACTCCATGTGGACACACTCATTCTAAAAGTTCAGTGTGCACACCTCCATATGGAGAAATTCTAACACTTCGGTATGCACACCTCCATGTGGACACAATCATTCTAACAGTTCAGTGTGGACACCACCATGTGGGCACAGACATTTTAACAGTTCAGTGTGCACACCTCCATGTGGACACAATCATTCTAACAGTTCAGTGTGCACACCTCCATGTGGACACATTCTAACAGTTCAGTGTGCACACCTCCATGTGGACACACTCATTCTAACAGTTCAGTGTGCACACCTCCATGTGGGCACACTCATTCTAACAGTTCAGGGTGCACACCTCCATGTGGACACACTCATTCTAACAGTTCAGTGTGCACACCTCCATGTGGACGCACTCAATCTAACAGTTCAGTGTGCACACCTCCATGTGGACACAATCATTCTAACAGTTCAGTGTACACAACTCCATGTGGGCACACTCATTTTAACAGTTCAGTGTGCACACCTCCATGTGGACATAATCATTCGAACAGTTCAGTGTGCACACCTCCACAGGGACACACTCATTCTAACAGTTCAGTGTTCACACCCTCATGTGGACACAATCATTCTAACAGTTCAGTGTGCACACCTCCACAGGGACACACTCATTCTAAAAGTTCAGTGTGCACACCTCCATGTGGACACACTCATTCTAACAGTTCAGTGTGCACTCCTCCATGTGGGCACACTCATTCTAACAGTTCAGTGTGCACAACTCCATGTGGACACACTCATTCTAACAGTTCAGTGTGCACAACTCCATGTGGACACACTCATTCTAACAGTTCAGTGTGCACACTTCCATGTGGACACACTCATTCTAACAGCTCAGTGTGCACACCTCCATATGGACACACTCATTCTAACAGTTCAATGTGCACACCTCCATGTGGACACACTCATTCTAACAGTTCAGTGTGCACACCTCCATGTGGACAAATTCTAACAGTTCAGTGTGCACAACTCCATGTGGACACACTCATTCTAACATTTCAGTGTGCACACCTCCACAGGGACACACTCATTCTAACAGTTCAGTGTGCACACCTCCATGTGTACACACTCATTCTGACAGTTCAGTGTGCACACCTCCATGTGGCCACACTCATTCTAACATTTCAGTGTGCACACCTCCATGTGGGCACACTCATTCTAACAGTTCAGTGTGCACACCTCCATGTGGACACACTCATTCTAACAGTTCAGTGTGCACACCTCCATGTGGACACACTCAATCTAACAGTTCAGTGTGCACACCTCCATGTGGACACAATCATTCTAACAGTTCAGTGTACACAACTCCATGTGGGCACAGTCATTCTAACAGTTCAGTGTGCACACCTCCATGTGGACACACTCATTCTAACAGTTCAGTGTGCACACCCATATGTGGGCACACTCATTCTAACATTTCAGTGTGCACATCTCCATGTGGACACACTCATTCTAACAGTTCATTGTGCACACCTCCATGGGGGCACAATCATTCTAACAGTTCAGTGTGCACACCTCCATGTGCACACATTCATTCTAACAGTTCAGTGTGCACACCTCCATGTGGACACACACATTCTAACATTTCAGTGTGCCCACCTCCATGTGGACACACTCATTCTAACAGTTCAGTGTGCACACCTCCACAGGGACACACTCATTCTAACAGTTCATTGTGCACACCTCCATGTGGGCACACTCATTCTAACAGTTCAGTGTGCACACCTCCATGTGGGCACACTCATTCTAACAGTTCAGTGTGCACACCTCCATGTGGCCACACTCATTCTAACAGTTCAGTGTGCACACCTTCATGTGGGCACACTCATTCTAACAGTTCAGTGTGCACACCTCCATGTGGACACACTCATTCTAACAGTTCAGTGTGCACACATCCATGTGGGCACACTCATTCTAACAGTTCAGTGTGCACACCTCCATGTGGACACACTCATTCTAACAGTTCAGTGTGCACACCTCCATGTGGACACACTCATTCTAACAGTTCAGTGTGCACACCTCCATGTCTGCACACTCATTCTAACAGTTCAGTGTGCACACCTCCATGTGGGCACACTCATTCTAACAGTTCAGTGTGCACACCTCCATGTGGGCACACTCATTCTAACAGTTCAGTGTGCACACCTCCATGTGGACACACTCATTCTAACAGTTCAGTGTGCACACCTCCATCTGGACACACTCATTCTAACAGTTCAGTGTGCCCACCTCCATGTGGACAAATTCTAACACTTCGGTGTGCACACCACTAAGTGGACACACTCATTCTAACATTTCAGTGTGCACACCTTCACAGGGACACACTCATTCTAACAGTTCAGTGTGCTCACCTCCATGTGGACATAATCATTCGAACAGTTCAGTGTGCACACCTCCACAGGGACACACTCATTCTAACAGTTCAGTGTTCACACCCTCATGTGGACACAATCATTCTAACAGTTCAGTGTGCACAACTCCACAGGGACACACTCATTCTAAAAGTTCAGTGTGCACACCTCCATGTGGACACACTCATTCTAACAGTTCAGTGTGCACACCTCCATGTGGGCACACTCATTCTAATAGTTCAGTGTGCACACCTCCATGTGGACACACTCATTCTAACAGTTCAGTGTGCACACCTCCATGTGGACAAATTCTAACACTTCGGTGTGCACACCTCTAAGTGGACACACTCATTCTATCATTTCAGTGTGCACACCTTCACAGGGACACACTCATTCTAACAGTTCAGTGTGCACACCTCCATGTGGACATAATCATTCGAACAGTTCAGTGTGCACACCTCCACAGGGACACACTCATTCTAACAGTTCAGTGTTCAAACCCTCATGTGGACACAATCATTCTAACAGTTCAGTGTGCACACCTCCACAGGGACACACTCATTCTAAAAGTTCAGTGTGCACACCTCCATGTGGACACACTCATTCTAACAGTTCAGTGTGCACACCTCCATGTGGGCACACTCATTCTAACAGTTCAGTGTGCACACCTCCATGTGGACACACTCATTCTAAAAGTTCAGTGTGCACACCTCCATGTGGGCACACTCATTCTAACAGTTCAGTGTGCACACCTCCATGTGGACACACTTATTCTAACAGTTAAGTGTGCACACCTCCATGTGGACACACTCATTCTAACAGTTCAGTGTGCACACCTCCATGTGGACACACTCATTCTAACAGTTCAGTGTGCACACCTCCATGTGGACACACTCATTCTAACAATTCAGTGTGCACAACTCCATGTGGACCCAGTCATTCTAACAGTTCAGTGTGCACACCTCCATGTGGGCACAATCATTCTAACAGTTCAGTGTGCACACCTCCATGTGGGCACACTCATTCTAACAGTTCAGTGTGCACACCTCCATTTGGGCACACTCATTCTAACAGTTCAGTGTGCACACCTCCATGTGGACAAATTCTAACACTTCGGTGTGCACACCTCCATGTGGACACACTCATTCTAACATTTCAGTGTGCACACCTCCACAGGGACACACTCATTCTAACAGTTCAGTGTGCACACCTCCATGTGGACATAATCATTCGAACAGTTCAGTGTGCACACCTCCACAGGGACACACTCATTCTAACAGTTCAGTGTTCACACCCTCATATGGACACATTCATTCTAACAATTCAGTGTGCACACTTCCACAGGGACACACTCATTCTAAAAGTTCAGTGTGCACACCTCCATGTGGACACACTCATTCTAAAAGTTCAGTGTGCACTCCTCCATGTGGGCACACTCATTCTAACAGTTCAGTGTGCACAACTCCATGTGGACACACTCATTCTAACAGTTCAGTGTGCACACCTCTATGTGGACACACTCATTCTAACAGTTCAGTGTGCACACTTCCATGTGGACACACTCATTCTAACAGTTCAGTGTGCACACCTCCACAGGGATAATCTCATTTAACAGCTCAGTGTGCACACCTCCATGTGGACACACTCATTCTAACAGTTCAGTGTGCACTCCTCCATGTGGGCACACTCATTCTAACAGTTCAGTGTGCACAACTCCATGTGGACACACTCATTCTAACAGTTCAGTGTGCACACCTCCATATGGACACACTCATTCTAACAGTTCAGTGTTCACACATCCATGGGGACTCACTCATTCTAACAGTTCAGTGTGCACACCTCCACAGGGATAATCTCATTCTAACAGCTCAGTGTGCACACCTCCATATGGACACACTCATTCTAACAGTTCAATGTGCACACCTCCATGTGGACACACTCATTCTAACAGTTCAGTGTGCACACCTCCATGTCGACAAATTCTAACAGTTCAGTGTGCACACCTCCATGTGGACGCACTCATTCTAACAGTTCAGTGTGCACACCTCCATGTGGACACACTCAATCTAACATTTCAGTGTGCACACCTCCATGTGGACACAATCATTCTAACAGTTCAGTGTACACAACTCCATGTGGGCACAGTCATTCTAACAGTTCAGTGTGCACACCTCCATGTGGACACACTCATTCTAACAGTTCAGTGTGCACACCCACATGTGGGCACACTCATTCTAACATTTCAGTGTGCACACCTCCATGTGGACACACTCATTCTAACAGTTCATTGTGCACACCTCCATGTGGGCACACTCATTTTAACAGTTCATTGTGCACACCTCAATGTGGACACACTCATTCTAACATTTCAGTGTGCACACCTCCATGTGGACAAATTCTAACAGTTCAGTGTGCACACCTCCATGTGGACACACTCATTCTAACATTTCAGTGTGCACACCTCCACAGGGACACACTCATTCTAACAGTTCAGTGTGCCCACCTCCATGTGGACACACTCATTCTAACAGTTCAGTGTGCACACCTCCATGTGGACACACTCATTCTAACAGTTCAGTGTGCACACCTCCATGTGGACACACTCATTCTAACAGTTCAGTTTGCACACCTCCATGTGGACACACACATTGTATCAGTTCAGTGTGCACAACTCCATGTGGACACACTCATTCTAAAAGTTCAGTGTGCACACCTCCATATGGAGAAATTCTAACACTTCGGTATGCACACCTCCATGTGGACACAATCATTCTAACAGTTCAGTGTGGACACCACCATGTGGGCACAGACATTTTAACAGTTCAGTGTGCACACCTCCATGTGGACACAATCATTCTAACAGTTCAGTGTGCACACCTCCATGTGGACACATTCTAACAGTTCAGTGTGCACACCTCCATGTGGACACACTCATTCTAACAGTTCAGTGTGCACACCTCCATGTGGGCACACTCATTCTAACAGTTCAGGGTGCACACCTCCATGTGGACACACTCATTCTAACAGTTCAGTGTGCACACCTCCATGTGGACGCACTCAATCTAACAGTTCAGTGTGCACACCTCCATGTGGACACAATCATTCTAACAGTTCAGTGTACACAACTCCATGTGGGCACACTCATTTTAACAGTTCAGTGTGCACACCTCCATGTGGACATAATCATTCGAACAGTTCAGTGTGCACACCTCCACAGGGACACACTCATTCTAACAGTTCAGTGTTCACACCCTCATGTGGACACAATCATTCTAACAGTTCAGTGTGCACACCTCCATGTGGACACATTCTAACAGTTCAGTGTGCACACCTCCATGTGGACACACTCATTCTAACAGTTCAGTGTGCACACCTCCATGTGGGCACACTCATTCTAACAGTTCAGGGTGCACACCTCCATGTGGACACACTCATTCTAACAGTTCAGTGTGCACACCTCCATGTGGACGCACTCAATCTAACAGTTCAGTGTGCACACCTCCATGTGGACACAATCATTCTAACAGTTCAGTGTGCACACCTTCACAGGGACACACTCATTCTAACAGTTCAGTGTGCACACCTCCATGTGGACATAATCATTCGAACAGTTCAGTGTGCACACCTCCACAGGGACACACTCATTCTAACAGTTCAGTGTTCACACCCTCATGTGGACACAATCATTCTAACAGTTCAGTGTGCACACCTCCACAGGGACACACTCATTCTAACAGTTCATTGTGCACACCTCCATGTGGACACAGTCATTCTAACAGTTCAGTGTGCACAACTCCATGTGGACACACTCATTCTAACAGTTCAGTGTGCACACCTCCATGTGGCCACACTCATTCTAACAGTTCAGTGTGCACACCTCCATGTGGGCACACTCATTCTAACAGTTCAGTGTGCACACCTCCATGTGGGCACTCTCATTCTAACAGTTCAGTGTGCACACATCCATGAGGGCACTCTCATTCTAACAGTTCAGTGTGCACACATCCATGTGGGCACACTCATTCTAACAGTTCAGTGTGCACACCTCCATGTGGACACACTCATTCTAACAGTTCAGTGTGCACACCTCCATGTGGACACACTCATTCTAACAGTTCAGTGTGCACACCTCCATGTGGACAAATTCTAACACTTCGGTGTGCACACCTCCATGTGGACACACTCATTCTAACATTTCAGTGTGCACACCTCCACAGGGACACACTCATTCTAACAGTTCAGTGTGCACACCTCCATGTGGACATAATCATTCGAACAGTTCAGTGTGCACACCTCCACAGGGACACACTCATTCTAACAGTTCAGTGTTCACACCCTCATATGGACACATTCATTCTAACAATTCAGTGTGCACACTTCCACAGGGACACACTCATTCTAAAAGTTCAGTGTGCACACCTCCATGTGGACACACTCATTCTAACAGTTCAGTGTGCACTCCTCCATGTGGGCACACTCATTCTAACAGTTCAGTGTGCACAACACCATGTGGACACACTCATTCTAACAGTTCAGTGTGCACACCTCTATGTGGACACACTCATTCTAACAGTTCAGTGTGCACACTTCCATGTGGACACACTCATTCTAACAGTTCAGTGTGCACACCTCCACAGGGATAATCTCATTTAACAGCTCAGTGTGCACACCTCCATGT
The DNA here is from genome assembly GCF_949786415.1 of Peromyscus eremicus. Lineage (NCBI taxonomy): Eukaryota > Metazoa > Chordata > Mammalia > Rodentia > Cricetidae > Peromyscus > Peromyscus eremicus. Next base: position 290,666 of record NW_026734496.1, read on the forward strand.
GGACACACTCATTCTAACAGTTCAGTGTGCACTCCTCCATGTGGGCACACTCATTCTAACAGTTCAGTGTGCACAACTCCATGTGGACACACTCATTCTAACAGTTCAGTGTGCACACCTCCATATGGACACACTCATTCTAACAGTTCAGTGTTCACACTTCCATGTGGACTCACTCATTCTAACAGTTCAGTGTGCACACCTCCACAGGGATAATCTCATTCTAACAGCTCAGTGTGCACACCTCCATATGGACACACTCATTCTAACAGTTCAATGTGCACACCTCCATGTGGACACACTCATTCTAACAGTTCAGTGTGCACACCTCCATGTCGACAAATTCTAACAGTTCAGTGTGCACACCTCCATGTGGACACACTCATTCTAACAGTTCAGTGTGCACACCTCCATGTGGACACACTCAATCTAACATTTCAGTGTGCACACCTCCATGTGGACACAATCATTCTAACAGTTCAGTGTGCACACCTCCATGTGGACACACTCATTCTAACAGTTCAGTGTGCACACCTCCATGTGGACACACTCATTCTAACAGTTCAGTGTGCACACCTCCATGTGGACACACTCATTCTAACAGTTCAGTTTGCACACCTCCATGTGGACACACACATTGTATCAGTTCAGTGTGCACAACTCCATGTGGACACACTCACTCTAAAAGTTCAGTGTGCACACCTCCATATGGAGAAATTCTAACACTTCGGTATGCACACCTCCATGTGGACACAATCATTCTAACAGTTCAGTGTGGACACCACCATGTGGGCACAGACATTTTAACAGTTCAGTGTGCACACCTCCATGTGGACACAATCATTCTAACAGTTCAGTGTGCACACCTCCATGTGGACACATTCTAACAGTTCAGTGTGCACACCTCCATGTGGACACACTCATTCTAACAGTTCAGGGTGCACACCTCCATGTGGACACACTCATTCTAACAGTTCAGTGTGCACACCTCCATGTGGACGCACTCAATCTAACAGTTCAGTGTGCACACCTCCATGTGGACACAATCATTCTAACAGTTCAGTGTACACAACTCCATGTGGGCACACTCATTTTAACAGTTCAGTGTGCACACCTCCATGTGGACATAATCATTCGAACAGTTCAGTGTGCACACCTCCACAGGGACACACTCATTCTAACAGTTCAGTGTTCACACCCTCATGTGGACACAATCATTCTAACAGTTCAGTGTGCACACCTCCATGTGGACACATTCTAACAGTTCAGTGTGCACACCTCCATGTGGACACACTCATTCTAACAGTTCAGTGTGCACACCTCCATGTGGGCACACTCATTCTAACAGTTCAGGGTGCACACCTCCATGTGGACACACTCATTCTAACAGTTCAGTGTGCACACCTCCATGTGGACGCACTCAATCTAACAGTTCAGTGTGCACACCTCCATGTGGACACAATCATTCTAACAGTTCAGTGTGCACACCTTCACAGGGACACACTCATTCTAACAGTTCAGTGTGCACACCTCCATGTGGACATAATCATTCGAACAGTTCAGTGTGCACACCTCCACAGGGACACACTCATTCTAACAGTTCAGTGTTCACACCCTCATGTGGACACAATCATTCTAACAGTTCAGTGTGCACACCTCCACAGGGACACACTCATTCTAACAGTTCATTGTGCACACCTCCATGTGGACACAGTCATTCTAACAGTTCAGTGTGCACAACTCCATGTGGACACACTCATTCTAACAGTTCAGTGTGCACACCTCCATGTGGCCACACTCATTCTAACAGTTCAGTGTGCACACCTCCATGTGGGCACACTCATTCTAACAGTTCAGTGTGCACACCTCCATGTGGGCACTCTCATTCTAACAGTTCAGTGTGCACACATCCATGTGGGCACTCTCATTCTAACAGTTCAGTGTGCACACATCCATGTGGGCACACTCATTCTAACAGTTCAGTGTGCACACCTCCATGTGGACACACTCATTCTAACAGTTCAGTGTGCACACCTCCATGTGGACACACTCATTCTAACAGTTCAGTGTGCACACCTCCATGTGGACAAATTCTAACACTTCGGTGTGCACACCTCCATGTGGACACACTCATTCTAACATTTCAGTGTGCACACCTCCACAGGGACACACTCATTCTAACAGTTCAGTGTGCACACCTCCATGTGGACATAATCATTCGAACAGTTCAGTGTGCACACCTCCACAGGGACACACTCATTCTAACAGTTCAGTGTTCACACCCTCATATGGACACATTCATTCTAACAATTCAGTGTGCACACTTCCACAGGGACACACTCATTCTAAAAGTTCAGTGTGCACACCTCCATGTGGACACACTCATTCTAACAGTTCAGTGTGCACTCCTCCATGTGGGCACACTCATTCTAACAGTTCAGTGTGCACAACACCATGTGGACACACTCATTCTAACAGTTCAGTGTGCACACCTCTATGTGGACACACTCATTCTAACAGTTCAGTGTGCACACTTCCATGTGGACACACTCATTCTAACAGTTCAGTGTGCACACCTCCACAGGGATAATCTCATTTAACAGCTCAGTGTGCACACCTCCATGTGGACACACTCATTCTAACAGTTCAGTGTGCACTCCTCCATGTGGGCACACTCATTCTAACAGTTCAGTGTGCACAACTCCATGTGGACACACTCATTCTAACAGTTCAGTGTGCACACCTCCATATGGACACACTCATTCTAACAGTTCAGTGTTCACACTTCCATGTGGACTCACTCATTCTAACAGTTCAGTGTGCACACCTCCACAGGGATAATCTCATTCTAACAGCTCAGTGTGCACACCTCCATATGGACACACTCATTCTAACAGTTCAATGTGCACACCTCCATGTGGACACACTCATTCTAACAGTTCAGTGTGCACACCTCCATGTCGACAAATTCTAACAGTTCAGTGTGCACACCTCCATGTGGACACACTCATTCTAACAGTTCAGTGTGCACACCTCCATGTGGACACACTCAATCTAACATTTCAGTGTGCACACCTCCATGTGGACACAATCATTCTAACAGTTCAGTGTGCACACCTCCATGTGGACACACTCATTCTAACAGTTCAGTGTGCACACCTCCATGTGGACACACTCATTCTAACAGTTCAGTGTGCACACCTCCATGTGGACACACTCATTCTAACAGTTCAGTTTGCACACCTCCATGTGGACACACACATTGTATCAGTTCAGTGTGCACAACTCCATGTGGACACACTCACTCTAAAAGTTCAGTGTGCACACCTCCATATGGAGAAATTCTAACACTTCGGTATGCACACCTCCATGTGGACACAATCATTCTAACAGTTCAGTGTGGACACCACCATGTGGGCACAGACATTTTAACAGTTCAGTGTGCACACCTCCATGTGGACACAATCATTCTAACAGTTCAGTGTGCACACCTCCATGTGGACACATTCTAACAGTTCAGTGTGCACACCTCCATGTGGACACACTCATTCTAACAGTTCAGTGTGCACACCTCCATGTGGGCACACTCATTCTAACAGTTCAGGGTGCACACCTCCATGTGGACACACTCATTCTAACAGTTCAGTGTGCACACCTCCATGTGGACGCACTCAATCTAACAGTTCAGTGTGCACACCTCCATGTGGACACAATCATTCTAACAGTTCAGTGTACACAACTCCATGTGGGCACACTCATTTTAACAGTTCAGTGTGCACACCTCCATGTGGACATAATCATTCGAACAGTTCAGTGTGCACACCTCCACAGGGACACACTCATTCTAACAGTTCAGTGTTCACACCCTCATGTGGACACAATCATTCTAACAGTTCAGTGTGCACACCTCCACAGGGACACACTCATTCTAAAAGTTCAGTGTGCACACCTCCATGTGGACACACTCATTCTAACAGTTCAGTGTGCACTCCTCCATGTGGGCACACTCATTCTAACAGTTCAGTGTGCACAACTCCATGTGGACACACTCATTCTAACAGTTCAGTGTGCACACCTCCATGTGGACACACTCATTCTAACAGTTCAGTGTGCACACTTCCATGTGGACACACTCATTCTAACAGCTCAGTGTGCACACCTCCATATGGACACACTCATTCTAACAGTTCAATGTGCACACCTCCATGTGGACACACTCATTCTAACAGTTCAGTGTGCACACCTCCATGTGGACAAATTCTAACAGTTCAGTGTGCACAACTCCATGTGGACACACTCATTCTAACATTTCAGTGTGCACACCTCCACAGGGACACACTCATTCTAACAGTTCAGTGTGCACACCTCCATGTGTACACACTCATTCTGACAGTTCAGTGTGCACACCTCCATGTGGCCACACTCATTCTAACATTTCAGTGTGCACACCTCCATGTGGGCACACTCATTCTAACAGTTCAGTGTGCACACCTCCATGTGGACACACTCATTCTAACAGTTCAGTGTGCACACCTCCATGTGGACACACTCAATCTAACAGTTCAGTGTGCACACCTCCATGTGGACACAATCATTCTAACAGTTCAGTGTACACAACTCCATGTGGGCACAGTCATTCTAACAGTTCAGTGTGCACACCTCCATGTGGACACACTCATTCTAACAGTTCAGTGTGCACACCCATATGTGGGCACACTCATTCTAACATTTCAGTGTGCACATCTCCATGTGGACACACTCATTCTAACAGTTCATTGTGCACACCTCCATGGGGGCACAATCATTCTAACAGTTCAGTGTGCACACCTCCATGTGCACACATTCATTCTAACAGTTCAGTGTGCACACCTCCATGTGGACACACACATTCTAACATTTCAGTGTGCCCACCTCCATGTGGACACACTCATTCTAACAGTTCAGTGTGCACACCTCCACAGGGACACACTCATTCTAACAGTTCATTGTGCACACCTCCATGTGGGCACACTCATTCTAACAGTTCAGTGTGCACACCTCCATGTGGGCACACTCATTCTAACAGTTCAGTGTGCACACCTCCATGTGGCCACACTCATCCTAACAGTTCAGTGTGCACACCTTCATGTGGGCACACTCATTCTAACAGTTCAGTGTGCACACCTCCATGTGGACACACTCATTCTAACAGTTCAGTGTGCACACATCCATGTGGGCACACTCATTCTAACAGTTCAGTGTGCACACCTCCATGTGGACACACTCATTCTAACAGTTCAGTGTGCACACCTCCATGTGGACACACTCATTCTAACAGTTCAGTGTGCACACCTCCATGTCTGCACACTCATTCTAACAGTTCAGTGTGCACACCTCCATGTGGGCACACTCATTCTAACAGTTCAGTGTGCACACCTCCATGTGGGCACACTCATTCTAACAGTTCAGTGTGCACACCTCCATGTGGACACACTCATTCTAACAGTTCAGTGTGCACACCTCCATCTGGACACACTCATTCTAACAGTTCAGTGTGCCCACCTCCATGTGGACAAATTCTAACACTTCGGTGTGCACACCTCTAAGTGGACACACTCATTCTAACATTTCAGTGTGCACACCTTCACAGGGACACACTCATTCTAACAGTTCAGTGTGCTCACCTCCATGTGGACATAATCATTCGAACAGTTCAGTGTGCACACCTCCACAGGGACACACTCATTCTAACAGTTCAGTGTTCACACCCTCATGTGGACACAATCATTCTAACAGTTCAGTGTGCACAACTCCACAGGGACACACTCATTCTAAAAGTTCAGTGTGCACACCTCCATGTGGACACACTCATTCTAACAGTTCAGTGTGCACACCTCCATGTGGGCACACTCATTCTAATAGTTCAGTGTGCACACCTCCATGTGGACACACTCATTCTAACAGTTCAGTGTGCACACCTCCATCTGGACACACTCATTCTAACAGTTCAGTGTGCACACCTCCATGTGGACAAATTCTAACACTTCGGTGTGCACACCTCTAAGTGGACACACTCATTCTATCATTTCAGTGTGCACACCTTCACAGGGACACACTCATTCTAACAGTTCAGTGTGCACACCTCCATGTGGACATAATCATTCGAACAGTTCAGTGTGCACACCTCCACAGGGACACACTCATTCTAACAGTTCAGTGTTCAAACCCTCATGTGGACACAATCATTCTAACAGTTCAGTGTGCACACCTCCACAGGGACACACTCATTCTAAAAGTTCAGTGTGCACACCTCCATGTGGACACACTCATTCTAACAGTTCAGTGTGCACACCTCCATGTGGGCACACTCATTCTAACAGTTCAGTGTGCACACCTCCATGTGGACACACTCATTCTAAAAGTTCAGTGTGCACACCTCCATGTGGGCACACTCATTCTAACAGTTCAGTGTGCACACCTCCATGTGGACACACTTATTCTAACAGTTAAGTGTGCACACCTCCATGTGGACACACTCATTCTAACAGTTCAGTGTGCACACCTCCATGTGGACACACTCATTCTAACAGTTCAGTGTGCACACCTCCATGTGGACACACTCATTCTAACAATTCAGTGTGCACAACTCCATGTGGACCCAGTCATTCTAACAGTTCAGTGTGCACACCTCCATGTGGGCACAATCATTCTAAGAGTTCAGTGTGCACACCTCCATGTGGGCACACTCATTCTAACAGTTCAGTGTGCACACCTCCATTTGGGCACACTCATTCTAACAGTTCAGTGTGCACACCTCCATGTGGACAAATTCTAACACTTCGGTGTGCACACCTCCATGTGGACACACTCATTCTAACATTTCAGTGTGCACACCTCCACAGGGACACACTCATTCTAACAGTTCAGTGTGCACACCTCCATGTGGACATAATCATTCGAACAGTTCAGTGTGCACACCTCCACAGGGACACACTCATTCTAACAGTTCAGTGTTCACACCCTCATATGGACACATTCATTCTAACAATTCAGTGTGCACACTTCCACAGGGACACACTCATTCTAAAAGTTCAGTGTGCACACCTCCATGTGGACACACTCATTCTAACAGTTCAGTGTGCACTCCTCCATGTGGGCACACTCATTCTAACAGTTCAGTGTGCACAACTCCATGTGGACACACTCATTCTAACAGTTCAGTGTGCACACCTCTATGTGGACACACTCATTCTAACAGTTCAGTGTGCACACTTCCATGTGGACACACTCATTCTAACAGTTCAGTGTGCACACCTCCACAGGGATAATCTCATTTAACAGCTCAGTGTGCACACCTCCATGTGGACACACTCATTCTAACAGTTCAGTGTGCACTCCTCCATGTGGGCACACTCATTCTAACAGTTCAGTGTGCACAACTCCATGTGGACACACTCATTCTAACAGTTCAGTGTGCACACCTCCATATGGACACACTCATTCTAACAGTTCAGTGTTCACACATCCATGTGGACTCACTCATTCTAACAGTTCAGTGTGCACACCTCCACAGGGATAATCTCATTCTAACAGCTCAGTGTGCACACCTCCATATGGACACACTCATTCTAACAGTTCAATGTGCACACCTCCATGTGGACACACTCATTCTAACAGTTCAGTGTGCACACCTCCATGTCGACAAATTCTAACAGTTCAGTGTGCACACCTCCATGTGGACGCACTCATTCTAACAGTTCAGTGTGCACACCTCCATGTGGACACACTCAATCTAACATTTCAGTGTGCACACCTCCATGTGGACACAATCATTCTAACAGTTCAGTGTACACAACTCCATGTGGGCACAGTCATTCTAACAGTTCAGTGTGCACACCTCCATGTGGACACACTCATTCTAACAGTTCAGTGTGCACACCCACATGTGGGCACACTCATTCTAACATTTCAGTGTGCACACCTCCATGTGGACACACTCATTCTAACAGTTCATTGTGCACACCTCCATGTGGGCACACTCATTTTAACAGTTCATTGTGCACACCTCAATGTGGACACACTCATTCTAACATTTCAGTGTGCACACCTCCATGTGGACAAATTCTAACAGTTCAGTGTGCACACCTCCATGTGGACACACTCATTCTAACATTTCAGTGTGCACACCTCCACAGGGACACACTCATTCTAACAGTTCAGTGTGCCCACCTCCATGTGGACACACTCATTCTAACAGTTCAGTGTGCACACCTCCATGTGGACACACTCATTCTAACAGTTCAGTGTGCACACCTCCATGTGGACACACTCATTCTAACAGTTCAGTTTGCACACCTCCATGTGGACACACACATTGTATCAGTTCAGTGTGCACAACTCCATGTGGACACACTCATTCTAAAAGTTCAGTGTGCACACCTCCATATGGAGAAATTCTAACACTTCGGTATGCACACCTCCATGTGGACACAATCATTCTAACAGTTCAGTGTGGACACCACCATGTGGGCACAGACATTTTAACAGTTCAGTGTGCACACCTCCATGTGGACACAATCATTCTAACAGTTCAGTGTGCACACCTCCATGTGGACACATTCTAACAGTTCAGTGTGCACACCTCCATGTGGACACACTCATTCTAACAGTTCAGTGTGCACACCTCCATGTGGGCACACTCATTCTAACAGTTCAGGGTGCACACCTCCATGTGGACACACTCATTCTAACAGTTCAGTGTGCACACCTCCATGTGGACGCACTCAATCTAACAGTTCAGTGTGCACACCTCCATGTGGACACAATCATTCTAACAGTTCAGTGTACACAACTCCATGTGGGCACACTCATTTTAACAGTTCAGTGTGCACACCTCCATGTGGACATAATCATTCGAACAGTTCAGTGTGCACACCTCCACAGGGACACACTCATTCTAACAGTTCAGTGTTCACACCCTCATGTGGACACAATCATTCTAACAGTTCAGTGTGCACACCTCCACAGGGACACACTCATTCTAAAAGTTCAGTGTGCACACCTCCATGTGGACACACTCATTCTAACAGTTCAGTGTGCACTCCTCCATGTGGGCACACTCATTCTAACAGTTCAGTGTGCACAACTCCATGTGGACACACTCATTCTAACAGTTCAGTGTGCACACCTCCATGTGGACACACTCATTCTAACAGTTCAGTGTGCACACTTCCATGTGGACACACTCATTCTAACAGCTCAGTGTGCACACCTCCATATGGACACACTCATTCTAACAGTTCAATGTGCACACCTCCATGTGGACACACTCATTCTAACAGTTCAGTGTGCACACCTCCATGTGGACAAATTCTAACAGTTCAGTGTGCACAACTCCATGTGGACACACTCATTCTAACATTTCAGTGTGCACACCTCCACAGGGACACACTCATTCTAACAGTTCAGTGTGCACACCTCCATGTGTACACACTCATTCTGACAGTTCAGTGTGCACACCTCCATGTGGCCACACTCATTCTAACATTTCAGTGTGCACACCTCCATGTGGGCACACTCATTCTAACAGTTCAGTGTGCACACCTCCATGTGGACACACTCATTCTAACAGTTCAGTGTGCACACCTCCATGTGGACACACTCAATCTAACAGTTCAGTGTGCACACCTCCATGTGGACACAATCATTCTAACAGTTCAGTGTACACAACTCCATGTGGGCACAGTCATTCTAACAGTTCAGTGTGCACACCTCCATGTGGACACACTCATTCTAACAGTTCAGTGTGCACACCCATATGTGGGCACACTCATTCTAACATTTCAGTGTGCACATCTCCATGTGGACACACTCATTCTAACAGTTCATTGTGCACACCTCCATGGGGGCACACTCATTCTAACAGTTCAGTGTGCACACCTCCATGTGCACACATTCATTCTAACAGTTCAGTGTGCACACCTCCATGTGGACACACTCATTCTAACAGTTCAGTGTGCACACCTCCATCTGGACACACTCATTCTAACAGTTCAGTGTGCCCACCTCCATGTGGACAAATTCTAACACTTCGGTGTGCACACATCTAAGTGGACACACTCATTCTAACATTTCAGTGTGCACACCTTCACAGGGACACACTCATTCTAACAGTTCAGTGTGCTCACCTCCATGTGGACATAATCATTCGAACAGTTCAGTGTGCACACCTCCACAGGGACACACTCATTCTAACAGTTCAGTGTTCACACCCTCATGTGGACACAATCATTCTAACAGTTCAGTGTGCACAACTCCACAGGGACACACTCATTCTAAAAGTTCAGTGTGCACACCTCCATGTGGACACACTCATTCTAACAGTTCAGTGTGCACACCTCCATGTGGGCACACTCATTCTAATAGTTCAGTGTGCACACCTCCATGTGGACACACTCATTCTAACAGTTCAGTGTGCACACCTCCATCTGGACACACTCATTCTAACAGTTCAGTGTGCACACCTCCATGTGGACAAATTCTAACACTTCGGTGTGCACACCTCTAAGTGGACACACTCATTCTAACATTTCAGTGTGCACACCTTCACAGGGACACACTCATTCTAACAGTTCAGTGTGCACACCTCCATGTGGACATAATCATTCGAACAGTTCAGTGTGCACACCTCCACAGGGACACACTCATTCTAACAGTTCAGTGTTCAAACCCTCATGTGGACACAATCATTCTAACAGTTCAGTGTGCACACCTCCACAGGGACACACTCATTCTAAAAGTTCAGTGTGCACACCTCCATGTGGACACACTCATTCTAACAGTTCAGTGTGCACACCTCCATGTGGGCACACTCATTCTAACAGTTCAGTGTGCACACCTCCATGTGGACACACTCATTCTAACAGTTCAGTGTGCACACCTCCATGTGGGCACACTCATTCTAACAGTTTAGTGTGCACACCTCCATGTGGACACACTTATTCTAACAGTTAAGTGTGCACACCTCCATGTGGACACACTCATTCTAACAGTTCAGTGTGCACACCTCCATGTGGACACACTCATTCTAACAGTTCAGTGTGCACACCTCCATGTGGACACACTCATTCTAACAATTCAGTGTGCACAACTCCATGTGGACCCAGTCATTCTAACAGTTCAGTGTGCACACCTCCATGTGGGCACAATCATTCTAACAGTTCAGTGTGCACACCTCCATGTGGGCACACTCATTCTAACAGTTCAGTGTGCACACCTCCATGTGGGCACACTCATTCTAACAGTTCAGTGTGCACACCTCCATGGGGGCACACTCATTCTAACAGTTCAGTGTGCACTCCTCCATGTGGACACACTCATTCTAACAGTTCAGTGTGCACACCTCCATGTGGGCACACTCATTCTAACAGGTCAGTGTGCACACCTCCATGTGGGCACTCTCATTCTAACAGTTCAGTGTGCACACATCCATGTGGGCACACTCATTCTAACAGTTCAGTGTGCACACCTCCATGTGGACACACTCATTCTAACAGTTCAGTGTGCACACCTCCATGTCTGCACACTCATTCTAACAGTTCAGTGTGCACACCTCCATGTCTGCACACTCATTCTAACAGTTCAGTGTGCACACCTCCATGTGGGCACACTCATTCTAACAGTTCAGTGTGCACACCTCCATGTGGGCACACTCATTCTAACAGTTCAGTGTGCACACCTCCATGTGTACACGCTCATTCTAACAGTTCAGTGTGCACACCTCCATGTGGACACACTCATTCTAACAGTTCAGTGTGCACACCTCCATGTGGACAAATTCTAACACTTCGGTGTGCACACCTCTAAGTGGACACACTCATTCTAACATTTCAGTGTGCGCACCTTCACAGGGACACACTCATTCTAACAGTTCAGTGTGCACACCTCCATGTGGACATAATCATTCGAACAGTTCAGTGTGCACACCTCCACAGGGACACACTCATTCTAACAGTTCAGTGTTCACACCCTCATGTGGACACAATCATTCTAACAGTTCAGTGTGCACACCTCCACAGGGACACACTCATTCTAAAAGTTCAGTGTGCACACCTCCATGTGGACACACTCATTCTAACAGTTCAGTGTGCACACCTCCATGTGGGCACACTCATTCTAACAGTTCAGTGTGCACACCTCCATGTGGACACACTCATTCTAACAGTTAAGTGTGCACACCTCCATGTGGACACACTCATTCTAACAGTTCAGTGTGCACACCTCCATGTGGACACACTCATTCTAACAGTTCAGTGTGCACACCTCCATGTGGACACACTCATTCTAACAATTCAGTGTGCACAACTCCATGTGGACACCGTCATTCTAACAGTTCAGTGTGCACACCTCCATGTGGGCACAATCATTCTAACAGTTCAGTGTGCACACCTCCATGTGGGCACACTCATTCTAACAGTTCAGTGTGCACACCTCCATGTGGGCACACTCATTCTAACAGTTCAGTGTGCACACCTCCATGTGGACACACTCATTCTAACAGTTCAGTGTGCACACCTCCATGTGGACACACTCATTCTAACAGTTCAGTGTGCACACCTCCATGTGCACACATTCATTCTAACAGTTCAGTGTGCACACCTCCATGTGGACACACACATTCTAACATTTCAGTGTGCCCACCTCCATGTGGACACACTCATTCTAACATTTCAGTGTGGACACCTCCACAGGGACACACTCATTCTAACAGTTCATTGTGCACACCTCCATGTGGACACAGTCATTCTAACAGTTCAGTGTGCACAACTCCATGTGGGCACACTCATTCTAACAGTTCAGTGTGCACACCTCCATGTGGCCACACTCATTCTAACAGTTCAGTGTGCACACCTCCATGTGGGCACACTCATTCTAACAGTTCAGTGTGCACACCTCCATGTGGGCACTCTCATTCTAACAGTTCAGTGTGCACACGTCCATGTGGGCACTCTCATTCTAACAGTTCAGTGTGCACACATCCATGTGGGCACACTCATTCTAACAGTTCAGTGTGCACACCTCCATGTGGACACACTCATTCTAACAGTTCAGTGTGCACACCTCCATGTGGACACACTCATTCTAACAGTTCAGTGTGCACACCTCCATGTGGACAAATTCTACCACTTCGGTGTGCACACCTCCATGTGGACCCACTCATTCTAACATTTCAGTGTGCACACCTCCACAGGGACACACTCATTCTAACAGTTCAGTGTGCACACCTCCATGTGGACATAATCATTCGAACAGTTCAGTGTGCACACCTCCACAGGGACACACTCATTCTAACAGTTCAGTGTTCACACCCTCATGTGGCCACATTCATTCTAACAATTCAGTGTGCACACTTCCACAGGGACACACTCATTCTAAAAGTTCAGTGTGCACACCTCCATGTGGACACACTCATTCTAACAGTTCAGTGTGCACTCCTCCATGTGGGCACACTCATTCTAACAGTTCAGTGTGCACAACTCCATGTGGACACACTCATTCTAACAGTTCAGTGTGCACACCTCCATGTGGACACACTCATTCTAACAGTTCAGTGTGCACACTTCCATGTGGACACACTCATTCTAACAGTTCAGTGTGCACACCTCCACAGGGATAATCTCATTCTAACAGCTCAGTGTGCACACCTCCATGTGGACACACTCATTCTAACAGTTCAGTGTGCACTCCTCCATGTGGGCACACTCATTCTAACAGTTCAGTGTGCACAACTCCATGTGGACACACTCATTCTAACAGTTCAGTGTGCACACCTCCATGTGGACACACTCATTCTAACAGTTCAGTGTGCACACTTCCATGTGGACACACTCATTCTAACAGTTCAGTGTGCACACCTCCATATGGACACACTCATTCTAACAGTTCAATGTGCACACCTCCATGTGGACACACTCATTCTAACAGTTCAGTGTGCACACCTCCATGTGGACAAATTCTAACAGTTCAGTGTGCACACCTCCATGTGGACACACTCATTCTAACAGTTCAGTGTGCACACCTCCATGTGGACACACTCAATCTAACATTTCAGTGTGCACACCTCCATGTGGACACAATCATTCTAACAGTTCAGTGTACACAACTCCATGTGGGCACAGTCATTCTAACAGTTCAGTGTGCACACCTCCATGTGGACACACTCATTCTAACAGTTCAGTGTGCACACCCACATGTGGGCAAACTCATTCTAACATTTCAGTGTGCACACCTCCATGTGGACACACTCATTCTAACAGTTCATTGTGCACACCTCCATGTGGGCACACTCATTCTAACAGTTCATTGTGCACACCTCAATGTGGACACACTCATTCTAACATTTCAGTGTGCACACCTCCATGTGGACAAATTCTAACAGTTCAGTGTGCACACCTCCATGTGGACACACTCATTCTAACATTTCAGTGTGCACACCTCCACAGGGACACACTCATTCTAACAGTTCAGTGTGCACACCTCCATGTGGACACAGTCATTCTAACAGTTCAGTGTGCACAACTCCATGTGGGCACACTCATTCTAACAGTTCAGTGTGCACACCTCCATGTGGCCACACTCATTCTAACAGTTCAGTGTGCACACCTCCATGTGGGCACACTCATTCTAACAGTTCAGTGTGCACACCTCCATGTGGGCACTCTCATTCTAACAGTTCAGTGTGCACACGTCCATGTGGGCACTCTCATTCTAACAGTTCAGTGTGCACACATCCATGTGGGCACACTCATTCTAACAGTTCAGTGTGCACACCTCCATGTGGACACACTCATTCTAACAGTTCAGTGTGCACACCTCCATGTGGACACACTCATTCTAACAGTTCAGTGTGCACACCTCCATGTGGACAAATTCTACCACTTCGGTGTGCACACCTCCATGTGGACACACTCATTCTAACATTTCAGTGTGCACACCTCCACAGGGACACACTCATTCTAACAGTTCAGTGTGCACACCTCCATGTGGACATAATCATTCGAACAGTTCAGTGTGCACACCTCCACAGGGACACACTCATTCTAAAAGTTCAGTGTTCACACCCTCATGTGGCCACATTCATTCTAACAATTCAGTGTGCACACTTCCACAGGGACACACTCATTCTAAAAGTTCAGTGTGCACACCTCCATGTGGACACACTCATTCTAACAGTTCAGTGTGCACTCCTCCATGTGGGCACACTCATTCTAACAGTTCAGTGTGCACAACTCCATGTGGACACACTCATTCTAACAGTTCAGTGTGCACACCTCCATGTGGACACACTCATTCTAACAGTTCAGTGTGCACACTTCCATGTGGACACACTCATTCTAACAGTTCAGTGTGCACACCTCCACAGGGATAATCTCATTCTAACAGCTCAGTGTGCACACCTCCATGTGGACACACTCATTCTAACAGTTCAGTGTGCACTCCTCCATGTGGGCACACTCATTCTAACAGTTCAGTGTGCACAACTCCATGTGGACACACTCATTCTAACAGTTCAGTGTGCACACCTCCATGTGGACACACTCATTCTAACAGTTCAGTGTGCACACTTCCATGTGGACACACTCATTCTAACAGTTCAGTGTGCACACCTCCATATGGACACACTCATTCTAACAGTTCAATGTGCACACCTCCATGTGGACACACTCATTCTAACAGTTCAGTGTGCACACCTCCATGTGGACAAATTCTAACAGTTCAGTGTGCACACCTCCATGTCTACACACTCATTCTAACAGTTCAGTGTGCACACCTCCATGTGGACACACTCAATCTAACATTTCAGTGTGCACACCTCCATGTGGACACAATCATTCTAACAGTTCAGTGTACACAACTCCATGTGGGCACAGTCATTCTAACAGTTCAGTGTGCACACCTCCATGTGGACACACTCATTCTAACAGTTCAGTGTGCACACCCACATGTGGGCAAACTCATTCTAACATTTCAGTGTGCACACCTCCATGTGGACACACTCATTCTAACAGTTCATTGTGCACACCTCCATGTGGGCACACTCATTCTAACAGTTCATTGTGCACACCACAATGTGGACACACTCATTCTAACATTTCAGTGTGCACACCTCCATGTGGACAAATTCTAACAGTTCAGTGTGCACACCTCCATGTGGACACACTCATTCTAACATTTCAGTGTGCACACCTCCACAGGGACACACTCATTCTAACAGTTCAGTGTGCCCACCTCCATGTGGACACACTCATTCTAACAGTTCAGTGTGCACACCTCCATGTGGACACACTCATTCTAACAGTTCAGTGTGCACACCTCCATGTGGACACACTCATTCTAACAGTTCAGTTTGCACACCTCCATGTGGACACACACATTGTATCAGTTCAGTGTGCACAACTCCATGTGGACACACTCATTCTAAAAGTTCAGTGTGCACACCTCCATATGGAGAAATTCTAACACTTCGGTATGCACACCTCCATGTGGACACAATCATTCTAACAGTTCAGTGTGGACACCAACATGTGGGCACAGACATTTTAACAGTTCAGTGTGCACACCTCCATGTGGACACAATCATTCTAACAGTTCAGTGTGCACACCTCCATGTGGACACATTCTAACAGTTCAGTGTGCACACCTCCATGTGGACACACTCATTCTAACAGTTCAGTGTGCACACCTCCATGTGGGCACACTCATTCTAACAGTTCAGTGTGCACACCTCCATGTGGACACACTCATTCTTACAGTTCAGTGTGCACACCTCCATGTGGGCACACTCATTCTAACAGTTCATTGTGCACACCTCCATGTGGACACACATATTCTAACATTTCATTGTGCACACCTCCATGTTGACACACTCATTCTAACAGTTCAGTGTGCACAACTCCACAGGGACACACTAATTCTAACAGTTCAGTGTGCACACCTCCATGTGGGCACAGTCATTCTAACAATTCAATGTGCACACCTCCATGAGGACACAGTAATTCTAACAGTTCAGTGTGCACACCTACATGTGGGCACACTCATTCTAACAGTTCAGTGTGCACACCTCCATGTGGACATAATCATTCGAACAGTTCAGTGTGCACACCTCCACAGGGACACACTCATTCTAACAGTTCAGTGTTCAAACCCTCATGTGGACACAATCATTCTAACAGTTCAGTGTGCACACCTCCACAGGGACACACTCATTCTAAAAGTTCAGTGTGCACACCTCCATGTGGACACACTCATTCTAACAGTTCAGTGTGCACACCTCCATGTGGGCACACTCATTCTAACAGTTCAGTGTGCACACCTCCATGTGGACACACTCATTCTAACAGTTCAGTGTGCACACCTCCATGTGGGCACACTCATTCTAACAGTTCAGTGTGCACACCTCCATGTGGACACACTTATTCTAACAGTTAAGTGTGCACACCTCCATGTGGACACACTCATTCTAACAGTTCAGTGTGCACACCTCCATGTGGACACACTCATTCTAACAGTTCAGTGTGCACACCTCCATGTGGACACACTCATTCTAACAATTCAGTGTGCACAACTCCATGTGGACCCAGTCATTCTAACAGTTCAGTGTGCACACCTCCATGTGGGCACAATCATTCTAACAGTTCAGTGTGCACACCTCCATGTGGGCACACTCATTCTAACAGTTCAGTGTGCACACCTCCATGTGGGCACACTCATTCTAACAGTTCAGTGTGCACACCTCCATGTGGACACACTCATTCTAACAGTTCAGTGTGCACACCTCCATGTGGACAAATTCTAACACTTCGGTGTGCACACCTCCATGTGGACACACTCATTCTAACATTTCAGTGTGCACACCTCCACAGGGACACACTCATTCTAACAGTTCAGTGTGCACACCTCCATGTGGACATAATCATTCGAACAGTTCAGTGTGCACACCTCCACAGGGACACACTCATTCTAACAGTTCAGTGTTCACACCCTCATATGGACACATTCATTCTAACAATTCAGTGTGCACACTTCCACAGGGACACACTCATTCTAAAAGTTCAGTGTGCACACCTCCATGTGGACACACTCATTCTAACAGTTCAGTGTGCACTCCTCCATGTGGGCACACTCATTCTAACAGTTCAGTGTGCACAACTCCATGTGGACACACTCATTCTAACAGTTCAGTGTGCACACCTCTATGTGGACACACTCATTCTAACAGTTCAGTGTGCACACTTCCATGTGGACACACTCATTCTAACAGTTCAGTGTGCACACCTCCACAGGGATAATCTCATTTAACAGCTCAGTGTGCACACCTCCATGTGGACACACTCATTCTAACAGTTCAGTGTGCACTCCTCCATGTGGGCACACTCATTCTAACAGTTCAGTGTGCACAACTCCATGTGGACACACTCATTCTAACAGTTCAGTGTGCACACCTCCATATGGACACACTCATTCAACAGTTCAGTGTTCACACTTCCATGTGGACTCACTCATTCTAACAGTTCAGTGTGCACACCTCCACAGGGATAATCTCATTCTAACAGCTCAGTGTGCACACCTCCATATGGACACACTCATTCTAACAGTTCAATGTGCACACCTCCATGTGGACACACTCATTCTAACAGTTCAGTGTGCACACCTCCATGTCGACAAATTCTAACAGTTCAGTGTGCACACCTCCATGTGGACACACTCATTCTAACAGTTCAGTGTGCACACCTCCATGTGGACACACTCAATCTAACATTTCAGTGTGCACACCTCCATGTGGACACAATCATTCTAACAGTTCAGTGTACACAACTCCATGTGGGCACAGTCATTCTAACAGTTCAGTGTGCACACCTCCATGTGGACACACTCATTCTAACAGTTCAGTGTGCACACCCACATGTGGGCACACTCATTCTAACATTTCAGTGTGCACACCTCCATGTGGACACACTCATTCTAACAGTTCATTGTGCACACCTCCATGTGGGCACACTCATTTTAACAGTTCATTGTGCACACCTCAATGTGGACACACTCATTCTAACATTTCAGTGTGCACACCTCCATGTGGACAAATTCTAACAGTTCAGTGTGCACACCTCCATGTGGACACACTCATTCTAACATTTCAGTGTGCACACCTCCACAGGGACACACTCATTCTAACAGTTCAGTGTGCCCACCTCCATGTGGACACACTCATTCTAACAGTTCAGTGTGCACACCTCCATGTGGACACACTCATTCTAACAGTTCAGTGTGCACACCTCCATGTGGACACACTCATTCTAACAGTTCAGTTTGCACACCTCCATGTGGACACACACATTGTATCAGTTCAGTGTGCACAACTCCATGTGGACACACTCATTCTAAAAGTTCAGTGTGCACACCTCCATATGGAGAAATTCTAACACTTCGGTATGCACACCTCCATGTGGACACAATCATTCTAACAGTTCAGTGTGGACACCACCATGTGGGCACAGACATTTTAACAGTTCAGTGTGCACACCTCCATGTGGACACAATCATTCTAACAGTTCAGTGTGCACACCTCCATGTGGACACATTCTAACAGTTCAGTGTGCACACCTCCATGTGGACACACTCATTCTAACAGTTCAGTGTGCACACCTCCATGTGGGCACACTCATTCTAACAGTTCAGGGTGCACACCTCCATGTGGACACACTCATTCTAACAGTTCAGTGTGCACACCTCCATGTGGACGCACTCAATCTAACAGTTCAGTGTGCACACCTCCATGTGGACACAATCATTCTAACAGTTCAGTGTACACAACTCCATGTGGGCACACTCATTTTAACAGTTCAGTGTGCACACCTCCATGTGGACATAATCATTCGAACAGTTCAGTGTGCACACCTCCACAGGGACACACTCATTCTAACAGTTCAGTGTTCACACCCTCATGTGGACACAATCATTCTAACAGTTCAGTGTGCACACCTCCACAGGGACACACTCATTCTAAAAGTTCAGTGTGCACACCTCCATGTGGACACACTCATTCTAACAGTTCAGTGTGCACTCCTCCATGTGGGCACACTCATTCTAACAGTTCAGTGTGCACAACTCCATGTGGACACACTCATTCTAACAGTTCAGTGTGCACACCTCCATGTGGACACACTCATTCTAACAGTTCAGTGTGCACACTTCCATGTGGACACACTCATTCTAACAGCTCAGTGTGCACACCTCCATATGGACACACTCATTCTAACAGTTCAATGTGCACACCTCCATGTGGACACACTCATTCTAACAGTTCAGTGTGCACACCTCCATGTGGACAAATTCTAACAGTTCAGTGTGCACAACTCCATGTGGACACACTCATTCTAACATTTCAGTGTGCACACCTCCACAGGGACACACTCATTCTAACAGTTCAGTGTGCACACCTCCATGTGTACACACTCATTCTGACAGTTCAGTGTGCACACCTCCATGTGGCCACACTCATTCTAACATTTCAGTGTGCACACCTCCATGTGGGCACACTCATTCTAACAGTTCAGTGTGCACACCTCCATGTGGACACACTCATTCTAACAGTTCAGTGTGCACACCTCCATGTGGACACACTCAATCTAACAGTTCAGTGTGCACACCTCCATGTGGACACAATCATTCTAACAGTTCAGTGTACACAACTCCATGTGGGCACAGTCATTCTAACAGTTCAGTGTGCACACCTCCATGTGGACACACTCATTCTAACAGTTCAGTGTGCACACCCATATGTGGGCACACTCATTCTAACATTTCAGTGTGCACATCTCCATGTGGACACACTCATTCTAACAGTTCATTGTGCACACCTCCATGGGGGCACACTCATTCTAACAGTTCAGTGTGCACACCTCCATGTGCACACATTCATTCTAACAGTTCAGTGTGCACACCTCCATGTGGACACACACATTCTAACATTTCAGTGTGCCCACCTCCATGTGGACACACTTATTCTAACAGTTCAGTGTGCACACCTCCACAGGGACACACTCATTCTAACAGTTCATTGTGCACACCTCCATGTGGGCACACTCATTCTAACAGTTCAGTGTGCACACCTCCATGTGGGCACACTCATTCTAACAGTTCAGTGTGCACACCTCCATGTGGCCACACTCATTCTAACAGTTCAGTGTGCACACCTTCATGTGGGCACACTCATTCTAACAGTTCAGTGTGCACACCTCCATGTGGACACACTCATTCTAACAGTTCAGTGTGCACACATCCATGTGGGCACACTCATTCTAACAGTTCAGTGTGCACACCTCCATGTGGACACACTCATTCTAACAGTTCAGTGTGCACACCTCCATGTGGACACACTCATTCTAACAGTTCAGTGTGCACACCTCCATGTCTGCACACTCATTCTAACAGTTCAGTGTGCACACCTCCATGTGGGCACACTCATTCTAACAGTTCAGTGTGCACACCTCCATGTGGGCACACTCATTCTAACAGTTCAGTGTGCACACCTCCATGTGGACACACTCATTCTAACAGTTCAGTGTGCACACCTCCATCTGGACACACTCATTCTAACAGTTCAGTGTGCCCACCTCCATGTGGACAAATTCTAACACTTCGGTGTGCACACCTCTAAGTGGACACACTCATTCTAACATTTCAGTGTGCACACCTTCACAGGGACACACTCATTCTAACAGTTCAGTGTGCTCACCTCCATGTGGACATAATCATTCGAACAGTTCAGTGTGCACACCTCCACAGGGACACACTCATTCTAACAGTTCAGTGTTCACACCCTCATGTGGACACAATCATTCTAACAGTTCAGTGTGCACAACTCCACAGGGACACACTCATTCTAAAAGTTCAGTGTGCACACCTCCATGTGGACACACTCATTCTAACAGTTCAGTGTGCACACCTCCATGTGGGCACACTCATTCTAATAGTTCAGTGTGCACACCTCCATGTGGACACACTCATTCTAACAGTTCAGTGTGCACACCTCCATCTGGACACACTCATTCTAACAGTTCAGTGTGCACACCTCCATGTGGACAAATTCTAACACTTCGGTGTGCACACCTCTAAGTGGACACACTCATTCTAACATTTCAGTGTGCACACCTTCACAGGGACACACTCATTCTAACAGTTCAGTGTGCACACCTCCATGTGGACATAATCATTCGAACAGTTCAGTGTGCACACTTCCACAGGGACACACTCATTCTAACAGTTCAGTGTTCAAACCCTCATGTGGACACAATCATTCTAACAGTTCAGTGTGCACACCTCCACAGGGACACACTCATTCTAAAAGTTCAGTGTGCACACCTCCATGTGGACACACTCATTCTAACAGTTCAGTGTGCACACCTCCATGTGGGCACACTCATTCTAACAGTTCAGTGTGCACACCTCCATGTGGACACACTCATTCTAACAGTTCAGTGTGCACACCTCCATGTGGGCACACTCATTCTAACAGTTCAGTGTGCACACCTCCATGTGGACACACTTATTCTAACAGTTAAGTGTGCACACCTCCATGTGGACACACTCATTCTAACAGTTCAGTGTGCACACCTCCATGTGGACACACTCATTCTAACAGTTCAGTGTGCACACCTCCATGTGGACACACTCATTCTAACAATTCAGTGTGCACAACTCCATGTGGACCCAGTCATTCTAACAGTTCAGTGTGCACACCTCCATGTGGGCACAATCATTCTAACAGTTCAGTGTGCACACCTCCATGTGGGCACACTCATTCTAACAGTTCAGTGTGCACACCTCCATGTGGGCACACTCATTCTAACAGTTCAGTGTGCACACCTCCATGGGGGCACACTCATTCTAACAGTTCAGTGTGCACACCTCCATGTGGACACACTCATTCTAACAGTTCAGTGTGCACACCTCCATGTGGGCACACTCATTCTAACAGGTCAGTGTGCACACCTACATGTGGGCACTCTCATTCTAACAGTTCAGTGTGCACACATCCATGTGGGCACACTCATTCTAACAGTTCAGTGTGCACACCTCCATGTGGACACACTCATTCTAACAGTTCAGTGTGCACACCTCCATGTCTGCACACTCATTCTAACAGTTCAGTGTGCACACCTCCATGTCTGCACACTCATTCTAACAGTTCAGTGTGCACACCTCCATGTGGACACACTCATTCTAACAGTTCAGTGTGCACACCTCCATGTGGACAAATTCTAACACTTCGGTGTGCACACCTCTAAGTGGACACACTCATTCTAACATTTCAGTGTGCGCACCTTCACAGGGACACACTCATTCTAACAGTTCAGTGTGCACACCTCCATGTGGACATAATCATTCGAACAGTTCAGTGTGCACACCTCCACAGGGACACACTCATTCTAACAGTTCAGTGTTCACACCCTCATGTGGACACAATCATTCTAACAGTTCAGTGTGCACACCTCCACAGGGACACACTCATTCTAAAAGTTCAGTGTGCACACCTCCATGTGGACACACTCATTCTAACAGTTCAGTGTGCACACCTCCATGTGGGCACACTCATTCTAACAGTTCAGTGTGCACACCTCCATGTGGACACACTCATTCTAACAGTTAAGTGTGCACACCTCCATGTGGACACACTCATTCTAACAGTTCAGTGTGCACACCTCCATGTGGACACACTCATTCTAACAGTTCAGTGTGCACACCTCCATGTGGACACACTCATTCTAACAATTCAGTGTGCACAACTCCATGTGGACACAGTCATTCTAACAGTTCAGTGTGCACACCTCCATGTGGGCACAATCATTCTAACAGTTCAGTGTGCACACCTCCATGTGGGCACACTCATTCTAACAGTTCAGTGTGCACACCTCCATGTGGGCACACTCATTCTAACAGTTCAGTGTGCACACCTCCATATGGACACACTCATTCTAACAGTTCAATGTGCACACCTCCATGTGGACACACTCATTCTAACAGTTCAGTGTGCACACCTCCATGTGCACACATTCATTCTAACAGTTCAGTGTGCACACCTCCATGTGGACACACACATTCTAACATTTCAGTGTGCCCACCTCCATGTGGACACACTCATTCTAACATTTCAGTGTGGACACCTCCACAGGGACACACTCATTCTAACAGTTCATTGTGCACACCTCCATGTGGACACAGTCATTCTAACAGTTCAGTGTGCACAACTCCATGTGGGCACACTCATTCTAACAGTTCAGTGTGCACACCTCCATGTGGCCACACTCATTCTAACAGTTCAGTGTGCACACCTCCATGTGGGCACACTCATTCTAACAGTTCAGTGTGCACACCTCCATGTGGGCACTCTCATTCTAACAGTTCAGTGTGCACACGTCCATGTGGGCACTCTCATTCTAACAGTTCAGTGTGCACACATCCATGTGGGCACACTCATTCTAACAGTTCAGTGTGCACACCTCCATGTGGACACACTCATTCTAACAGTTCAGTGTGCACACCTCCATGTGGACACACTCATTCTAACATTTCAGTGTGCACACCTCCATGTGGACAAATTCTACCACTTCGGTGTGCACACCTCCATGTGGACACACTCATTCTAACATTTCTGTGTGCACACCTCCACAGGGACACACTCATTCTAACAGTTCAGTGTGCACACCTCCATGTGGACATAATCATTCGAACAGTTCAGTGTGCACACCTCCACAGGGACACACTCATTCTAACAGTTCAGTGTTCACACCCTCATGTGGCCACATTCATTCTAACAATTCAGTGTGCACACTTCCACAGGGACACACTCATTCTAAAAGTTCAGTGTGCACACCTCCATGTGGACACACTCATTCTAACAGTTCAGTGTGCACTCCTCCATGTGGGCACACTCATTCTAACAGTTCAGTGTGCACAACTCCATGTGGACACACTCATTCTAACAGTTCAGTGTGCACACCTCCATGTGGACACACTCATTCTAACAGTTCAGTGTGCACACTTCCATGTGGACACACTCATTCTAACAGTTCAGTGTGCACACCTCCACAGGGATAATCTCATTCTAACAGCTCAGTGTGCACACCTCCATGTGGACACACTCATTCTAACAGTTCAGTGTGCACTCCTCCATGTGGGCACACTCATTCTAACAGTTCAGTGTGCACAACTCCATGTGGACACACTCATTCTAACAGTTCAGTGTGCACACCTCCATGTGGACACACTCATTCTAACAGTTCAGTGTGCACACTTCCATGTGGACACACTCATTCTAACAGTTCAGTGTGCACACCTCCATATGGACACACTCATTCTAACAGTTCAATGTGCACACCTCCATGTGGACACACTCATTCTAACAGTTCAGTGTGCACACCTCCATGTGGACAAATTCTAACAGTTCAGTGTGCACACCTCCATGTGGACACACTCATTCTAACAGTTCAGTGTGCACACCTCCATGTGGACACACTCAATCTAACATTTCAGTGTGCACACCTCCATGTGGACACAATCATTCTAACAGTTCAGTGTACACAACTCCATGTGGGCACAGTCATTCTAACAGTTCAGTGTGCACACCTCCATGTGGACACACTCATTCTAACAGTTCAGTGTGCACACCCACATGTGGGCAAACTCATTTTAACATTTCAGTGTGCACACCTCCATGTGGACACACTCATTCTAACAGTTCATTGTGCACACCTCCATGTGGGCACACTCATTCTAACAGTTCATTGTGCACACCTCAATGTGGACACACTCATTCTAACATTTCAGTGTGCACACCTCCATGTGGACAAATTCTAACAGTTCAGTGTGCACACCTCCATGTGGACACACTCATTCTAACATTTCAGTGTGCACACCTCCACAGGGACACACTCATTCTAACAGTTCAGTGTGCCCACCTCCATGTGGACACACTCATTCTAACAGTTCAGTGTGCACACCTCCATGTGGACACACTCATTCTAACAGTTCAGTGTGCACACCTCCATGTGGACACACTCATTCTAACAGTTCAGTTTGCACACCTCCATGTGGACACACACATTGTATCAGTTCAGTGTGCACAACTCCATGTGGACACACTCATTCTAAAAGTTCAGTGTGCACACCTCCATATTGAGAAATTCTAACACTTCGGTATGCACACCTCCATGTGGACACAATCATTCTAACAGTTCAGTGTGGACACCACCATGTGGGCACAGACATTTTAACAGTTCAGTGTGCACACCTCCATGTGGACACAATCATTCTAACAGTTCAGTGTGCACACCTCCATGTGGACACATTCTAACAGTTCAGTGTGCACACCTCCATGTGGACACACTCATTCTAACAGTTCAGTGTGCACACCTCCATGTGGGCACACTCATTCTAACAGTTCAGTGTGCACACCTCCATGTGGACACACTCATTCTTACAGTTCAGTGTGCACACCTCCATGTGGGCACACTCATTCTAACAGTTCATTGTGCACACCTCCATGTGGACACACATATTCTAACATTTCATTGTGCACACCTCCATGTTGACACACTCATTCTAACAGTTCAGTGTGCACAACTCCACAGGGACACACTAATTCTAACAGTTCAGTGTGCACACCTCCATGTGGGCACAGTCATTCTAACAATTCAATGTGCACACCTCCATGAGGACACAGTAATTCTAACAGTTCAGTGTGCACACCTACATGTGGGCACACTCATTCTAACAGTTCAGTGTTCACACCTCCATGTGGACACAGTCATTCTAACAGTTCAGTGTGCACAACACCATGTGGGCACACTCATTCTAACAGTTCAGTGTTCACACCTCCATGTGGACATACTCATTCTAACAGTTCAGTGTGCACACCTCCATGTGGACACACTCATTCTAACATTTCAGTGTGCACAACTCCATGTGGGCACAGTCATTCTAACAGTTCAGTGTGCACACCTCCATGTGGACACACTCATTCTAACATTTCAGTGTGCACACCTCCACAGGGACACACTCCTTCTAACAGTTCAGTGTGCACACCTCCATGATGACACACTCATTCTAACAGTTCAGTGTGCAACCTCCATGTGGGCACACTCATTCTAACAGTTCAGTGTGCACACCTCCATGTGGACACACTCATTCTAACATTTCAGTGTGCACACCTCCACAGGGACACACTCATTCTAACAGTTCAGTGTGCCCACCTCCATGTGGACACACTCATTCTAACAGTTCAGTGTGCACACCTCCATGTGGACACACTCATTCTAACAGTTCAGTGTGCACACCTCCATGTGGACACACTCATTCTAACAGTTCAGTTTGCACACCTCCATGTGGACACACACATTGTATCAGTTCAGTGTGCACAACTCCATGTGGACACACTCATTCTAAAAGTTCAGTGTGCACACCTCCATATGGAGAAATTCTAACACTTCGGTATGCATACCTCCATGTGGACACAATCATTCTAACAGTTCAGTGTGGACACCACCATGTGGGCACAGACATTTTAACAGTTCAGTGTGCACACCTCCATGTGGACACATTCTAACAGTTCAGTGTGCACACCTCCATGTGGACACACTCATTCTAACAGTTCAGTGTGCACACCTCCATGTGGGCACACTCATTCTAACAGTTCAGTGTGCACACCTCCATGTGGACACACTCATTCTTACAGTTCAGTGTGCACACCTCCATGTGGGCACACTCATTCTAACAGTTCATTGTGCACACCTCCATGTGGACACACATATTCTAACATTTCAGTGTGCACACCTCCATGTTGACACACTCATTCTAACAGTTCAGTGTGCACAACTCCACAGGGACACAGTAATTCTAACAGTTCAGTGTGCACACCTCCATGTGGGCACAGTCATTCTAACAATTCAATGTGCACACCTCCATGAGGACACAGTAATTCTAACAGTTCAGTGTGCACACCTCCATGTGGGCACACTCATTCTAACAGTTCAGTGTTCACACCTCCATGTGGACACAGTCATTCTAACAGTTCAGTGTGCACAACACCATGTGGGCACACTCATTCTAACAGTTCAGTGTTCACACCTCCATGTGGACATACTCATTCTAACAGTTCAGTGTGCACACCTCCATGTGGACACACTCATTCTAACAGTTCAGTGTGCACACCTCCATGTGGGCACACTCATTCTAACAGTTCAGTGTGCACACCTCCATGTGGACACACTCAATCTAACATTTCAGTGTGCACACCTCCATGTGGACAAATTCTAACAGTTCAGTGTGCACACCTCCATGTGGACACACTCATTCTAACATTTCAGTGTGCACACCTCCACAGGGACACACTCCTTCTAACAGTTCAGTGTGCACACCTCCATGATGACACACTCATTCTAACAGTTCAGTGTGCAACCTCCATGTGGGCACACTCATTCTAACAGTTCAGTGTGCACACCTCCATGTGGACACACTCATTCTAACATTTCAGTGTGCACACCTCCATGTGGGCACACTCATTCTAACAGTTCAGTGTGCACACCTCCATGTGGACACACTCATTCTAACAGTTCAGTGTGCAAACCTCCATGTGGACACACTCAATCTAACAGTTCAGTGTGCACACCTCCATGTGGACACAATCATTCTAACAGTTCAGTGTACACAACTCCATGTGGGCACAGTCATTCTAACAGTTCAGTGTGCACACCTCCATGTGGGCACACTCATTCTAACAGTTCAGTGTGCACACCTCCATGTGGACACACTCATTCTAACATTTCAGTGTGCACACCTCCATGTGGACAAATTCTAACAGTTCAGTGTGCACACCTCCATGTGGACACAATCATTCTAACATTTCAGTGTGCACACCTCCACAGGGACACACTCATTCTAACAGTTCAGTGTGCCCACCTCCATGTGGACACACTCATTCTAACAGTTCAGTGTGCACACCTCCATGTGGACACACTCATTCTAACAGTTCAGTGTGCACACCTCCATGTGGACACACTCATTCTAACAGTTCAGTTTGCACACCTCCATGTGGACACACACATTGTGTCAGTTCAGTGTGCACAACTCCATGTGGACACACTCATTCTAAAAGTTCAGTGTGCACACCTCCATATGGAGAAATTCTAACACTTCGGTATGCACACCTCCATGTGGACACAATCATTCTAACAGTTCAGTGTGGACACCACCATGTGGGCACAGACATTTTAACAGTTCAGTGTGCACACCTCCATGTGGACACAATCATTCTAACAGTTCAGTGTACACAACTCCATGTGGGCACACTCATTTTAACAGTTCAGTGTGCACACCTCCATGTGGACATAATCATTCGAACAGTTCAGTGTGCACACCTCCACAGGGACACACTCATTCTAACAGTTCAGTGTTCACACCCTCATGTGGACACAATCATTCTAACAGTTCAGTGTGCACACCTCCACAGGGACACACTCATTCTAAAAGTTCAGTGTGCACACCTCCATGTGGACACACTCATTCTAACAGTTCAGTGTGCACTCCTCCATGTGGGCACACTCATTCTAACAGTTCAGTGTGCACAACTCCATGTGGACACACTCATTCTAACAGTTCAGTGTGCACACCTCCATGTGGACACACTCATTCTAACAGTTCAGTGTGCACACTTCCATGTGGACACACTCATTCTAACAGCTCAGTGTGCACACCTCCATATGGACACACTCATTCTAACAGTTCAATGTGCACACCTCCATGTGGACACACTCATTCTAACAGTTCAGTGTGCACACCTCCATGTGGACAAATTCTAACAGTTCAGTGTGCACAACTCCATGTGGACACACTCATTCTAACATTTCAGTGTGCACACCTCCACAGGGACACACTCATTCTAACAGTTCAGTGTGCACACCTCCATGTGTACACACTCATTCTGACAGTTCAGTGTGCACACCTCCATGTGGCCACACTCATTCTAACATTTCAGTGTGCACACCTCCATGTGGGCACACTCATTCTAACAGTTCAGTGTGCACACCTCCATGTGGACACACTCATTCTAACAGTTCAGTGTGCACACCTCCATGTGGACACACTCAATCTAACAGTTCAGTGTGCACACCTCCATGTGGACACAATCATTCTAACAGTTCAGTGTGCACACCTCCATGTGGGCACACTCATTCTAACAGTTCAGTGTGCACACCTCCATGTGGACACACTCATTCTAACAGTTCAGTGTGCACACCCATATGTGGGCACACTCATTCTAACATTTCAGTGTGCACATCTCCATGTGGACACACTCATTCTAACAGTTCATTGTGCACACCTCCATGGGGGCACACTCATTCTAACAGTTCAGTGTGCACACCTCCATGTGCACACATTCATTCTAACAGTTCAGTGTGCACACCTCCATGTGGACACACACATTCTAACATTTCAGTGTGCCCACCTCCATGTGGACACACTCATTCTAACAGTTCAGTGTGCACACCTCCACAGGGACACACTCATTCTAACAGTTCATTGTGCACACCTCCATGTGGGCACACTCATTCTAACAGTTCAGTGTGCACACCTCCATGTGGGCACACTCATTCTAACAGTTCAGTGTGCACACCTCCATGTGGCCACACTCATTCTAACAGTTCAGTGTGCACACCTTCATGTGGGCACACTCATTCTAACAGTTCAGTGTGCACACCTCCATGTGGACACACTCATTCTAACAGTTCAGTGTGCACACATCCATGTGGGCACACTCATTCTAACAGTTCAGTGTGCACACCTCCATGTGGACACACTCATTCTAACAGTTCAGTGTGCACACCTCCATGTGGACACACTCATTCTAACAGTTCAGTGTGCACACCTCCATGTCTGCACACTCATTCTAACAGTTCAGTGTGCACACCTCCATGTGGGCACACTCATTCTAACAGTTCAGTGCGCACACCTCCATGTGGGCACACTCATTCTAACAGTTCAGTGTGCACACCTCCATGTGGACACACTCATTCTAACAGTTCAGTGTGCACACCTCCATCTGGACACACTCATTCTAACAGTTCAGTGTGCCCACCTCCATGTGGACAAATTCTAACACTTCGGTGTGCACACCTCTAAGTGGACACACTCATTCTAACATTTCAGTGTGCACACCTTCACAGGGACACACTCATTCTAACAGTTCAGTGTGCTCACCTCCATGTGGACATAATCATTCGAACAGTTCAGTGTGCACACCTCCACAGGGACACACTCATTCTAACAGTTCAGTGTTCACACCCTCATGTGGACACAATCATTCTAACAGTTCAGTGTGCACAACTCCACAGGGACACACTCATTCTAAAAGTTCAGTGTGCACACCTCCATGTGGACACACTCATTCTAACAGTTCAGTGTGCACACCTCCATGTGGGCACACTCATTCTAATAGTTCAGTGTGCACACCTCCATGTGGACACACTCATTCTAACAGTTCAGTGTTCACACCTCCATCTGGACACACTCATTCTAACAGTTCAGTGTGCACACCTCCATGTGGACAAATTCTAACACTTCGGTGGGCACACCTCTAAGTGGACACACTCATTCTAACATTTCAGTGTGCACACCTTCACAGGGACACACTCATTCTAACAGTTCAGTGTGCACACCTCCATGTGGACATAATCATTCGAACAGTTCAGTGTGCACACCTCCACAGGGACACACTCATTCTAACAGTTCAGTGTTCAAACCCTCATGTGGACACAATCATTCTAACAGTTCAGTGTGCACACCTCCACAGGGACACACTCATTCTAAAAGTTCAGTGTGCACACCTCCATGTGGACACACTCATTCTAACAGTTCAGTGTGCACACCTCCATGTGGGCACACTCATTCTAACAGTTCAGTGTGCACACCTCCATGTGGACACTCTCATTCTAACAGTTCAGTGTGCACACCTCCATGTGGGCACACTCATTCTAACAGTTCAGTGTGCACACCTCCATGTGGACACACTTATTCTAACAGTTAAGTGTGCACACCTCCATGTGGACACACTCATTCTAACAGTTCAGTGTGCACACCTCCATGTGGACACACTCATTCTAACAGTTCAGTGTGCACACCTCCATGTGGACACACTCATTCTAACAATTCAGTGTGCACAACTCCATGTGGACCCAGTCATTCTAACAGTTCAGTGTGCACACCTCCATGTGGGCACAATCATTCTAACAGTTCAGTGTGCACACCTCCATGTGGGCACACTCATTCTAACTGTTCAGTGTGCACACCTCCATGTGGGCACACTCATTCTAACAGTTCAGTGTGCACACCTCCATGGGGGCACACTCATTCTAACAGTTCACTGTGCACACCTCCATGTGGACACACTCATTCTAACAGTTCAGTGTGCACACCTCCATGTGGGCACACTCATTCTAACAGGTCAGTGTGCACACCTCCATGTGGGCACTCTCATTCTAACAGTTCAGTGTGCACACATCCATGTGGGCACACTCATTCTAACAGTTCAGTGTGCACACCTCCATGTGGACACACTCATTCTAACAGTTCAGTGTGCACACCTCCATGTCTGCACACTCATTCTAACAGTTCAGTGTGCACACCTCCATGTCTTCACACTCATTCTAACAGTTCAGTGTGCACACCTCCATGTGGGCACACTCATTCTAACAGTTCAGTGTGCACACCTCCATGTGGGCACACTCATTCTAACAGTTCAGTGTGCACACCTCCATGTGTACACGCTCATTCTAACAGTTCAGTGTGCACACCTCCATGTGGACACACTCATTCTAACAGTTCAGTGTGCACACCTCCATGTGGACAAATTCTAACACTTCGGTGTGCACACCTCTAAGTGGACACACTCATTCTAACATTTCAGTGTGCGCACCTTCACAGGGACACACTCATTCTAACAGTTCAGTGTGCACACCTCCATGTGGACATAATCATTCGAACAGTTCAGTGTGCACACCTCCACAGGGACACACTCATTCTAACAGTTCAGTGTTCACACCCTCATGTGGACACAATCATTCTAACAGTTCAGTGTGCACACCTCCACAGGGACACACTCATTCTAAAAGTTCAGTGTGCACACCTCCATGTGGACACACTCATTCTAACAGTTCAGTGTGCACACCTCCATGTGGGCACACTCATTCTAACAGTTCAGTGTGCACACCTCCATGTGGACACACTCATTCTAACAGTTAAGTGTGCACACCTCCATGTGGACACACTCATTCTAACAGTTCAGTGTGCACACCTCCATGTGGACACACTCATTCTAACAGTTCAGTGTGCACACCTCCATGTGGACACACTCATTCTAACAATTCAGTGTGCACAACTCCATGTGGACACAGTCATTCTAACAGTTCAGTGTGCACACCTCCATGTGGGCACAATCATTCTAACAGTTCAGTGTGCACACCTCCATGTGGGCACACTCATTCTAACAGTTCAGTGTGCACACCTCCATGTGGGCACACTCATTCTAACAGTTCAGTGTGCACACCTCCATGTGGACACACTCATTCTAACAGTTCAGTGTGCACACCTCCATGTGGACACACTCATTCTAACAGTTCAGTGTGCACACCTCCATGAGCACACATTCATTCTAACAGTTCAGTGTGCACACCTCCATGTGGACACACACATTCTAACATTTCAGTGTGCCCACCTCCATGTGGACACACTCATTCTAACATTTCAGTGTGGACACCTCCACAGGGACACACTCATTCTAACAGTTCATTGTGCACACCTCCATGTGGACACAGTCATTCTAACAGTTCAGTGTGCACAACTCCATGTGGGCACACTCATTCTAACAGTTCAGTGTGCACACCTCCATGTGGCCACACTCATTCTAACAGTTCAGTGTGCACACCTCCATGTGGGCACACTCATTCTAACAGTTCAGTGTGCACACCTCCATTTGGGCACTCTCATTCTAACAGTTCAGTGTGCACACGTCCATGTGGGCACTCTCATTCTAACAGTTCAGTGTGCACACATCCATGTGGGCACACTCATTCTAACAGTTCAGTGTGCACACCTCCATGTGGACACACTCATTCTAACAGTTCAGTGTGCACACCTCCATGTGGACACACTCATTCTAACAGTTCAGTGTGCACACCTCCATGTGGACAAATTCTACCACTTCGGTGTGCACACCTCCATGTGGACACACTCATTCTAACATTTCTGTGTGCACACCTCCACAGGGACACACTCATTCTAACAGTTCAGTGTGCACACCTCCATGTGGACATAATCATTCGAACAGTTCAGTGTGCACACCTCCACAGGGACACACTCATTCTAACAGTTCAGTGTTCACACCCTCATGTGGCCACATTCATTCTAACAATTCAGTGTGCACACTTCCACAGGGACACACTCATTCTAAAAGTTCAGTGTGCACACCTCCATGTGGACACACTCATTCTAACAGTTCAGTGTGCACTCATCCATGTGGGCACACTCATTCTAACAGTTCAGTGTGCACAACTCCATGTGGACACACTCATTCTAACAGTTCAGTGTGCACACCTCCATGTGGACACACTCATTCTAACAGTTCAGTGTGCACACTTCCATGTGGACACACTCATTCTAACAGTTCAGTGTGCACACCTCCACAGGGATAATCTCATTCTAACAGCTCAGTGTGCACACCTCCATGTGGACACACTCATTCTAACAGTTCAGTGTGCACTCCTCCATGTGGGCACACTCATTCTAACAGTTCAGTGTGCACAACTCCATGTGGACACACTCATTCTAACAGTTCAGTGTGCACACCTCCATGTGGACACACTCATTCTAACAGTTCAGTGTGCACACTTCCATGTGGACACACTCATTCTAACAGTTCAGTGTGCACACCTCCATATGCACACACTCATTCTAACAGTTCAATGTGCACACCTCCATGTGGACACACTCATTCTAACAGTTCAGTGTGCACACCTCCATGTGGACAAATTCTAACAGTTCAGTGTGCACACCTCCATGTGGACACACTCATTCTAACAGTTCAGTGTGCACACCTCCATGTGGACACACTCAATCTAACATTTCAGTGTGCACACCTCCATGTGGACACAATCATTCTAACAGTTCAGTGTACACAACTCCATGTGGGCACAGTCATTCTAACAGTTCAGTGTGCACACCTCCATGTGGACACACTCATTCTAACAGTTCAGTGTGCACACCCACATGTGGGCAAACTCATTCTAACATTTCAGTGTGCACACCTCCATGTGGACACACTCATTCTAACAGTTCATTGTGCACACCTCCATGTGGGCACACTCATTCTAACAGTTCATTGTGCACACCTCAATGTGGACACACTCATTCTAACATTTCAGTGTGCACACCTCCATGTGGACAAATTCTAACAGTTCAGTGTGCACACCTCCATGTGGACACACTCATTCTAACATTTCAGTGTGCACACCTCCACAGGGACACACTCATTCTAACAGTTCAGTGTGCCCACCTCCATGTGGACACACTCATTCTAACAGTTCAGTGTGCACACCTCCATGTGGACACACTCATTCTAACAGTTCAGTGTGCACACCTCCATGTGGACACACTCATTCTAATAGTTCAGTTTGCACACCTCCATGTGGACACACACATTGTATCAGTTCAGTGTGCACAACTCCATGTGGACACACTCATTCTAAAAGTTCAGTGTGCACACCTCCATATGGAGAAATTCTAACACTTCGGTATGCACACCTCCATGTGGACACAATCATTCTAACAGTTCAGTGTGGACACCACCATGTGGGCACAGACATTTTAACAGTTCAGTGTGCACACCTCCATGTGGACACAATCATTCTAACA
Source organism: Peromyscus eremicus (assembly GCF_949786415.1). Lineage (NCBI taxonomy): Eukaryota > Metazoa > Chordata > Mammalia > Rodentia > Cricetidae > Peromyscus > Peromyscus eremicus. Next base: position 326,663 of record NW_026734496.1, read on the forward strand.
GTTCAGTGTGCACACCTCCATGTGGACACATTCTAACAGTTCAGTGTGCACACCTCCATGTGGACACACTCATTCTAACAGTTCAGTGTGCACACCTCCATGTGGGCACACTCATTCTAACAGTTCAGTGTGCACACCTCCATGTGGACACACTCATTCTTACAGTTCAGTGTGCACACCTCCATGTGGGCACACTCATTCTAACAGTTCATTGTGCACACCTCCATGTGGACACACATATTCTAACATTTCATTGTGCACACCTCCATGTTGACACACTCATTCTAACAGTTCAGTGTGCACAACTCCACAGGGACACACTAATTCTAACAGTTCAGTGTGCACACCTCCATGTGGGCACAGTCATTCTAACAATTCAATGTGCACACCTCCATGAGGACACAGTAATTCTAACAGTTCAGTGTGCACACCTACATGTGGGCACACTCATTCTAACAGTTCAGTGTTCACACCTCCATGTGGACACAGTCATTCTAACAGTTCAGTGTGCACAACACCATGTGGGCACACTCATTCTAACAGTTCAGTGTTCACACCTCCATGTGGACATACTCATTCTAACAGTTCAGTGTGCACACCTCCATGTGGACACACTCATTCTAACATTTCAGTGTGCACAACTCCATGTGGGCACAGTCATTCTAACAGTTCAGTGTGCACACCTCCATGTGGACACACTCATTCTAACATTTCAGTGTGCACACCTCCACAGGGACACACTCCTTCTAACAGTTCAGTGTGCACACCTCCATGATGACACACTCATTCTAACAGTTCAGTGTGCAACCTCCATGTGGGCACACTCATTCTAACAGTTCAGTGTGCACACCTCCATGTGGACACACTCATTCTAACATTTCAGTGTGCACACCTCCACAGGGACACACTCATTCTAACAGTTCAGTGTGCCCACCTCCATGTGGACACACTCATTCTAACAGTTCAGTGTGCACACCTCCATGTGGACACACTCATTCTAACAGTTCAGTGTGCACACCTCCATGTGGACACACTCATTCTAACAGTTCAGTTTGCACACCTCCATGTGGACACACACATTGTATCAGTTCAGTGTGCACAACTCCATGTGGACACACTCATTCTAAAAGTTCAGTGTGCACACCTCCATATGGAGAAATTCTAACACTTCGGTATGCATACCTCCATGTGGACACAATCATTCTAACAGTTCAGTGTGGACACCACCATGTGGGCACAGACATTTTAACAGTTCAGTGTGCACACCTCCATGTGGACACATTCTAACAGTTCAGTGTGCACACCTCCATGTGGACACACTCATTCTAACAGTTCAGTGTGCACACCTCCATGTGGGCACACTCATTCTAACAGTTCAGTGTGCACACCTCCATGTGGACACACTCATTCTTACAGTTCAGTGTGCACACCTCCATGTGGGCACACTCATTCTAACAGTTCATTGTGCACACCTCCATGTGGACACACATATTCTAACATTTCAGTGTGCACACCTCCATGTTGACACACTCATTCTAACAGTTCAGTGTGCACAACTCCACAGGGACACAGTAATTCTAACAGTTCAGTGTGCACACCTCCATGTGGGCACAGTCATTCTAACAATTCAATGTGCACACCTCCATGAGGACACAGTAATTCTAACAGTTCAGTGTGCACACCTCCATGTGGGCACACTCATTCTAACAGTTCAGTGTTCACACCTCCATGTGGACACAGTCATTCTAACAGTTCAGTGTGCACAACACCATGTGGGCACACTCATTCTAACAGTTCAGTGTTCACACCTCCATGTGGACATACTCATTCTAACAGTTCAGTGTGCACACCTCCATGTGGACACACTCATTCTAACAGTTCAGTGTGCACACCTCCATGTGGGCACACTCATTCTAACAGTTCAGTGTGCACACCTCCATGTGGACACACTCAATCTAACATTTCAGTGTGCACACCTCCATGTGGACAAATTCTAACAGTTCAGTGTGCACACCTCCATGTGGACACACTCATTCTAACATTTCAGTGTGCACACCTCCACAGGGACACACTCCTTCTAACAGTTCAGTGTGCACACCTCCATGATGACACACTCATTCTAACAGTTCAGTGTGCAACCTCCATGTGGGCACACTCATTCTAACAGTTCAGTGTGCACACCTCCATGTGGACACACTCATTCTAACATTTCAGTGTGCACACCTCCATGTGGGCACACTCATTCTAACAGTTCAGTGTGCACACCTCCATGTGGACACACTCATTCTAACAGTTCAGTGTGCAAACCTCCATGTGGACACACTCAATCTAACAGTTCAGTGTGCACACCTCCATGTGGACACAATCATTCTAACAGTTCAGTGTACACAACTCCATGTGGGCACAGTCATTCTAACAGTTCAGTGTGCACACCTCCATGTGGGCACACTCATTCTAACAGTTCAGTGTGCACACCTCATTGTGGACACACTCATTCTAACATTTCAGTGTGCACACCTCCATGTGGACAAATTCTAACTGTTCAGTGTGCACACCTCCATGTGGACACAATCATTCTAACATTTCAGTGTGCACACCTCCACAGGGACACACTCATTCTAACAGTTCAGTGTGCCCACCTCCATGTGGACACACTCATTCTAACAGTTCAGTGTGCACACCTCCATGTGGACACACTCATTCTAACAGTTCAGTGTGCACACCTCCATGTGGACACACTCATTCTAACAGTTCAGTTTGCACACCTCCATGTGGACACACACATTGTGTCAGTTCAGTGTGCACAACTCCATGTGGACACACTCATTCTAAAAGTTCAGTGTGCACACCTCCATATGGAGAAATTCTAACACTTCGGTATGCACACCTCCATGTGGACACAATCATTCTAACAGTTCAGTGTGGACACCACCATGTGGGCACAGACTTTTTAACAGTTCAGTGTGCACACCTCCATGTGGACACAATCATTCTAACAGTTCAGTGTGCACACCTCCATGTGGACACATTCTAACAGTTCAGTGTGCACACCTCCATGTGGACACACTCATTCTAACAGTTCAGTGTGCACACCTCCATGTGGGCACACTCATTCTAACAGTTCAGGGTGCACACCTCCATGTGGACACACTCATTCTAACAGTTCAGTGTGCACACCTCCATGTGGACACACTCAATCTAACAGTTCAGTGTGCACACCTCCATGTGGACACAATCATTCTAACAGTTCAGTGTACACAACTCCATGTGGGCACACTCATTTTAACAGTTCAGTGTGCACACCTCCATGTGGACACACTCATTCTTACAGTTCAGTATGCACACCTCCATGTGGGCACACTCATTCTAACAGTTCATTGTGCACACCTCCATGTGGACACACACATTCTAACATTTCAGTGTGCACACCTCCATGTTGACACACTCATTCTAACAGTTCAGTGTGCACAACTCCACAGGGACACACTAATTCTAACAGTTCAGTATGCACACCTCCATGTGGGCACAGTCATTCTAACATTTCAATGTGCACACCTCCATGAGGACACAGTAATTCTAACAGTTCAGTGTGCACACCTCCATGTGGGCACACTCATTCTAACAGTTCAGTGTTCACACCTCCATGTGGACACAGTCATTCTAACAGTTCAGTGTGCACAACACCATGTGGGCACACTCATTCTAACAGTTCAGTGTGCACACCTCCATGTGGACATACTCATTCTAACAGTTCAGTGTGCACACCTCCATGTGGACACACTCATTCTAACAGTTCAGTGTGCACACCTCCATGTGGGCACACTCATTCTAACAGTTCAGTGTGCACACCTCCATGTGGACACACTCATTCTAACATTTCAGTGTGCACACCTCCATGTGGACAAATTCTAACAGTTCAGTGTGCACACCTCCATGTGGACACACTCATTCTAACATTTCAGTGTGCACACCTCCACAGGGACACACTCCTTCTAACAGTTCAGTGTGCACACCTCCATGTGGACACACTCATTCTAACAGTTCAGTGTGCATACCTCCATGTGGACACACTCATTCTAACAGTTCAAAGTGCACACCTCCATGTGGACACAGTCATTCTAAGAGTTCAGTGTGCACACCTCCATGGGGACACACTCATTCTAACAGTTCAGTGTGCACACCTCCATGTGGGCACACTCACTCTAACAGGTCAGTGTGCACAACTCCATGTGGGCACACTCATTCTAACAGTTCAGTGTGCACACGTCCATGTGGACACACTCATTCTAACAGTTCAATGTGCACACCTCCATGTGGACAAATTCTAACACTTCGGTGTGCACACCTCCATGTGGACACAATCATTCTAACAGTTCAGTGTGTACACCTCCATGTGGTCACAGACATTTTAACAGTTCAGTGTGCACACCTCCATGTGGACACAATCATTCTAACAGTTCAGTGTGCACACCTCCATGTGGACACATTCTAACAGTTCAGTGTGCACACCTCCATGTGGACACACTCATTCTAACATTTCAGTGTGCACACCTCCACAGGGACACACTCATTCTAACAGTTCAGTGTGCCCACCTCCATGTAGACACACTCATTCTAACAGTTCAGTGTGCACACCTCCATGTGGACACACTCATTCTAACAGTTCAGTGTGCACACCTCCATGTGGACACACTCATTCTAACAGTTCAGTTTGCACACCTCCATGTGGACACACACATTGTATCAGTTCAGTGTGCACAACTCCATGTGGACACACTCATTCTAAAAGTTCAGTGTGCACACCTCCATATGGAGAAATTCTAACACTTCGGTATGCACACCTCCATGTGGACACAATCATTCTAACAGTTCAGTGTGGACACCACCATGTGGGCACAGACATTTTAACAGTTCAGTGTGCACACCTCCATGTGGACACAATCATTCTAACAGTTCAGTGTGCACACCTCCATGTGGACACATTCTAACAGTTCAGTGTGCACACCTCCATGTGGACACACTCATTCTAACAGTTCAGTGTGCACACCTCCATGTGGGCACACTCATTCTAACAGTTCAGTGTGCACACCTCCATGTGGACACACTCATTCTTACAGTTCAGTGTGCACACCTCCATGTGGGCACACTCATTCTAACAGTTCATTGTGCACACCTCCATGTGGACACACTCATTCTAACAGTTCAGTGTGCACACCTCCATGTGGGCACACTCATTCTAACAGATCAGTGTGCACACCTCCATGTGGGCACACTCATTGTAACAGTTCAGTGTGCACACCTCCACAGGGACACACTCATTCTAACAGTTCAGTGTGCACACCTCCATGTGGGCACAGTCATTTTAACAGTTCAGTGTGCACAACTCCATGTGGACACAATCATTCTAACAGTCCAGTGTGCACACCTCCATGTGGACACATTCTAACAGTTCAGTTTGCACACCTCCACAGTGACACACTCATTTTAACAGTTCAGTGGGCACACCTCCATGTGGACATAATCATTCTATCAGTTCACTGTGCACACCTCCACAGGGACACACTCATTCTAACAGTTCAGTGTTTTCACCTGCATGTGGACACAATCATTCTAACAGTTCAGTGTGCACACCTCCACAGGGACACACTCATTCTAACAGTTCAGTGTGCACACCTCCATGTGGACACACTCATTCTAACAGTTCAGTGTGCACACCTCATGTGGACACAGTCATTCTAACAGTTCAGTGTGCAAAACTCCATGTGGGCACACTCATTCTAACAGTTCAGTGTGCACACCTCCATGTGGACACACTCTTTCTAACAGTTCAGTGTGCACACGTCCATGTGGGCACACTCATTCTAACAGATCAGTGTGCACACCTCCATGTGGGCACACTCATTCTAACAGTTCAGTGTGCACACCTCCACAGGGACACACTCATTCTAACAGTTCAGTGTGCACACCTCCATGTGGGCACAGACATTTTAACAGTTCAGTGTGCACACCTCCATGTGGACACAATCATTCTAACATTTCAGTGTGCACACCTCCATGTGGACACATTCTAACAGTTCAGTTTGCACACCTCCACAGGGACACACTCATTCTAACAGTTCAGTGGGCACACCTCCATGTGGACATAATCATTCTAACAGTTCACTGTGCACACCTCCACAGGGACACACTCATTCTAACAGTTCAGTGTGCACACCTCCATGTGGACACACTCATTCTAACAGTTCAAAGTGCACACCACCATGTGGACACAGTCACTCTAACAGTTCAGTGTGCACACCTCCATGTGGACACACTCATTCTAACAGTTCAGTGTGCACACCTCCATGTGGGCACACTCATTCCAACAGTTCCTTGTGTACACCTCCATGTGGACACAGTCATTCTAACAGTTCAGTGTGCAAACCTCCATGTGGACACACTCATTCTAACAGTTCATTGTGCAAAACTCCATGTGGGCACACTCATTCTAACAGTTCAGTGTGCACACCCCCATGTGGACACTGTCATTCTAACAGTTCAGTGTGCAAAACTCCACGTGGGCACACTCATTCTAACAGTTCAGTGTGCACACCTCCATGTGGACACACTCATTCTAACAGTTCAGAGTGCACACCTCCATGTGGGCACACTCATTCTAACAGAACAGTGTGCAAAACTCCATGTGGGCACACTCATTCTAACAATTCAGTGTTCACACCTCCACAGGGACACACTCATTCTAACAGTTCAGTGTGCACACCTCCATGTGGACAAACTCATTCTAACAGTTCAGTGTGCACACCTCCATGTGGACACACTCATTCTAACAGTTCATTGTGCACACCTCCATGTGGACACACTCATTCTAACAGTTCAGTGTGCACACCTCCATGGGGGCACACTCATTCTAACAGATCAGTGTGCACACCTCCATGTGGGCACACTCATTGTAACAGTTCAGTGTGCACACCTCCACAGGGACACACTCATTCTAACAGTTCAGTGTGCACACCTCCATGTGGGCACAGTCATTTTAACAGTTCAGTGTGCACAACTCCATGTGGAAACAATCATTCTAACAGTCCAGTGTGCACACCTCCATGTGGACACATTCTAACAGTTCAGTTTGCACACCTCCACAGTGACACACTCATTTTAACAGTTCAGTGGGCACACCTCCATGTGGACATAATCATTCTAACAGTTCACTGTGCACACCTTCACAGGGACACACTCATTCTAACAGTTCAGTGTTTTCACCTGCATGTGGACACAATCATTCTAACAGTTCAGTGTGCACACCTCCACAGGGACACACTCATTCTAACAGTTCAGTGTGCACACCTCCATGTGGACACACTCATTCTAACCGTTCAGTGTGCACACCTGCATGTGGACACAATCATTCTAACAGTTCAGTGTGCACACCTCCACAGGGACACATTCATTCTAACAGTTCAGTGTGCACACCTCCATGTGGACACACTCATTCTAACAGTTCAGTGTGCACACCTGCATGTGGACACACTCATTCTAACAGTTCAGTGTTCACACCTCCACAGGGACACACTCATTCTAACAGTTCAGTGTGCACACCTCCATGTGGACACACTCATTCTAACAGTTCAGTGTGCACACCTCCATGTGGGCACACTCATTCTCACAGTTCAGTGTGCACACCTTCATGTGGACACACTCATTCTAACAGTTCAGTGTGCACACCTCCATGTGGACACACTCAATCTAACAGTTCAGTGTGCACACCTCCATGTGGACACACTCATTCTAACAGTTCAGTGTACACAACTCCATGTGGGCACACTCATTCTAACAGTTCAGTGTGCAAAACTCCATGTGGGCACACTCATTCTAACAGTTCAGTGTGCACACCTCCATGTGGACACTGTCATTCTAACAGTTCATTGTGCAAAACTCCATGTGGGCACACTCATTCTAACAGTTCAGTGTGCACACCTCCATGTGGACACACTCATTCTAACAGTTCAGAGTGCACACCTCCATGTGGGCACACTCATTCTAACAGATCAGTGTGCAAAACGCCATGTGGGCACACTCATTCTAACAATTCAGTGTTCACACCTCCACAGGGACCCACTCATTCTAACAGTTCAGTGTGCACACCTCCATGTGGACAAACTCATTCTAACAGTTCAGTGTGCACACCTCCATGTGGACACACTCATTCTAACAGTTCATTGTGCACACCTCCATGTGGACACACTCATTCTAACAGTTCAGTGTGCACACCTCCATGTGGGCACACTCATTCTAACAGATCAGTGTGCACACCTCCATGTGGGCACACTCATTGTAACAGTTCAGTGTGCACACCTCCACAGGGACACACTCATTCTAACAGTTCAGTGTGCACACCTCCATGTGGGCACAGTCATTTTAACAGTTCAGTGTGCACAACTCCATGTGGACACAATCATTCTAACAGTCCAGTGTGCACACCTCCATGTGGACACATTCTAACAGTTCAGTTTGCACACCTCCACAGTGACACACTCATTTTAACAGTTCAGTGGGCACACCTCCATGTGGACATAATCATTCTAACAGTTCACTGTGCACACCTCCACAGGGACACACTCATTCTAACAGTTCAGTGTTTTCACCTGCATGTGGACACAATCATTCTAACAGTTCAGTGTGCACACCTCCACAGGGACACACTCATTCTAACAGTTCAGTGTGCACACCTCCATGTGGACACACTCATTCTGACAGTTCAGTGTGCACACCTCATGTGGACACAGTCATTCTAACAGTTCAGTGTGCAAAACTCCATGTGGGCACACTCATTCTAACAGTTCAGTGTGCACACCTCCATGTGGACACACTCTTTCTAACAGTTCAGTGTGCACACGTCCATGTGGGCACACTCATTCTAACAGATCAGTGTGCACACCTCCATGTGGGCACACTCATTCTAACAGTTCAGTGTGCACACCTCCACAGGGACACACTCATTCTAACAGTTCAGTGTGCACACCTCCATGTGGGCACAGACATTTTAACAGTTCAGTGTGCACACCTCCATGTGGACACAATCATTCTAACAGTTCAGTGTGCACACCTCCATGTGGACACATTCTAACAGTTCAGTTTGCACACCTCCACAGGGACACACTCATTCTAACAGTTCAGTGGGCACACCTCCATGTGGACATAATCATTCTAACAGTTCACTGTGCACACCTCCACAGGGACACACTCATTCTAACAGTTCAGTGTGCACACCTCCATGTGGACACACTCATTCTAACAGTTCAGTGTGCACACCTCCATGTGGACACACTCATTCTAACAGTTCAAAGTGCACACCACCATGTGGACACAGTCACTCTAACAGTTCAGTGTGCAAACCTCCATGTGGACACACTCATTCTAACAGTTCAGTGTGCACACCTCCATGTGGGCACACTCATTCTAACAGTTCAGTGTGCACACCTCCATGTGGACACAGTCATTCTAACAGTTCAGTGTGCAAACCTCCAGGTGGACACACTCATTCTAACAGTTCAGTGTGCAAAACTCCATGTGGGCACACTCATTCTAACAGTTCAGTGTGCACACCTCCATGTGGACACTGTCATTCTAACAGTTCAGTGTGCAAAACTCCATGTGGGCACACTCATTCTAACAGTTCAGTGTGCACACCTCCATGTGGAAACACTCATTCTAACAGTTCAGAGTGCACACCTCCATGTGGGCACACTCATTCTAACAGATCAGTGTGCAAAACTCCATGTGGGCACACTCATTCTAACAATTCAGTGTTCACACCTCCACAGGGACACACTCATTCTAACAGTTCAGTGTGCACACCTCCATGTGGACAAACTCATTCTAACAGTTCAGTGTGCACACCTCCATGTGGACACACTCATTCTAACAGTTCATTGTGCACACCTCCATGTGGACACACTCTTTCTAACAGTTCAGTGTGCACACCTCCATGTGGGCACACTCATTCTAACAGATCAGTGTGCACACCTCCATGTGGGCACACTCATTGTAACAGTTCAGTGTGCACACCTCCACAGGGACACACTCATTCTAACAGTTCAGTGTGCACACCTCCATGTGGGCACAGTCATTTTAACAGTTCAGTGTGCACAACTCCATGTGGACACAATCATTCTAACAGTCCAGTGTGCACACCTCCATGTGGACACATTCTAACAGTTCAGTTTGCACACCTCGACAGTGACACACTCATTTTAACAGTTCAGTGGGCACACCTCCATGTGGACATAATCATTCTAACAGTTCACTGTGCACACCTTCACAGGGACACACTCATTCTAACAGTTCAGTGTGCACACCTCCATGTGGACACACTCATTCTAACAGTTCAGTGTGCACACCTGCATGTGGACACAATCATTCTAACAGTTCAGTGTGCACACCTCCACAGGGACACATTCATTCTAACAGTTCAGTGTGCACACCTCCATGTGGACACACTCATTCTAACAGTTCAGTGTGCACACCTGCATGTGGACACACTAATTCTAACAGTTCAGTGTTCACACCTCCACAGGGACACACTCATTCTAACAGTTCAGTGTGCACACCTCCATGTGGACACACTCATTCTAACAGTTCAGTGTGCACACCTCCATGTGGGCACACTCATTCTCACAGTTCAGTGTGCACACCTTCATGTGGACACACTCATTCTAACAGTTCAGTGTGCACACCTCCATGTGGACACACTCAATCTAACAGTTCACTGTGCACACCTCCATGTGGACACAATCATTCTAACAGTTCAGTGTACACAACTCCATGTGGGCACACTCATTCTAACAGTTCAGTGTGCACACCTCCATGTGGACACACTCATTCTAACAGTTCAGTGTGCACACCTCCATGTGGGCACACTCATTCTAACAGTTCAGTGTGCACACCTCCATGTGGACACACACATTCTAACATTTCAGTGTGCACACCTCCATGTTGACACACTCATTCTAACAGTTCAGTGTGCACAACTCCACAGGGACACACTAATTCTAACAGTTCAGTGTGCACACCTCCATGTGGGCACAGTCATTCTAATAGTTCATGTGCACACCTCCATGTGGACACAGTCATTCTATTAGTTTAGTGTGCACACCTCCATGTGGGCACACTCATTCTAACAGTTCAGTGTGCACACGTCCATGTGGACACAGTCATTCTAACAGTTCAGTGTGCACAACACCATGTGGGCACACTCATTCTAACAGTTCAGTGTGCACACCTCCATGGGGACACACTCATTCTAACAGTTCAGTGTGCACACCTCCATGTGGACACACTCATTCTAACAGTTCAGTGTGCAAAACTCCATGTGGGCACACTCATTCTAACAGTTCAGTGTGCACACCTCCATGTGGACACACTCATTCTAACAGTTCAGAGTGCACACCTCCATGTGGGCACACTCATTCTAACAGATCAGTGTGCAAAACTCCATGTGGGCACACTCATTCTAACAATTCAGTGTTCACACCTCCACAGGGACACACTCATTCTAACAGTTCAGTGTGCACACCTCCATGTGGACAAACTCATTCTAACAGTTCAGTGTGCACACCTCCATGTGGACACACTCATACTAACAGTTCATTGTGCACACCTCCATGTGGACACACTCATTCTAACAGTTCAGAGTGCACACCTCCATGTGGGCACACTCATTCTAACAGATCAGTGTGCACACCTCCATGTGGGCACACTCATTGTAACAGTTCAGGGTGCACACCTCCACAGGTACACACTCATTCTAACAGTTCAGTGTGCACACCTCCATGTGGGCACAGTCATTTTAACAGTTCAGTGTGCACAACTCCATGTGGACACAATCATTCTAACAGTCTGGTGTGCACACCTCCATGTGGACACATTCTAACAGTTCAGTTTGCACACCTCCACAGTGACACACTCATTTTAAGAGTTCAGTGGGCACACCTCCATGTGGACATAATCATTCTAACAGTTCACTGTGCACACCTCCACAGGGACACACTCATTCTAACAGTTCAGTGTTTTCACCTGCATGTGGACACAATCATTCTAACAGTTCAGTGTGCACACCTCCACAGGGACACACTCATTCTAACAGTTCAGTGTGCACACCTCCATGTGGACACACTCATTCTAACAGTTCAGTGTGCACACCTCATGTGGACACAGTCATTCTAACAGTTCAGTGTGCAAAACTCCATGTGGGCACACTCATTCTAACAGTTCAGTGTGCACACCTCCATGTGGATACACTCTTTCTAACAGTTCAGTGTGCACACGTCCATGTGGGCACACTCATTCTAACAGATCAGTATGCACACCTCCATGTGGGCACACTCATTCTAACAGTTCAGTGTGCACACCTCCACAGGGACACACTCATTCTAACAGTTCAGTGTGCACACCTCCATGTGGGCACAGACATTTTAACAGTTCAGTGTGCACACCTCCATGTGGACACAATCATTCTAACAGTTCAGTGTGCACACCTCCATGTGGACACATTCTAACAGTTCAGTTTGCACACCTCCACAGGGACACACTCATTCTAACAGTTCAGTGGGCACACCTCCATGTGGACATAATCATTCTAACAGTTCACTGTGCACACCTCCACAGGGACACACTCATTCTAACAGTTCAGTGTGCACACCTCCATGTGGACACACTCATTCTAACAGTTCAGTGTGCACACCTCCATGTGGACACACTCATTCTAACAGTTCAGTGCACACCTCCATGTGGGCACAATCATTCTAACAGTTCAGTGTGCACACCTCCACAGGGACACACTCATTCTAACAGTTCAGTGTGCACACCTCCATATGGACACACTCATTCTAACAGTTCAGTGTGCACACCTGCATGTGGACACACTCATTCTAACAGTTCAGTGTTCACACCTCCACAGGGACACACTCATTCTAACAGTTCAGTGTGCACACCTCCATGTGCACACACTCATTCTAACAGTTCAGTGTGCACACCTCCATGTGGGCACACTCATTCTCACAGTTCAGTGTGCACACCTTCATGTGGACACACTCATTCTAACAGTTCAGTGTGCACACCTCCATGTGGACACACTCAATCTAACATTTCAGTGTGCACACCTCCATGTGTACACAATCATTCTAACAGTTCAGTGTACACAACTCCATGTGGGCACACTCATTCTAACAGTTCAGTGTGCACACCTCCATGTGGACACACTCATTCTAACAGTTCAGTGTGCACACCTCCATGTGGGCACACTCATTCTAACAGTTCAGTGTGCACACCTCCATGTGGGCACACTCATTCTAACAGTTCAGTGTGCACACCTCCATGTGGACACACTCATTCTAACATTTCAGTGTGCACACCTCCATGTGGACACACTCATTCTAACAGTTCAGTGTGCACACCACCATGTGGACACAGTCACTCTAACAGTTCAGTGTGCACACCTCCATGTGGACACAATCATTCTAACAGTTCAGTGTGCACACCTCCATGTGGGCACACTCATTCCAACAGTTCTGTGTGTACACCTCCATGTGGACACACTCATTCTAACAGTTCAGTGTGCAAACCTCCATGTGGACACACTCATTCTAACAGTTCAGTGTGCAAAACTCCATGTGGGCACACTCATTCTAACAGTTCAGTGTGCACACCTCCATGTGGACACTGTCATTCTAACAGTTCAGTGTGCAAAACTCCATGTGGGCACACTCATTCTAACAGTTCAGTGTGCACACCTCCATGTGGACACACTCATTCTAACAGTTCAGAGTGCACACCTCCATGTGGGCACACTCATTCTAACAGATCAGTGTGCAAAACTCCATGTGGGCACACTCATTCTAACAATTCAGTGTTCACACCTCCACAGGGACACACTCATTCTAACAGTTCAGTGTGCACACCTCCATGTGGACACACTCATTCTACCCGTTCAGTGTGCACACCTCCATGTGGACACACTCATTCTAACAGTTCATTGTGCACACCTCCATGTGGACACACTCATTCTAACAGTTCAGTGTGCACACCTCCACAGGGATACACTCATTCTAACAGTTCAGTGGGCACACCTCCATGTGGACACACTCATTCTAACAGTTCAGTGTGCACACCTCCATGTGGGCACACTCATTCTAACAGATCAGTGTGCACACCTCCATGAGGGCACACTCATTGTAACAGTTCAGTGTGCACACCTCCATGTGGACAAAATCATTCTAACAGTTCAGTGTGCACACCTCCATGTGGACACATTCTAACAGTTCAGTTTGCACACCTCCACAGGGACACACTTATTCTAACAGTTCAGTGGGCACACCTCCATGTGGACATAATCATTTTAACAGTTCACTGTGCACACCTCCACAGGGACACACTCATTCTAACAGTTCAGTGTGCACACCTCCATGTGGACACACTCATTCTAACAGTTCAGTGTGCACACCTCATGTGGACACAGTCATTCTAACAGTTCAGTGTGCAAAACTCCATGTGGGCACACTCATTCTAACAGTTCAGTGTGCACACCTCCATGTGGACACACTCATTCTAACAGTTCAGAGTGCACACCTCCATGTGGGCACACTCATTCTAACAGATCAGTGTGCAAAACTCCATGTGGGCACACTCATTCTAACAATTCAGTGTTCACACCTCCACAGGGACACACTCATTCTAACAGTTCAGTGTGCACACCTCCATGTGGACAAACTCATTCTAACAGTTCAGTGTGCACACCTCCATGTGGACACACTCATTCTAACAGTTCATTGTGCACACCTCCATGTGGACACACTCATTCTAACAGTTCAGTGTGCACACCTCCATGTGGGCACACTCATTCTAACAGATCAGTGTGCACACCTCCATGTGGGCACACTCATTGTAACAGTTCAGGGTGCACACCTCCACAGGTACACACTCATTCTCACAGTTCAGTGTGCACACCTCCATGTGGGCACAGTCATTTTAACAGTTCAGTGTGCACAACTCCATGTGGACACAATCATTCTAACAGTCTGGTGTGCACACCTCCATGTGGACACATTCTAACAGTTCAGTTTGCACACCTCCACAGTGACACACTCATTTTAAGAGTTCAGTGGGCACACCTCCATGTGGACATAATCATTCTAACAGTTCACTGTGCACACCTCCACAGGGACACACTCATTCTAACAGTTCAGTGTTTTCACCTGCATGTGGACACAATCATTCTAACAGTTCAGTGTGCACACCTCCACAGGGACACACTCATTCTAACAGTTCAGTGTGCACACCTCCATGTGGACACACTCATTCTAACAGTTCAGTGTGCACACCTCCATGTGGGCACACTCATTCTCACAGTTCAGTGTGCACACCTTCATGTGGACACACCCAATCTAACAGTTCAGTGTGCACACCTCCATGTGAACACAATCATTCTAACAGTTCAGTGTGCACACATCCATGTGGACACACTCATTCTAACAGTTCAGTGTGCACACCTCCATGTGGACACACTCATTCTAACAGTTCAGTGTGCACACATCCATGTGGACACACTCATTCTAACAGTTCAGTGTGCACACCTCCATGTGGGCACACTCATTCCAACAGTTCCGTGTGTACACCTCCATGTGGACACAGTCATTCTAACAGTTCAGTGTGCAAACCTCCATGTGGACACACTCATTCTAACAGTTCAGTGTACACAACTCCATGTGGGCACACTCATTCTAACAGTTCAGTGTGCACACCTCCATGTGGACACTGTCATTCTAACAGTTCAGTGTGCAAAACTCCATGTGGGCACACTCATTCTAACAGTTCAGTGTGCACACCTCCATGTGGACACACTCATTCTAACAGTTCAGAGTGCACACCTCCATGTGGGCACACTCATTCTAACAGATCAGTGTGCAAAACTCCATGTGGGCACACTCATTCTCACAATTCAGTGTTCACACCTCCACAGGGACACACTCATTCTAACAGTTCAGTGTGCACACCTCCATGTGGAAAAACTCATTCTAACAGTTCATTGTGCACACCTCCATGTGGACACACTCATTGTAACAGTTCAGTGTGCACACCTCCATGTGGGCACACTCATTCTAACAGATCAGTGTGCACACCTCCATGTGGGCACACTCATTGTAACAGTTCAGTGTGCACACCTCCACAGGGACACACTCATTCTAACAGTTCAGTGTGCACACCTCCATGTGGGCACAGACATTTTAACAGTTCAGTGTGCACACCTCCATGTGGACACAATCATTCTAACAGTTCAGTGTGCACACCTCCATGTGGACACATTCTAACAGTTCAGTTTGCACACCTCCACAGGGACACACTCATTCTAACAGTTCAGTGGGCACACCTCCATGTGGACATAATCATTCTAACAGTTCACTGTGCACACCTCCACAGGGACACACTCATTCTAACAGTTCAGTGTGCACACCTGCATGTGGACACAATCATTCTAACAGTTCAGTGTGCACACCTCCACAGGGACACACTCATTCTAACAGTTCAGTGTGCACACCTCCATGTGGACACACTCATTCTAACAGTTCAGTGTGCACACCTGCATGTGGACACACTCATTCTAACAGTTCAGTGTTCACACCTCCACAGGGACACACTCATTCTAACAGTTCAGTGTGCACACCTCCATGTGGACACACTCATTCTAACAGTTCAGTGTGCACACCTCCTGTGGGCACACTCATTCTCACAGTTCAGTGTGCACACCTTCATGTGGACACATTCTAACAGTTCAGTTTGCACACCTCCACAGGGACACACTCATTCTAACAGTTCAGTGTGCAAACCTCCATGTGGACACACTCATTCTAACAGTTCAGTGTACACAACTCCATGTGGGCACACTCATTCTAACAGTTCAGTGTGCACACCTCCATGTGGACACTGTCATTCTAACAGTTCAGTGTGCAAAACTCCATGTGGGCACACTCATTCTAACTGTTCAGTGTGCACACCTCCATGTGGACACACTCATTCTAACAGTTCAGAGTGCACACCTCCATGTGGGCACACTCATTCTAACAGATCAGTGTGCAAAACTCCATGTGGGCACACTCATTCTCACAATTCAGTGTTCACACCTCCACAGGGACACACTCATTCTAACTGTTCAGTGTGCACACCTCCATGTGGAAAAACTCATTCTAACAGTTCATTGTGCACACCTCCATGTGGACACACTCATTGTAACAGTTCAGTGTGCACACCTCCATGTGGGCACACTCATTCTAACAGATCAGTGTGCACACCTCCATGTGGGCACACTCATTGTAACAGTTCAGTGTGCACACCTCCACAGGGACACACTCATTCTAACAGTTCAGTGTGCACACCTCCATGTGGGCACAGACATTTTAACAGTTCAGTGTGCACACCTCCATGTGGACACAATCATTCTAACAGTTCAGTGTGCACACCTCCATGTGGACACATTCTAACAGTTCAGTTTGCACACCTCCACAGGGACACACTCATTCTAACAGTTCAGTGGGCACACCTCCATGTGGACATAATCATTCTAACAGTTCACTGTGCACACCTCCACAGGGACACACTCATTCTAACAGTTCAGTGTGCACACCTGCATGTGGACACAATCATTCTAACAGTTCAGTGTGCACACCTCCACAGGGACACACTCATTCTAACAGTTCAGTGTGCACACCTCCATGTGGACACACTCATTCTAACAGTTCAGTGTGCACACCTGCATGTGGACACACTCATTCTAACAGTTCAGTGTTCACACCTCCACAGGGACACACTCATTCTAACAGTTCAGTGTGCACACCTCCATGTGGACACACTCATTCTAACAGTTCAGTGTGCACACCTCCTGTGGGCACACTCATTCTCACAGTTCAGTGTGCACACCTTCATGTGGACACACTCATTCTAACAGTTCAGTGTGCACACCTCCATGTGGACACACTCAATCTAACAGTTCAGTGTGCACACCTCCATGTGGACACACTCATTCTAACAGTTCAAAGTGCACACGTCCATGTGGACACAGTCACTCTAACAGTTCAGTGTGCACACCTCCATGTGGACAAAATCATTCTAACAGTTCAGTGTGCACACCTCCATGTGGGCACACTCATTCCAACAGTTCCGTGTGTACACCTCCATGTGGACACAGTCATTCTAACAGTTCAGTGTGCAAACCTCCATGTGGACACACTCATTCTAACAGTTCAGTGTGCAAAACTCCATGTGGGCACACTCATTCTAACAGTTCAGTGTGCACACCTCCATGTGGACACTGTCATTCTAACAGTTCAGTGTGCAAAACTCCATGTGGGCACACTCATTCTAACAGTTAAGTGTGCACACCTCCATGTGGACACACTCATTCTAACAGTTCAGAGTGCACACCTCCATGTGGGCACACTCATTCTAACAGATCATTGTGCAAAACTCCATGTGGGCACACTCATTCTAACAATTCAGTGTTCACACCTCCACAGGGACACACTCATTCTAACAGTTCAGTGTGCACACCTCCATGTGGACAAACTCATTCTAACAGTTCAGTGTGCACACCTCCATGTGGACACACTCATTCTAACAGTTCATTGTGCACCCCTCCATGTGGACACACTCATTCTAACAGTTCAGTGTGCACAACTCCATGTGGGCACACTCATTCTAACAGATCAGTGTGCACACCTCCATGTGGGCACACTCATTGTAACAGTTCAGTGTGCACACCTCCACAGGGACACACTCATTCTAACAGTTCAGTGTGCACACCTCCATGTGGGCACAGTCATTTTAACAGTTCAGTGTGCACAACTCCATGTGGACACAATCATTCTAACAGTTCAGTGTGCAAAACTCCATGTGGACACATTCTAACAGTTCAGTTTGCACACCTCCACAGTGACACACTCATTTTAAAAGTTCAGTGGGCACACATCCATGTGGACATAATCATTCTAACAGTTCACTGTGCACACCTCCACAGGGACACACTCATTCTAACAGTTCAGTGTGCACACCTCCATGTGGACACACTCATTCTAACAGTTCAGTGTGCACACCTGCATGTGGACACACTCATTCTAACAGTTCAGTGTTCACACCTCCACAGGGACACACTCATTCTAACAGTTCAGTGTGCACACCTCCATGTGGACACACTCATTCTAACAGTTCAGTGTGCACACCTCCATGTGGGCACACTCATTCTCACAGTTCAGTGTGCACACCTTCATGTGGACACACTCATTCTAACAGTTCAGTGTGCACACCTCCATGTGGACACACTCAATCTAACAGTTCAGTGTGCACACCTCCATGTGGACACAATCATTCTAACAGTTCAGGGTACACAACTCCATGTGGGCACACTCATTCTAACAGTTCAGTGTGCACACCTCCATGTGGACACACTCATTCTAAAAGTTCAGTGTGCACACCTCCATGTGGGCACACTCATTCTAACAGTTCAGTGTGCACACCTCCATGTGGACACACACATTCTTACATTTCAGTGTGCACACCTCCATGTTGACACACTCATTCTAACAGTTCAGTGTGCACAACTCCACAGGGACACACTAATTCTAACAGTTCAGTGTGCACACCTCCATGTGGGCACAGTTATTCTAACAGTTCATGTGCACACCTCCATGTGGACACAGTCATTCTATTAGTTTAGTGTGCACACCTCCATGTGGGCACACTCATTCTAACAGTTCAGTGTGCACACGTCCATGTGGACACAGTCATTCTAACAGTTCAGTGTGCACAACACCATGTGGGCACACTCATTCTAACAGTTCAGTGTGCACACCTCCAGAAGACACACTCATTCTAACAGTTCAGTGTGCACACCTCCATGTGGACACACTCATTCTAACAGTTCAGTGTGCACACCTCCATGTGGGCACACTCATTCTAACAGTTCAGTGTGCACACCTCCATGTGGACACACTCATTCTAACATTTCAGTGTGCACACCTCCATGTAGACACACTCATTCTAACAGTTCAAAGTGCACACCACCATGTGGACACAGTCACTCTAAAAGTTCAGAGTGCACACCTCCATGTGGACACAATCATTCTAACAGTTCAGTGTGCACACCTCCATGTGTGCACACTCATTCCAACAGTTCCGTGTGTACACCTTCATGTGGACACAGTCATTCTAACAGTTCAGTGTGCAAACCTCCATGTGGACACACTCATTCTAACAGTTCAGTGTGCACACCTCCATGTGGACATTGTCATTCTAACAGTTCAGTGTGCAAAACTCCATGTGGGCACACTCATTCTAACAGTTCAGTGTGCACACCTCCATGTGGACACACTCATTCTAACAGTTCAGAGTGCACACCTCCATGTGGGCACACTCATTCTAACAGATCAGTGTGCAAAACTCCATGTGGGCACACTCATTCTAACAATTCAGTGTTCACACCTCCACAGGGACACACTCATTCTAACAGTTCAGTGTGCACACCTCCATGTGGACAAACTCATTCTAACAGTTCAGTGTGCACACCTCCATGTGGACACACTCATTCTAACAGTTCATTGTGCACCCCTCCATGTGGACACACTCATTCTAACAGTTCAGTGTGCACAACTCCATGTGGGCACACTAATTCTAACAGATCAGTGTGCACACCTCCATGTGGGCACACTCATTTTAACAGTTCAGTGTGCACACCTCCACAGGTACACACTCATTCTAAGAGTTCAGTGTGCACACCTCAATGTGGGCACAGTCATTTTAACAGTTCAGTGTGCACAACTCCATGTGGACACAATCATTCTAACAGTTCAGTGTGCAAAACTCCATGTGGACACATTCTAACAGTTCAGTTTGCACACCTCCACAGTGACACACTCATTTTAAAAGTTCAGTGGGCACACCTCCATGTGGACATAATCATTCTAACAGTTCACTGTGCACACCTCCACAGGGACACACTCATTCTAACAGTTCAGTGTTTTCACCTGCATGTGGACACAATCATTCTAACAGTTCAGTGTGCACACCTCCACAGGGACACACTCATTCTAACAGTTCAGTGTGCACACCTCCATGTGGACACACTCATTCTAACAGTTCAGTGTGCACACATCCATGTGGACACACTCATTCTAACAGTTCAGTGTGCAAAACTCCATGTGGGCACACTCATTCTAACAGTTCAGTGTGCACACCTCCATGTGGACACACTCATTCTAACAGTTCAGAGTGCACACCTCCATGTGGGCACACTCATTCTAACAGATCAGTGTTCAAAACTCCATGTGGGCACACTCATTCTAACAATTCAGTGTTCACACCTCCACAGGGACACACTCATTCTAACAGTTCAGTGTGCACACCTCCATGTGGACACACTCATTCTACCCGTTCAGTGTGAACACCTCCATGGGGACACACTCATTCTAACAGTTCATTGTGCACACCTCCATGTGGACACACTCATTCTAACAGTTCAGTGTGCACACCTCCACAGGGTTACACTCATTCTAACAGTTCAGTGGGCACACCTCCATGTGGACACACTCATTCTAACAGTTCAGTGTGCACACCTCCATGTGGGCACACTCATTCTAACAGATCAGTGTGCACACCTCCATGTGGGCACACTCATTCTAACAGTTCAGTGTGCACACCTCCATGTGGACACACTCATTCTAACAGTTCAGTGTGCACACCTCCATGTGGACACATTCTAACAGTTCAGTTTGCACACCTCCACAGGGACAAACTTATTCTAACAGTTCAGTGGGCACACCTCCATGTGGACATAATCATTTTAACAGTTCACTGTGCACACCTCCACAGGGACACACTCATTCTTACAGTTCATTGTGCACACCTGTATGTGGACACAATCATTCTAACAGTTCAGTGTGCACACCTCCACAGGGACACACTCATTCTAACAGTTCAGTGTGCACACCTCCATGTGGACACTGTCATTCTAACAGTTCAGTGTGCAAAACTCCATGTGGGCACAGTCATTCTAACAGTTCAATGTGCACACCTCCATGTGGACACAGTCATTCTAACAGTTCAGTGTACACACCTCCATGTGGGCACACTCATTCTAACAGTTCAGTGTGCACACCTCCATGTGGACACACTCATTCTAACAGTTCAGTGTGCACACCTCCATGTGGTCAAATTCTAACACTTCAGTGTGCACACCTCCATGTTTACACACTCATTCTAACAATTCAGTGTGCACAGCACCACAGGGACACACTCATTCTAACAGTTCAGTGTGCAAACTTCCATATGGGCACACTCATTCTAACAATTCAGTGTGCACACTTCCATGTGGACACACTCATTCTAACAGGTCAGTGTGCACACCTCCATGTGGAAACACATATTCTAACAGTTCATTGTGAACACTTCCATGTGGACACACTCATCCTAACAGTTCAGTGTGCACACCTCCACAGGGATACACTCATTCTAACAGTTCAGTGTGCACACCTACATGTGGACACAATCATTCTAACAGTTCAGTGTGCACAACTCCATGTGGGCACACTCATTCTAACAGTTCAGTGTGCACACCTCCATGTGGACACACTCATTCTAACAGTTCAGTGTGCACACCTCCATGTGGACAAATTCTACCACTTCAGTGTGCACACCTCCATGTTTACACACTCATTCTAACCATTCAGTGTGCACACCTCCAAAGGGACACACTCATTCTAACAGTTCAGGGTGCACACCTCAATGTGGACACATTCTAACAGTTCAGTGTGCACACCTCCATGTGGACACACTCATTCCAACAGTTCAGTGTGCACACCTCCATGTGGGCACACTCATTCTAACAGTTCAGTGTGCATACATCCATGTGGGCACACTCATTCTAACAATTCAGTGTGCACATCTCCACAGGGACACACTAATTATAACGTTACATTGTGCATATCTCCACAGCGACACACTCATTCTAACAGTTCAGTGGGCACACCTCCATGTGGGCACACTCATTCTAACAGGTCAGTGTGCACATCTCCATGTGGACAAATTTTAACCCTTCAGTGTGCACACCTTCATGTGGACACACTCATTCTAACATTTCAGTGTGCACACCTCCACAGGGACACACTCATTCTAACAGTTCAGTTTGCACACCTCCACAGGGACACACTCATTCTAACAGTTCAGTGTGCACAACTCCTTGTGGACACATTCATTCTAACAGTTCAGTGTGCACACCTCCATGTGGGCACACTCATTCTAACAGTTTAGTGTGCACACCTCCACAGGGACACACTCATTCTAACAATTCAGTGTGCACACCTCCATGGGGACAAATTCTAACACTTCACTGTGCACAGCTCCATGTGGACACACTCATTCTAACATTTCAGTGTGCACACCTCCACAGGGACACACAAATTCTAACAGTTCAGTGTGCACACCTCCATGTGGACACACTCATTCTAACATTTCAGTGTGCACACCTCCACAGGGACACACTCATTCTAACAATTCAGTGTGCAAACCTCCATGTGGACACAATAATTCTAACAGTTCAGTGTGCACACCTCCACAGGGACACACTCATTCTAACAGTTCAGTGTGCACACCTCCATGTGGACACAATCATTCTAACAGTTCAGTGTGCACAACTCCATGTGGGCACACTCATTCTAACAGTTCAGTGTGCACACCTCCATGTGGACACACTCATTCTAACAGTTCAGTGTGCACACCTCAATGTGGACAAATTCTATCTCTTCAGTGTGCACACCTCCATGTGGACACACTCATTCTAACAGTTCAGTGTGCACACTACCACGTGGGCACACTCATTCTAACAGTTCAATGTGCACACCTCCATGTGGACACACTCATTCTAACAGTTCAGTGTGCACACCTCCATGTGGACACACTCATTCTAACAGTTCAGTGTGCACACCTCCATGTGGACACACTCATTCAAACAGTTCAGTGTGCACACCTCCATGTGGACAAAATCATTCTAACAGTTCAGTGTGCACACCTCCATGTGGACACACTCATTCTAACAGTTCAGTGTGCACACCTCCATGTGGACACACTCATTCTAACAGTTCAGTGTGCATACATCCATGTGGGCACACTCATTTTAACAATTCAGTGTGCACACCTCCACAGGGACACACTCATTCTAACATTTCATTGTGCATATCTCCACAGGGACGCACTCATTCTAACAGTTCAGTGGGCACACCTCCATGTGGGCACACTCATTCTAACATTTCACTGTGCACACCTCGAAGTGGACACACTCATTCTAACAGTTCAGTGTGCACACCTCCATGTGGACACACTCATTTGAACAGTTCAGTGTGCACACCTCCATGTGGACACACTCATTCTAACAGTTCAGTGTGCATACATCCATGTGGGCACACTCATTCTACCAATTCAGTGTGCACACCTCCACAGGGACAAACTCATTCTAACATTTCATTGTGCATATCTCCACAGGGACACACTCATTCTAACAGTTCAGTGGGCACACCTCCATTTGGGCACACTCATTCTAACAGTTCAGTGTGCACATCTCCATGTGGACAAATTCTAACCCTTCAGTGTGCACACCTCCATGTGGACACACTCATTCTAACATTTCAGTGTGCACACCTCCACAGGGACACACTCATTCTAACAGTTCAGTTTGCACACCTCCATGTGGACACAATCATTCTAACAGTTCAGTGTGCACACCTCCACAGGGACACACTCATTCTAACAGTTCAGTATGCACATCTGCATGTGGACACAATCATTCTAACAGTTGAGTGTGCACACCTCCATGTGGGAACACTCATTCTAACAGTTCAGTGTGCACACCTCCATGTGGACACACTCATTCTAACAGTTCAGTGTGCACACCTCCATGTGGACACACTCATTCTAACATTTCAGTGTGCACACCTCCATGTGGGCACACTCATTCTAACATTTCAGTGTGCACAGCTCCATGTGGACACACTCATTCTAACAGTTCAGTGTGCACACCTACATGTGGACAAATTCTAACATTTCAGTGTGCACAACTCCATGTGGACACACTCATTCTAACAGTTCAGTGTGCACTCATCCATGTGGACACACTCATTCTAACAGTTCAAAGTGCACACCTCCATGTGGACACAGTCATTCTAACAGTTCAGTGTGCACACCTCCATGTGGACACAATCATTCTAACAGTTCAGTGTGCACACCTCCATGTGGGCACACTCATTCCAACAGTTCCGTGTGTACACCTCCATGTGGACACACTCATTCTAACATTTCAGTGTGCACACCTCCATGTGGGCACACTCATTCTAACAGTTCAGTGTGCAAACCTCCATGTGGACACACACATTCTAACAGTTCAGTGTGCACACCTCCATGTGAACACACTCATTCTAACAGTTCAGTGTGCACACCTCCACAGGGACACACTCATTCTAACAGTTCAGTGTGCACACCTCCATGTGGACACAGTCATTCTAACAGTTCAGTGTGCAAAACTCCATGTGGGCACACTCATTCTAACAGTTCAGTGTGCACACCTCCATGTGGACACTGTCATTCTAACAGTTCAGTGTGCAAAACTCCATGTGGGCACACTCATTCTAACAATTCAGTGTTCACACCTCCACAGGGACACACTCATTCTAATAGTTCAGAGTGCACACCTCCATGTGGACACACTCATTCTAACAGTTCAGTGTGCACACCTCCATGTGGACACACTCATTCTAACAGTTCATTGTGCACACCTACATGTGGACAAACTCATTCTAACAGTTCAGTGTGCACACCTCCACAGGGATACATTCATTCTAATAGTTCAGTGTGCACACCTCCATGTGGACATAATCATTCTAACAGTTCAGTGTGCACACCTCCACAGGGACACTGTCATTCTAACAGTTCAGTGTGCAAAACTCCATGTGGGCACACTCATTCTAACAGTTCAGTGTGCACACCTCTATGTGGACACACTCATTCTAACAGTTCAGTGTGCACACCTCCATGTGGACACACTCATTCTAACATTTCAGTGTGCACACCTCCACAGGGACACACTCATTCTAACAATTCAGTGTGCAAACCTCCATGTGGACACAATCATTCTAACAGTTCAGTGTGCA
Source organism: Peromyscus eremicus (assembly GCF_949786415.1). NCBI lineage: Eukaryota > Metazoa > Chordata > Mammalia > Rodentia > Cricetidae > Peromyscus > Peromyscus eremicus. The sequence goes on from NW_026734496.1 coordinate 352,894, forward strand.
CACCTCCACAGGGACACACTCATTCTAACAGTTCAGTGTGCACACCTCCATGTGGACACAATCATTCTAACAGTTCAGTGTGCACACCTCCATGTGGACACACTCATTCTAACAGTTCAGTGTGCACACCTCCATGTGGACACACTCATTCTAACATTTCAGTGTGCACACCTCCATGTGGGCACACTCATTCTAACATTTCAGTGTGCACAGCTCCATGTGGACACACTCATTCTAACAGTTCAGTGTGCACACCTCCATGTGGGCACACTCATTCTAACTGTTCAGTGTGCACACCTCCATGTGGACACACTCATTCTAACAGTTCAGTGTGCACACCTCCATGTGGGCACACTCATTCTAACAGTTCAGTGTGCACACCTCCATGTGGACACACTCATTCTAAGTGTTCAGTGTGCACACCTCCATATGGACACACTCATTCTAACAGTTCAGTGTGCACAACTCCATGTGGGAACACTCATTCTAACAGTTCAGTGTGCACACCTCCATGTGGGAACACTCATTCTAACATTTCAGTGTGCACACATCCATGTGGACACACTCATTCTAACATTTCAGTGTGCACACCTCCATGTGGGCACACTCATTCTAACATTTCAGTGTGCACACCTCCATGTGGACACACTCATTCTAACAGTTCAGTGTGCACACCTCCATGTGGGAACACTCATTCTAACATTTCAGTGTGCACACCTCCATGTGGACACACTCATTCTAACAGTTCAGTGTGCACACCTCCATGTGGGCACACTCATTCTAACATTTCAGTGTGCACACCTCCATGTGGACACACTCATTCTAACAGTTCAGTGTGCACACCTCCATGTGGGCACACTCATTCTAACTGTTCAGTGTGCACACATCCATGTGGACACACTCATTCTAACAGTTCAGTGTGCACACCTCCATGTGGACACACTCATTCTAACAGTTCAGTGTGCACACCTGCATGTGGACACCCTCATTCTAACAGTTCAGTGTGCACAACTCCATATGGACAAGAACTAACACTTCAGTGTGCACACCTCGATGTGGACACACTCATTCTAACATTTCAATGTGCACACCTCCACAGGGACACGCTCATTCTAACAGTTCAGTGTGCACACTTCCATGTGGACACAATCATTCTAAGAGTTCAGTGTGCACACTTCCACAGGGACACACTCATTCTAACAGTTCAGTGTGCACACCTGCATGTGGACACAATCATTCTAACAGTTCAGTGTGCACACCTCCATGTGTGCATACTCATTCTTGCAGTTCAGTGTGCACACCTCCTTGTGGGCACACTTATTCTAACAGTTCATTGTGCACACCTCCATGTGGACACACTCATTCTAACAGTTCAGTGTGCATACCTCCATGTGGACACACACATTCTAACAGTTCATTGTGCACACCTCCATGTGGACATACTCATCCTTACAGTTCAGTGTGCACACCTCCTCAGGGAAACACT